>NW_024039243.1:0-522041 GCF_016077235.1 Cyprinodon tularosa | reverse complement strand
TAATTGCAAACTATGGATTTTTAATGATTTTTTTTGTTTTGAGTAGAGTCGGCCATTTTGAATTACCCGGCGGTCGCTTGGTTCCCGCGGTCGCAACATACCAGGCGGTGCGAGCTGCGAGGGCCGCTCAATGCCACTTGTGGCTTTAATTCTTTATTATTATTGTGTTGGAAAAGGGAAGGGATCAGCTATGGTGGATGAGGAAGGGGCCAATTGTAGCAGATCAGACTGTGGGACAAAACACTGGTATGACCAGCTGGATAAAGGTCTGCATATACAGTCACTGGAGCCACAAAGGACTCTGCAGTGTCTGTGCTGGAGGCTGTTAGCTAAGAAGAGCTCTCTGATATGGACTGTAGTCGGAAGTGGCCTGTTCCTACATGCTCTATTATATCTTGTAGCGGGAGGGGGTAAAGTTCGTACTGAAACACCTGTGGGCACACCTATGGTGTGTTCAGCTGTGTTTATATGGTGTTTTGGCAACCACGTCACTATTTTGATTTGCATGACTGTCCCGGGGTCTTTCAAACATTATGAATTAGTTGGGGTTCCCCTTAGTAGGGTAATACAAAGCTTTCAGTGGAAAATGGGTTCTTCAAGGCGTTCCTGAGATCGCCAAAACTGGTGTCTGGTGAATTTGTCTCTTGTTTTTTAGCTCCTTGAAGGCCCCTAGGTGCCAAGATCTTTCATGATTGTTTGCAGAGATTGAGTGTTGGTCCAAGTCTACAGACCCTCATGGACAACTTCCTACTTGGGCTCTCAGTGGGTGTTGTTTGCTTTGAAGTTTGACTTTCAGACAGGGTTCCGTCTGTACTGTCTATGAACCTTTGCTATCGGCAGCTGCAACTGGTCTCCATTGATCCTGCATCCTACATTTGCCACCTGCTTGAACCTCTGTATTAAAACATATGGGTTGTCTACCTAAATTCTGCGTTTTGGCTTTACTTGCATTCTACCCAAAGCTCCCTTTGCTGCCTTTTGGTTGTTTGCTTTGATTTTTTTTGCAATGGGCTCATTGAGGAGTATGGCATTTTTGTTGATTCACAAACCTGATTTCTGTTTATCTGCCTTATCAAGATCAATATTTTCAACTCAATTCAATTCAGGTCATTTATATAGTGGCAATTCACAACACATGTCACTCTGGACACTTTACGGAGACAATTCAACCAGGTCATACAGTCAGATTGTTTCAAAGTTTTCTATCTAAGGAAAACCAGCTGATTCCATTAACTCATTGACTCAACAGCAATCCCTCACACCAAGCATGCATGAATCAACAGTGGAGGCGTCTACCTTTTTACAGGAAAAACCTCCAGCCTAACCAGTGTTCACGGCGGTCTACCAAGGCTGGGGTTCAAGGTGATAGAAACAGACATATACAGGAAGAAGCTGAGATATAAAAGGTAACTATCAACCAGCTTCACAGGTGGCCCTGTCCGGAAACACACAGCCAGGCAGATGAGCTCCAAGCCAGCTGCCATGTCAGAGGATGAAAAAGAGCCCATATAATTAGTCACAGTAAGCAGCACAGCTTATATTTCTCTCCAGGATGGTGTCACAGCCTAACAGGAACAGACCAGATGACACTACTATGATGAGAAAAAGCAGAGAGAGCATAATGTTAGAAATTGATGTAAAAAATTCTGCAGAGTGGGCGAATAGGGATAGAATAAAGAAGAAAGATGAAAAGTGGGCCCTATGTCCTCAAGCAGCCAAAGACTATAACAGCATAACTATAGAATAGCATGGTGATGAAGGTTCTCAGTCATCCAGGTCATAGTCATTCCGTAAAAATTCAAACAAAAAAAATATCTACTGGACTCTCAATTCAAATGTGTGTACCCACATTTGAATTGAGAAAGCTTCCTGGAGAGGTGGCGAAACGTCTTCAAATCTTGAAAACCAAGTCCAGTGGATATTTTTTTTTTTACTTTTTACGGAATATAGAATAGCATAATTCTATAGAATAACTATAAAACTAGAAAGATGGTATAGGTCAGGGGTGCTCAAGTCCAGTCCTCAAGAGCTACCATCCTGTATCTTTTAGATGCATCTCTTCTCTAACACATCTAAATCGAAAGGCTGATTCCCCTCATTTAGCCCAGCAGAGGCATCATAATGAGTCACTCATTTGATTCAGGTGTGTTAAAAATTGGGTACATCAAAAACTTGCAAAAACTCCCATTCTACTTCTAAAAGTAGAATGGGAGGCAGATCTTTTAGTTATCAGGCTCCTCTCCTGTGGAACCAACTACCAGTTTTAGTCCGTGAGGCAGAAACCCTGTCTACTTTTAAGGCTAGGCTTAAAACTTTCCTTTTTGATAAAGCTTATAGTTAGAGTGGCTCAGGTTATCCTGAGCTATCTCTATAGTTATGCTGCTATAGGCTTAGACTTTTGGAGGACATAGGGACCCCCATTTCATCATTCTGCTTCATTCTCTCTCTGTTCTCCTATTCTGCAGAATCTGTTAGTTCAATCTCTAACCTTCTGCTCTCTCTGCTTTTCCTCAGAGTAAATTTGCCTCGTCTGTTCCTGTTTGGCTGTGACGTCATCCTGGAAAGAAACATCAGCTGTGCTGCTTCCATCAACACCCTTGTTTATAGATGTTGGAGATCGGCCTGTTTTCCAGTGTGGTCCTGTTTCTCTGACCGTGACTGAGTGGATGTGCTCTCTTCGTCCTCTGGCATGGGAGCTGCCTTGGAGCTCGTCTGCCTGGCTGTGTGTTTCCTGGATGGGGCCGCCTTTTACAGTTGCTTTTTGTATCTCTGCTTCTGTCTCCTTGAACCCCAGTCAGCCTCAGCAGATGGCCGCTCACACTGAGCCTGGTTCTGCTGGAGGTTTCTTCCTGTTAAAAGGGAGTTTTTCCTCTCCACTGTCGCTACAAGCATGCTTAGTGTGAGGGATTGTATTTGAGTCAATGAGTCGATGCAATCAACTGGTTTTTCTTAGATAGAAAACTTTGTATCAATTTGATTGTATGATTTGGTTGAACTGTAAAGGGCCTTGAGATGACATGTGTTGTGAATTTGGCGCTATATAAATAAACTGAATTGAATTGAATAGATATCTAAATCGTGAATAAAGGATGAAAAATCTTTTGATCTTGATAAAATAAGGTTGTATACACAGAGCATCAGTCCTGATAGTGTTTAGATAGTCCTTTTTGAGCCTAAATAGAATTCCAGCAGCAGGCATGAGATGACATCAACATACCTGGCACCATCTTTTGGCAATAGGGCAAAACCATCAGAAAGCTAGATTGTGACAAAATGCAGCTACTTAATAGAGACCAAACTTTCTGTAATTCTCTGCAGTAATGCAGCAGCCATAAATAAATAGATCTACAACAAGTTCTCCAACACATTCTCAAATATCCTCCCCAGAGGCATCAGCGTTCCTAACAAATGCAAACTGCGACACGGCATCAAGGTAAGAACCTTTCAATCTCTGCATATATCATTCTTTTTATCATACTGTTTTCACTTAGATGTTACAAACTAAGAATAGCATTGCTTTCACTAGTGTTAGTATTAATAAAAAGATATTTCCTCGTAAATCCATTAACCTAGTGGCCACAGCAATCAGTGAACAGCAATATTCATACTTTCATACTGAATTATATTATTCTCATCTTGGAATCATATATATATATATATATATATATATATATATATATATATATATTTTTTTATACTTGATCATAGGCCTTTCTTTGTTATTTTCACACTTTGCTGGGAGCTGCTGACCGAGCTGCAGTAAGCTAAATATGCATGACAAGCTTAAGCAAATCAGCAAAATTGAAGTTTTACACACAGAAAAAAAAACAATAATACACCAGCAGGACACAGTAATCGTTCAGAACAACTTTGTATGCATCTAGACAAAGATGAAAGCATATGCACCTTTAAACTTTAAGTACAGAACAACCGTTCTCTAAAAACTGCTTAGACCTGATGGGAAGCATAAAATCCAATGCCAGCATTATGCTAACGATGGAACAGTTGGCCTTTTGTGGTATTACAGCAGCACCTACAATTCATTTTTGACTCATGCCAGAGTGCAATCATTTTAAAGGAGGCTTCTTCAATACTAAAGTCTGCAGTTGTTGCCAATAGAAAACTCAGTTGTTATCTAGTGACACCAGAAACAACCAGAGAGCAACTCAAGATCTACTTCCTGTCTGGATTGAAAATTAAAAAGTCTCAAACGGAGACATAGTGTCAAGTTCAAAGCACTCATCTTTGTACCATAACAGCTGTCACACCAACCGCAAACAACTTTGCATGAACAAAAACTATATTTGAATATTGCAAGATCACGCAACTTTTGGATCCTTGATAACTTACCATATTTTTTTATTTAATGTAAAATTTTGATCAAGTTTAATTTGTAATCATTTTTTTTCATGGCGTTATTGTCTGCCTCTCAGATTGTGTATTTTAAAATACACATTTCTGTGCAACGAGACCTTTGTGCTGTTTGAACAACTTGCATAATTAGAGTTCTTTAACTAGAAACGTTACTGTCAATAGGAACATTGCTGTATGCTGCACTTCTGTAGCCTGAAAGTCTCAAATGAAAGAGTTCAAATTATCAGACAAGACAGGTTAGGAAGTTATAAATGGAAAACAAACCAAACCGGGATCTCAACTCACAAACATTACAGTCTCAATTACCTTGAATAGCACTCTAATTTAAACATATAGCTGCACCTTGGAAGCCATAAGCATCAAATGTGTCTGCGTGGAAACAAACACATCCAGACAAACAGACTGCGCTCCTACATATAAGTGAATCCTGTGAAGCTCGTGTGAATAGATAATTGGAGTATTATTCAGCTACAGCAAAGCTGGAGTCACGAGTTGCTGTTTGTCTGTGATCATCAGGTTGAATTTCTCTCCTACTGTCAGTCGCTGTATATAGTGATGTGACATTATGTAGAACACTTTAAAAAGACCAGTGGTTGGGATCTGGACATTAGTGGAGGGTAAAAGCCCGCTCAATGGCTCAGCGTGTGGAGTTCAGCCTTCTTCGTTGAGACATAATGAGAGAAATCACCTTTCGCTGCGAGCCATCCTAATGAGGTAATGAATGGGGGTGTGCATTGCACCTTTGCCCTCACCTACTCTATTAATCAGAGTATAGGGTCGCACATAGCCACCAGGACCAACCCTCCCCCATCTGGCAGAAGTACTGGACTGAGAAATGGATTGAGGGCGAGTTTTCCTTTTAAAAGAAGAGGAAAAAATAAGAACAAATGAAAAGAAATCTAGGCTGGAAGCTGACCGCTGAGATGACATCTCGAAACTTCAAGATAAGAAGAGGGTTTTAACACTTTAATACCAATTGTATCATATTTGATAAGCATATTTTTGAAGTCTCTTCATCATTACTGTAATATTTTTCTTCTCGAAAACCCTGACTTATATAATAAGACCAATGTAGTGAACAGAAAATCTATAAGAAATTACACGTAAATGCCTAATTTATCACAATGATGCAAACAACCTCTCTAACTTATTCAGATTAGATTTTTTGTTTAATTTGCAGAATGCACAATGAAACCCTCCTTTGAGAAAAAAACTGAGTTTTCTAATAATTATTTCAAGGTTATTTTCAAGTGTTACATTTTGTTACAAATGTTGGAAAAGATCAGAGTGGTTTTAACTTAAAAAGGTCTGTACAAGAAACTGACCTTTAATTATTTTATTTCTATTTACTTCAACTTTTTAATGCATGTAAATCTCACTGAGACATAAGCTGCAGTTTCACCTTTATATTAATTAGGAAGATTAATTATTATGGTGTTTTAAACAAAAGAAAAACAAAACAAAAATGAACGTGAACATTCAGAGGTCAAATGTATAGGTGTACTGTAAAAAAAACTTACATCAATGGAATACAATCAGAATCTCCTTGCTTTAGGAAAATAGAAAATCAATATTTAAGATATGACATTATTATTATCTTTTTTCCCCCAGTGTTTCTATTGTCATTACACTATCCAAAGTACAGCAAAATGAAATTGACTCTCAGCATTCAACCCATCCCCTTGGGGAGCACTGGGCTGCCATTTGCAGCACCCTGGGAGCAGTGTGGGGTGCAGAGTCTTTTGTTCAGAGAGCCAGAGTGGTAGTCTTTGGGAGTGGGTTTCAAACTCAAAACCTTAGGATTCCAAGCTCTATACTCTGACCACTAGGCTGCCACATACTCTGCATGCAACCCATTCCCTTGAGGCGCAGAGGGCTGCCATTGTTTGGCACCTGGGGAGCAGTGTAGGGTTAAGAGTTTTGCTCAGGAACCCAGAGTGGAGGTTGTGGGGATCGAACTGGGTATTTGCAACCTTCTCACGGCACAAGCGCACTGCTCTAACCACTAGGCCAGGGGTAATTAATTAAAAATCAGCCGGGTCCGGATAAAGAAAATGAACAACCAGAAAAGGTCCAGAGACATTTTTAATTATAATCTGTTCCTTTAAAAAAAATTTAACACTGAAATAAAATGAGGTCTTTATGCATTTTTGTTACATACATATACATTGAATAAAAAAATAAAATAAAAAAATACATAAATAAATATATATATATATATATATATATATATATATATATATATATATATATATATATATATATATATATATATATATATATATATATATATATATATGTGTATATATATATAATACAACATTTTTCCATTTAAAATTCTAAAGTGTTTTTTGAAGTAGAGAACAACAATCGTTCAGTTATAGAAAATTTCCTGATTCACATATTTTATAAAATACCTGAACTGACTTTGTTTCTTTTTTCTTTTTTCTGTCTTAATAAGAGCAGTGGGCTTTATGCTGCCCTGCAAGGCTTTAAACCTGGGTTTAAATGGAGACAAAGCTTTTCTAAAGCACATATCAAGGTGATCATTTTGAGCCTGGATCCATATTTATTTTTGATTCTGTTCATGGTGGAGAATCCTGCTTCACAGCAGCAGGTTGAGCCAAACATACTCAAAATTTGTAGGGTCATCTTTGAACACACCATTTTACTTTTCTGTCACCAGTCCACACTTTCTTTCACGTTTTCTCATCATCTTTACCCATCGCCCGGCTTGCCACAGGTTTGCCTGCTGTGTCTAAAAGTAGCTAGTGGCAACAGCCTTGACTGACAGCTCATTGGCTAATATGCATCACGTGAAGCCTGTTCCCGAGGGGCTTTACTGTAAAAACAGGAGAAGTGGCGCAAGTGAAATTAGACACTGCCGTCGGACAACATGCTGTAATTTATAAAAATTTGAAATACGGTTGGATCCGGATTAGCCAGCAGGTGGGTCTGGATCCGTCCCGCGGTCTGCTAATCTGTGACCTCTGACCTAGGCCAACACTCCCCGAAATGACCACAGTATTTTATCCAAAGTTAAGCTTTTTCTTGAAGTGCTTGGAATCCAGTAGCTCTCAGTGTGACCAGAAGGAATAAGGAAGCTAATGGGACTCCTAAATATCCTCTATTTTTAGTTTCCACTGCAGGAAACATTTTTAAGGGAACCCAGATAGTTTCTCTATTGGACGAAACGCATAAAAATGTATTCCAAAAAAAAATCTTAGGGAATGGGTTTAATGGTGAGTATTCCCAGTTTCAGTCAAATCCCAGTTATAACTCCTCTACAGTTCAGATTAAAAGCTAACCATTATGGTTTTTACAGTGTTAACTTTCAATTAAATTAATGAAATGAACAAATCTGTTTGAAATGTTAGTGAAATAAAAGCAATTAAATCATTACCTCAATAAAACAAAGGAAAAGTGGAACTTTGCTGGAGCCTGAATTAGGAAGGCCTTTATTATCTCTCCTGAAACTCTTTCACTCTCTTCCCTGCACACACTGAGAAATTGGTATGGTCACAGCTGATTTAAAATCCATTGTATTTACACGTTGCCACACAACATTAAAACCAAAACCTCAGTGAAATAATCTGAGATGTTGGTCTGGTTATTAATCATCGCCTGTACTCCGCTGTTGCACCAGTCCTGCTGGGAAAGGACCGACTTAACATCAGGGGATGCTATTAACGTAAACAACTCACTTTTGGAGCTTTAAGTGAAAACATACATGGCAGAAACCTCAGATCAGACCAAAAACTGTCCTTATAGCTGTAGCTGAAACTCTTCTTATGTAGATCTTTAATAAAGGCAGGAATTAGCTCTTTAATTGTCCTGATTTGTTAGCAATTTTGACTAGATAGCACAAAGTCATTCCTATTATAAACTGCAAAGGATTTAAGGTGGAATCAGAACTAAAATAAGCTGGATATAAAGGTAGCCTTCAATATACTGGATTTACACCCTTTCTATTATTTTAAATGGACCAAAACACCCTGATACCGACCTTAGCTGGTTGTTCTTCTATCTTGCAGAAAAAGCAAGAATGTTCTTCATATTCATTGAAGAACACACATGGTATCCCCGGAGGCTCTATTTTAAGCCTCAGTTTTTAATTTATAAATGCTGCCACTTGGTGGTGGTCATCAGAAGGTAAGAGATTAGCAACCACAGCTATGCTGATTAAATTTAGCCAACATGTCTCTGTCTCTTTTGATGACTCTCAGCCAACTGAAGCTCTTTTTATCTTTATCTTAGATATAAGACTGAGATTGAATATTAATTTCTCCAGCTCAGCCAGGACAGTATGTAGGGAATTTGCTTCATTATTTTTGCAAGGACATATTTGGTAAATGGATATTTGAAAAAAAAAAAAAAAGAACACCAGAAATTAAAGTTTGAAAAATGTCTTAATTAAAAAAGGTTTTGAGAGTAACTTATTTTTTTTTACCCTATTACAATACATTTTCATACTTCTAAATCTTATTATTTTTCAAATGTTTATTTTTATGTTTTTTTGTAGTTTTATTACATTTCTGTAATCCAGATTGAGTTTGATGAATTACATTATTTTCAAGTTTCATTTTACAGATCACATTCTCTGAACCTGTGTGGGCGGGCTTTCCTCTGGCATGAAAACAGATTTCTATTAGTCTGCATGGACGTTACCAGCAACACTTTTATTGGTGGAGGTGGCCGCCAACAAAGAGTGTTTGTATTTAGCTTGAAGTAAAGAGAATCCAATCGATGAAAAAATAATTTTTTTTATTTTCTTTAGTCCAACTGCTTTTAATGTTCTTTCTTGTTTCTGCATCTTTTTTACTATTTGTTTTTATTCTACTTGCTCTGATTGTGTTTTATTTTCCTATATTTTAATCATGTAAAGCACTTTGCATTGTCTTTGTACTGAATTGTGCTATACCATTAAATTTGCCTTGCCTTGCCTGCCATTTAAAAGAAATATAATTTAAAAAAATATAAAAAAATAAGAAAATAACATCTGAGAAAACAGATATTTTACTTTCAAAACTTTTTTGATTAAGATGTTTTTTTAAAGTTTTTGCATCTAAATTGCATTTTTTTTTTCAACTTTCAAATTTACTCTGTATTCTGTGCTTGCATCAATAATATTTCATATGAAAAACTCACACGCCGAAAAAAAGACATTTAGAAGAAATTCATTGATACAATTACTTAAGGTTTTGGCGCTCAGACCTCGACAGGAAACATAGCGCTGAATTTTTGATAGAGATGCATGAACAGGAGTAAAGGACAGGGCTGTCCCCCCCCCCAGGCCTGAAACTGGTAGTGGAGTGAAAATAGATGAAGTCGGTCAGTCTGTAGACTGCTGGTTAGTGAGACGGTACGCTGAGTTTTATAGGGAGGGACCAGTGGATTGCATGAGCTGATACTAGAGCTTCACTCAGGGACCTGGAAGATGGAATTCCAGCTTGGATAACACAGGTTGAGAGAACCTGTCCCTGTTGAGCAAGCATGAAGTGACAGTGGAGAGGAAAAACTCCCCATTGGGAAAAAAACCTCTGGCAGAACCAAGCTCAACATGGAGGTCTGCTGCTGGACTAGTCGAAATGAGACGCAGAATGCAGTAAGAGTCCAGGAGGAATGATACCCTGATTAATTATTAGCTACGCTGGTGGAGGAGGGGCTGGAGGTGGGTTAAAATGGGGTCATCTGAATGAAGTCAGACAGCGCAACCACCCCCTGAGCACTAGATAGCAGACAAATTGCGGATCGAATTTCTTTTAAGATGAACTTTGGGTGCTGATTGGCTTTTGTGGAGGCGTTGTTCAAAGCTGATTGGCTGCATCATAGGCGGATGAAGGCGAGTAATCCGTTTATTTAGTTGAACTTCCGCCTAGGCTCCATAACAAATTTTCCTCCATAGACTGCAGTTTTAGGCATCAGACCAAAAATCACTTTCAAAACGATCAAAGTTGTTTTTTAATCTTTCCAATCTTTCTATTTGTCCTTTAATCTCACAAAAAGTATCAGGAACCAACAGTTCTGTTTGTCTGTGGAGGCCTTTTTTACTCATCAATTATGTTGTCAAAAAATAATTTTATCATTTTAAAACCAACCAGATCCACCCCCGTTTCTCTGGGACCAACACTGAGAGTCTAATAAATGCTTTTATTACGAGCCGTTTAGGTTATCGCTATATCCTGCCCTCTGGTATCCCCTAAGAAAAAGTCCAGCCAAAACTCTGCTGCTCTTGTAGTGTTCAAGCCAGTTCTTTGTTTTTATTTCTATACCACACTTTGAGCTGCTTTTACTATAGGGATGCTTGATAAAGTTTGGCTTATTGATTGATGTTAATGATCTTTGAAACAACCTTCTTCCTAAATATTCCTTTGGCATTGCTTTGGGTAGTTAGTACAGTGTTAAGGAAAGATAAACCCAATGTGTAAGCTCTCCCTTCAACCCTGAGACTCCAACAGTGCTTCCTTTCTTTGCTAAATTAAAAGGCTGTTTGAGATTTTTTTTTAATTAAGTTTAACCTCAAGTATTAAAAATTCTCACACAAATAGGCCTGTTCAGAGGCATCTTGGTTTTTGAAAGGTTTCACTGCCTGATCAGACTTTATAACTTTATTTTTATTTTTTTATCCACCTCTCTCTGATATAGAAAGATGTACTGAGTAAATGTGTTCAAACAGCAGAGAGCTGACTGTTTTCACACTGTAGGAAAAAGTGATTTAAATCTGATATTTATGCCAATAAGTGACTCATATCTAATGTTTTATGATGCTGTAGATTTAATCTCTTTGTTCAAACTTTAAACAGATCCAGACTAACATGTGCATCAAGGTAATTAAACCAATACACTACATTCTCTGTGATTTTTTTTTTAAATCTTCTTAAAAACAAAACTCTTGTTACAGGGGCTCAATGCAGTTCTTCCTAATTTTGTGAACTCACGCAGCCTGTCATGAGGTAAACAGCAGCATCTGCTCAGTTTATTGACCAGTTTTCTCAGTTTGGCACTTTCTACAGGTAGACCAACGATTCTCAAACATTTCATCCTGTTACCCATAAATTCACTATGCATCATTCTTGAATCCCCCTAAATAACATTTAATTATCTTACTTTATATTACGTATATACATAGAAAATGAAAAAATATGTTCATCCTTGTATAAATGTATTTTTAAATTACATCTAATTCATTTTTAGAATATCAAATTGTATTTGTTTTATGGGATATTTAATTGTTTAATAGCATAATTAGATCATTTATCAGATACAGGAGTATATTTCATATCTGTTTATTCCTTCTGTTTATTCCCTAATTACCTATTCTATATATTCCATTTATTTGTCTTATAGGATACTGATATTTATGCATTTCATAATATGTTTCAGCCCTCCAGATCGCTCAAGGATGACATCACAATGATTGGAAATTTTGTTCAATTACTGCAAAGCAAAGAAGATGTTTTGTTTTTTCCTTTTCCATACTTTCCTCAATCCAGAGGAAAGCCCACCTTCAGAAGTGGAGGGAAGGTGATCTGTAAAACGCAATTAAAAAAAGAAAACAACTCATAAAACTCAACATAAGTAACAGAAATTTTGAAAAAATAAGATAAATAAAAAATTGGAATAAATAAAATTTGAAGATGTAAAATCTGCCATAAAAATACTAAAAGAAATTAAGTCTGTAAAAAAAAAGGGAAAAAATATGAAGAAACAAATTCAGAGAAAACAATCTTATTCTAGTTATGTGATCAAACATTTTTTCAGATTCTCATTTCTGGATTCCATTATTTGTATTTTAATTTACCAAAATATTTTCTCAATTTTCCAATTACAATAACTTTACATGCAACAATAATGGAGCATAATTTACTCCATAACATCTCATGACCCCATGGGGGCCCTCACTCCCATTTTTGGACCTCCAGAGATGCTGACAGCGTTGAATGAGTCGTATGTTTTTTTTTTTTCCCCACTTTACATTTACTGTGCAAATCAGACCCAAAGCAGTTCTATTGGGTCAGAATGTGATAAAAGCAACACTTGAAAGAGGATATTCTTTTTTATTAACAGTAAACGACTCAACTTAGACTGAACCATATAAATGAATCACACAAAAGGTGAACATAAGTGCTCTCTGAATAGATTCTGACAGCCTCTCCTGTCTCTTAGTGTCCCCGATATCACCTATAGTCATATATCATAAGCCGATTTTATTGTCACAAGCTCCCTTTTCAGTGCCATTATTCTAATTTATTTGTTAAACTGTAATAGAAATGGTAACAAATTGACTCTTTGAAATGTTTGGTATCAAAGTGTCTTAAGATCCAGTTTAATATGAGTTAAATGCAAAGATCTAAGAAACTGAAATCCCTTCCTGGATGAGGCATTCATCCCCTGAGCTTATATTTCACAGTCTGTCATAGGTCAGACCTAAGTGGTTCAATAAACAATGACCTGAATATATAGTTCTTTTAAAAAGATTCAGCAATGGAAATGAGATGAATTAGAATGATGTAGTAGAGCTCTCTAAAGAAAAATAAACTGGAATCAGGAGGAAAACTAATGAATACCTCCTAAAATGGTTATAAATGTATATTTTCCTTTTGTTTAGTGGATTTAAGTTTTGTATAATATCTTCCTTCCAATTGTTCCTTAAATAGGAATTTTTTAGCCAATTTTTCCCTTTCAAAACTGTTTTTGGAATTCACCAGGAATGTGATATGATTTCAATTTTCCATAATTTTGCATAAATTATATTTCATTGTTTTCATATATTAAGATATTCTTCCTTACTATGAAAATATTCAAACAGAATTAAGAAAAATACCTTTGTGTTTTTATTTGGCAACAAACCAAAAATCTTTATTTGCTAAAAGAGGCAATTTAAGGATAAAATAATTTCAGAAAACAGATATTTTTTAAGAGGACTGATGATTAGGAAATTATAAAACATAGTATTAGAATGGGCATTGTTAGTGATGTTTGACAGGCTCAGATATTTAGCAAGAAAACAGCTTTTCAAACCTAGGTCAAGAAAAAAACGGTTTAGAGATAATTTAACTGTATATGATAATTTCAAAAAGTCATTTTTTTTTTGTTTTAAAAAACGAATACAGGGCCCCAAATGCACATACATATTATGTGCATCCGGTTGTTGTTTTTTGTTTGTTTTGTTTTATATGAAGACATGTTAGAAGAGCTTAAACTGAGTTAACAAAAACAAGAAGCAGGAAGCCATATAGAATCCATCTGAACAGAAACGCAGGCAGCGAAGGAGAGTGAGGAAGTTCAGGGATGGAGGTTTGTGTCTAAACCGACTGAAATAAGCCCAGTTAATTCATGATTCATGCACACTAAAAAATGACATTTTCAATTAACCTCCCCAAGCAATGTCATCTGGATGCACTAAACTTATATTAAATACAAAGACTTAGGCTGTATAGTTAGGCTGCACAGTGGTGTAGAAGGTAGCACTGCTGAGAAGGTTCTGGGGTTGGATAATCAGACTGGGGTCTTTCTGTATGGAGTTTGCATGTTCTCCCTGAGCATGCGTGGGTTCTCTCCAGGTACTCCAGGTTCCTCCCACAGTCCATAAATATGAATGTTAGGTTAAGGGGCTTTTCTAAATTGTCCTTGAGTGTGTGTCTGAATGTGTGTGTGGACTCCATTCATCTCATCAAGTCATCATGTTCAGATTGGACTGTGCTATTGCTTGGTTGGAAAGAAAACCTGCAGCTACACGGCCCTTTCTGGAACCACTTTGACATCCCTGTTTTAGAGTTAGATAAGTCCACTTTTCTTTTTCTTTTTGTTATTTTAGGCGGAGCTCTCCCGGAAGCCCGTACCATTATTTATTTAAAAGAAGTGGCAGAATAAACCTATTTAAATTCCTTTTTGAAACTTTCATTTCCTGTCTAAATTTATGTTGGTCCCTTATACCAGGCATCCCCGACCTCGGTCCTCGAGGGCCGCTGTCCTGCAGGTTTTAGAGGTTTCTCTGCTTCAGCACAGCTGGTTATAATGATTGCAGTAGACCAAAAGCCTGTTAATCAGCTTTCAATTAAAATCAGCTGTGCTGGAGCAAGGAAACCTCTAAAACCTGCAGGACAGGGGGCCTCGAGGACCGAGTTTGGGGATGCCTGCCTTATACCTCCTAGAAACAGCATTTTTAGGACCATAGTCTCTATTTGAAAAAGTTTATTGACTGATTGATTGACCTTATTGAACTAACTGTGGAGAAAGTTACACATTACATAAGCTCAAATAGTCAAAGAAGAAAGTGCCAAAAAAGAAAAAGCTGCATGGGATATATAGGATATATAGAGAGCTTTTTTTTTTTATTTTTTTTTTTTATAATAGGATCATTATACAGGGTATTGCACCGTGATGTTACATGGTTTATAAATATGGGTTTTTATATTTATATATCCTCTCACACCCACCAGGTCACCGTTTTATAGTGTTTTGGGTAAAATGTTTACCAATATAGACATGTTAGACATCGTTGGAAAGCTTAGATTATCCACAATTCAACCACCAAGTTCATTTTAAGGAAACTGTGAGCACCAAAGCACAAATAGCACAGATATAGCAGCATGTCAAAATGTACGTAAACATGACAAAGCAGCCACAACAAGCAAGCATGTCTTTATTACTGCTGTTCAGACATGGGCAATGTGGAGTCAACAAGTCATCTCCATGTCATGTATTTAATCTACCTAGCCAATTAACCAGGTGAGTCCAATCTGCACAGGTTAATTCACGGTGAAGATTGGACTCACCTGCTTCAGTGGCTGGGTAGAACAAATACATGACATGGAGATGACTTGTTGACTCCACATTGCCCATGTCTGCTGCTGTTCAATTCATTTTTGAGAATACAAAAAACAACTTTGATTCATGTTTGAACTGACGCAGCTTGGGCTGTGTTTCACTAACCCAAATTTCATGTATATATTCAAAAACTAGAAGGTAATTGCTTTCAAATAATGTATCACACATGTAATTTGGGTTTACAGTTCCTAAGTTATTTGCTTTTCCATTTGGGTATGCAAAATAGGCAAAAATTACCCAAAATAAGGTGGATGTTAAGAGGATATATATAGTAATTGCGCTGGGTGTCAGATGTAGAGAAACAGGTTATTGCACAGGGTATCAAATAATAATAATTGCACATTATACATTGCACAAGTTATTGCCGTTGTAGTGTTGCATTGCAGAGTCTCTTAAGGAATTAAACCTGGTACATAGAAATGGATTCCAGAGGCCCAGTTTACTCTATTATCTGTACAATTTTGGCAGCGTGGTGCAGGACAGCCCTGGTCACAGGTGACCTTTTGCTAACACTATAGATCTGGGAACCATGTAATATATAAATTAAAGACATCAAGTCTTTAACAAACACACACACTGACTGGATCTCATCTAGTCTAAGTGTAATCATAAATTCTATCTAATGTCACCATCGGAGAAAGGAGTATTCTTTTTTTACTTGAGAATAACCAAAACATGCTAAAGTATGAGTGTGTGAGAAGATGTATTGTTGTCATACATTTAGTTTGACTTTTGTTACAATGAAAAGAAAAAAAAAAGTTTTTCAGTAAGAAATTCAAAAAGTGATGAATTTAAACAGCTGAAGTGGTGGACTTAATGCTGGAGCATGTTTCAATGATCCTCTTTTGATAAAATCTCCTGTTTGCTGTAAGGAAGTGTGGTTCTATAAATCAATTTTAATACATACAATTGTTAAAAAAAAGTGTCTGGAATTTGTGGCTCCGTAAGTGAATGAGGATTTAAAAAGTTATTCATACAAAAAGATGACTTTCCATAATGGAACGGCGAGGTGAACAGACACAGATAGGCATGGAGAATTGTAAAAGCTGGTGACGAGCAAATTAAACTGACCGGTTAAAAAAAAAATTAAAATCTGATTCAAAAGAGCAGGTGGATTAAAGGACGCAGGGTTTGAAAGTGAAAGAAACACAACTAGAACCTAACCAGGCTGCAATGACATTATTTAACTGAAAATACTAAACAAGGCTTTGTGTAAAAGCATGAGCTCTAAAAGTAAACTAAACCAACACTTAGAAATAAAACTAACAAACCTGAGGAATTGAAAAAGTCAAAGAATCCTGTATTCATGACAGAAAAGTTAGAGTTCAGTGATGAGACCAAAATGAGACCAAGTTAAAATAATTTAGATATTTTTAGAAGAACAAGCTCAGAAAGATCAAGAATATTACAAGAAAAAAACAAAAATGTACAGTTTAAGGTTGAATTACACTGCAATAGGACAGTATGTGAATCCTTTTTGCTTTTTTTTAGTGGTAAATGATATAAATAGATGTCTTATAGCGCTCTCTACGTGTCCCTCTTATTATTTTGCTGCACATGTGTTGCAAACCTGCTTTCATATCTAAACCCTCTGTGTGCATCCTCCTTGGTTAAAAATGGGTTAACACATTTGATTAAGATTAAGAGAGAACTGGTGTAATCAGCTGTATCCTGGGCACCTGAGGTTCACTTTGAGATTGACCATTAGTTAAATAATTTTCTTATAATGGATAAAGAAAAACAAATCATAATTTTTCCCTTTATAAAAGCTCATAAAATGAGTAATGCATAAAATTGGGATAAAAACAAATCCAGTCTCATCTAATAATTGGGCATTACTTTTGTGTCAGTCAGTTACATAAAAAAAAACCACACATTAATTTTGAAGAAAACAAAACAAAAAAACTGTAGAAATGACTTGAAAATAGTCAGAGGGATCCTATTTTAGACTATGATGGTCTTTCTAGTCAAAAAGTATGGTTTTGTATGATGTGGTTTGATATGAAATTTACTGACAGGGGAGGATTGTACGGTGGCCCAGAGGTGTCACCACTAATACAAAAGCCGCACACAAATACAAGAGCCGCAACACAATTACAAAAGCCGCAACACAATTACAAAAGCCGCAACACAATTGCAAAAGCCGCAACACAATTACAAAAGCCGCAACACAATTACAAGAGCCGCAACACAAATACAAATGCCGCAACACAAATACAAGAGCCGCAACAAAAATACAAAAGCCGCAACACAAATACAAGAGCCGCAACACAAATACAAGAGCCGCAACACAATTGCAAGAGCCGCAACACAAATACAAGAGCCGCAACACAAATACAAGAGCCGCAACACAAATACAAAAGCCGCAACACAAATACAAGAGCCGCAACACAAATACAAGAGCCGCAACACAAATACAAAAGCCGCAACACAAATACAAGAGCCGAAACACAAATACAAGAGCCGCAACACAATTACAAGAGCAGCAACACAAATACAAGAGCCGCAACACAATTACAAAAGCCACTACAGAAATAGCCGCAACGGAAATCTGAAACTACAACGGAAGTGACGCAACAGAAATAGCCGCAAGGGAAATCTGAAACTACAACGGAAGTGACGCAACAGTTGGTCGTTATACATGACAGTAGAAGAAGAAGCTGACGCAGCAGAAAAGCCAATGAAGAAGGAGAATAGTCGGAGTTAACCAATAGATAAGTAACTATGTAAGTTAATTTACGTAAAAAACGTACCTCTTCCTTCCTGCAGATCCTTAAAAAGTCATGTCATATTATTATTAAGTCATATTAGCGGTGTCACCTCTGGGCCACCGTAGGATTGAGGACCCAAACAGAGTCTCTAAGCCCGTGGCTCAAACTGGTTCTCTCCACCCCATTTCCTCTGGTTCTGATAAAGATGATGCAGGAAGATCCTCCACCTCACATGACCGTTCTGTCACAAAATGTTGTGTTGTCTGTGTTGCTAATTTGTTGTAGTAAAAAGTATTTACAGGCTTAATATTATAAATGGTTGCATTTGATCATTTAGGCTGAATCTTTGCAGAATTCAGCCAGAATGGAGGGTCTTCTAACAGAAACAGCTTGTTCAGACTAATGCCAAAGCATCTCAGTAGGACTAAGGTTTGGACTTTTCCATTGTAAAACATTCCAAGGTAGAGTTGTTGTTCAAAGTCAGTTAAAAGGTTTTCCTTCAGGGTGGTAAAGACTATCAATTACGGAGCTTACTGTGCAGTACAAGATCATCACACTACCATCTTCATCTTCAATATACATCAGAGATCACAAATTAGTATCCTACAGATGCGGACCCACCTTGATTTAAAACATTTATAAATTACTGAATGTTGTCCGACGACAGTGTCTAAACGTGACTTGCGCTGCTACTCCTGTTAATACGGCAAAACCCTCAGGAGCATCTGGCACCAGGCTGCACGTCATACAAATTAGCCAATGAGCTGTCAGTCTGGGTTGCTAGTGTTAGCTACTTTTAGACACAGCAGGCAAACCTGTGGCAAGCCCGGCGATGGGAAAGAAGGAGAAGATGATGAGAAAAAGAGAGCAGAGAAAGTGTGGACTGCTGGAAGAACTGCAATGAACTAGTGAAAGAAAAGGGAAATGGTGCTCAAAGATGACCCTGCACATTTAGAGGATGTTTGGCTCAGCCTGCTGCTGTGAAGCAGGATTCTCCACCATGAACAGAATCAAAAATAAATATGGATCCAGGCTCAAAATGAGCACCTTGATAATTGCTTTAGAATGGCTCTGTCTCCATTTAAACTCAGGTTTAAAGCCTTGCAGGGCAGCATAAAGCCCACTGCTCTCATTAAGCCATAATAAGAGAAAGAAAAAAGAAAACGGTCAGTTCAGATGTTTTATAAAAAAAGTGAGCCAGGAAATTGTCTATATACCAAACTGAATGATTGTTGTTCTGTACTTCAAAAACATTTTAGATTTTTAAAATGGAAAAAAATTCTATTTTTGTAATATTTTTTATTTAAAAACTCCATGTATAACATGAAAGCATAAACACCTGCATTTTATTTCAGTGTTAAATTCTGTTTAAAGTAACGGATTATAATAACAAAATGTCTCCGGACCTTTACTGGTTATTTGGACCCAGCTGATTTTTAATTGGTTACCATGATGCCCTCAACCTGAATTACAATGTTAGTTTTCCAACATTTGTAACGAGACATCCACTTTTTTAGACCTGTTCAAAAAATATCTGCAACAAAGTTTTAAAAATCATCCAGATGTTCCCTGGATAATGCAAAAACAGTCTTTGTTTTTGCTCAACAAAGAGCAGTGCTGTATTGCTTTGCTTTTCTTTTGAATCATTTCTCTGTCTTACATCCTGCTGAGCCATGACTGCTATGTATTTTGTTGTGAGTTATTTTGTGATCTCCTGGACGAATCATCAAAATGCTCTTGGAGTAATTTTGGAAGCGCAGTTATGACAGAGAAACAGGTTTTTAACCCTTTCCAAACTAATATGTTTAAATGATTATTCCATATTAGATATTGTTTCTATTAAACAGCTCAGCTTTCCTGTCAGACGCACATTATTAATCAGAAAAGAGGGAACGCTCAGCAAATACACCTGCAATTAATCTCTCCAGACCTGATAAAGACTATTTAAGTGATTCTTCCTCATAAAATGGAACCAAGGAACTAAAAATTGGGCCGTACTCCCTCCTCTGTTTAAAGCTAACAAAACAAAAAGATGGATGGACTACTTAAGAAGAAATGATTACATCATTACAACTATAAAATGTAAACAAACACATTGGAAATGTTTCATAAACCCTATTAAACAATGAAGTCCAAGCAGTTCTAATTGTGTTCTTCTTTCATTTTCTTTTCAAAATATCCTCTATTAAGTCAGGCGTTAATCTCTTTATGCATAAACTCCCCCAATGGTCATCTGCAGACAGAAAAAGACAATTGGTGAATTAGGCTGGTCTGGCAGGGCAGGGAAAGAGATGAGGAGGCGAACGGTATAGAGAGAGAGGTGAGGAAATAATCTCAGCGGTGTATGGGTTCTCAGCATCCTATTCTCCCCTGGCTAACCGCACCGGCGGCCACTTGAATTAGCAGCAGAGGATTATGGGCAGAGAGCCTCATTAATCTGGGCAACAAACAGCGGCCAGTGTGAATATTTGCACCCAGAAATTGAAAAGATTAAGTCCTATTTGACAATGACTGGCAGGCTCAGCGCTGCAAGAGGCTACTGTTAAATATTCATATCCTGGAGTCCTACTTGTTCCCCGTCGCATGAGCATGTTGTGGTGGAAGTGGAAGTGGTGTGTGGTAGTAACAAAAGAGGTCTTGTCATTCATTAGGACGAATTGAGCATCCAAACTGAACATCGGCTGATACCCAATGACAAAATTTCGTACAAAATGGCCCTGACGCTTTGCTTTTCTTGCCAGACACACACTAATGAGCAGAAAAGGGGGGAAAGCGTCCGATGTAACACGCCGTCACTCTGCCTGCCCCATGAGCCTGGCAGGAGATTCCCTCCTGAAAACGCTCAGCAAATACACCTGCTATTCATTTCCTACAAGACAGAGAAGTCTCGTCAGACCTGACAAAGCTATTTACCCACCTCCAGCCCACCCTGAGCAGACGCTATCTCTAATGTTTTCCCTTCTGCAGGAGATCAATATGTTTGGAAGCAGACAAACAGCCCTGCTCTGCCAGGCAGGCTCTTCCCCGTTTAGTGGAGCCACCACTGGGGGCCCCTGACAGCAGATGTACACAAGCGAATCAAACAAGCGACGCTTCTCCTGAGTCAACACTGGACACAATCAACAGAGCGAGATCCACAGCGCTAAGAATGAACACAGCAGCCCATATGTGCCACGCCAAGGATGGACACCTTTTTCACTTGTGAGCCAAGCCGTGTCGGCTTCCAAACAGCAAACTGCTGAGAGCAAATATTAGCGTACAGAGCATACTGAAAGTATTCACACCCCTTGGAATTTATGCACCAACGTAAATTAGTGATAACTGTAAGGTGGGAGAAAAGGATACATTTTTTTAATATTTTTTAATGGAAATTCCTAAAAAACTCCACATTCAGATGTCCCCTCATTAGTAAATAAATCCACCTATTTTACTTGATCTCAGTGTAAATCCAGCTGTTTAAGGCCTCAGTATTTTGGGACAGAACATTAGAGAACCCATCAGCATTATGGAAACCAAGAAACACAGCTGACGGTTAAAGCAAAGCAATGTTATAAAATAGGATGTTTTGCAATTGATCATTCAAAAAGAAAATAATCTCGCAATATTTTCCAGCCTACCAGGACATGGCTGTCCACTTAAAGCATGGGTGGGCAATTCCTGTTCCCGAGGGCCGATATCCTGAAACTTTTAGATCCATCCTTGGTCCAACACTCCTGTTTCAAATGACTGAGTTTCCTCCCATGTATGCAACCAGTTCCTCTAGCGTCCTTTTAATAATCAAATAACTTGATTCTGGTTTGTTGAACTAAAGGCGTATCTAAAAGGTGCAGGATAGCGGACCTCAGGAACTCGAATTGCCCACCCCTGACCTAGAGGGACAGACGTGGGAAGGAGAGCATTAGTCAGAGAACCATGGTAACTCTGGAGGAGCTGCAGAGTTCCACAGTTAAGGCGGGAGAATATATAGCAGAGCAACTTTTAGCTATGCACTCCATATTACGGAACTTTATGGAAAAGTATGGAAAAGTAATTAATTATTCATCATCTTAAAGGGTTCTATTACATGCTTTTTTAAAGTTTTCCAAAGACAACAATGTGCAATGAAATATTATTATTTGGTGCTAAAGAGTGCTAGTAGTTTAAACTCATTGTTTTGTAAAATTTCTGCTTACTCAAATGTTGTAAATTTGTTTAATGTATTCTATGAACAACATTTAACAAATAAACCTTTGGATTAATCTGAATTATTTGTATATTAATGAAGCACAGCTCAAATAACTTCATAAAGATAAACTTATCTGTAATAAAGAAGACCTTATGCAGATTTTACCTGTAACAACTCACTGTCTAATCAGTTGGTAATGGGTACGGCTAACGCTAGAACACAATGACTGAGGTTTCTGTTAGATTTATTCAGTAGCTGGTGGCTAAATGTTAAAAATGAAAGCTATAGGTCTTAATTTTGGATCAAATAAGGCAACATGATGAAATAACTATTATGCTAATAATTTATGTTCTTCTGTGTTATAATACCTAATTTATAATTAGGTTAATTAATGGCTCATCTGATTTACCAGACAAATTTTACCTTTTTAATAAGTCCAGCTTAGTGCTAAAAACAAGCAACATATTTTAGATACGCTCTTAAAAAAATTAATCTGAGTGTAGGAAACCCACTGGTTTTAAGTTCATTTTTTTTCTTTTTTTACTTACATTTATTCAGCTTTTTTGTGGTCCAATTATTTATTTGTTATAGAAATGCTTTTGCTTATATCCTGCTTTTATTTTTCTTCTATTCTATTATCGAATTCATGTAAAGCATGTTGAATTGTCACTGTACTGAATTGTGCTATCAAAAAATAAAATTGCCTTGCCTTGCCTTGCCTTGATTTCATGAATAACACAATAAAACCAAATGTTTACACCCATTTACCCTAAAAAAAATGAATAAATGTAGCGTAGTTAATTAGGTTTTTTTATTCAACTTATAAGTTCGAGTTAATAAGCTTAAATGGTTTAAGGCAATAGTTCCCTAAAAAAAATAATTTGAGTTTTATTTATCAGGTTTTACGGTGTGCTACCCACCTCTGGTGATTAGGTTCTTCTTTAGCACCTTAAACCAGAATGTAAAAGTAATTTGATTTGACTGAGTAGTCAAAGCTTTTTATTTTGTAAAATTTCTGCCAACTCAAATGGGATAAGTTAGTGTACTATATTCTTATTTTTGACTACATACAACACTCTCTTTGATTAAACTAAACTATTTTTGTTTACCTCATCTCTGATGAGGATGCTCTTACATGTTTTAAGTATAAACCAAATGATCTGACTAGTTGATAGTTAGTGATATTGCTTTTAGAGTTAATGGAGACATTTCAATGTTCATACATAAACATATGCTGTCGTAAGTTCAAATGATGAGTTTTCTGGCTGCAAATTTTAAAAAAACATACCGAAAGCGGTTTAAAGATTTAATGTGGGATAATTCATCAATAGAATCCATTTTGTAACGTTAGAGACTAAAATGGTAATATTTTTTTCTTTATGGTCATTTTTGATATATATTGGATTTGTTTATGTTAGCAGTGAAGAATAATGAAACAAGTGAGCATAGAACTTAAAGTCCATAGGTCCTTCTGATTTTCTTTCTGAAATTGTTTATTTTAAAATAATCAACTTAGAATTTTTCAGGTAACTGCTTTAAAATCTTTGAGACTTTAGCTTAAAAACTCACAGTTGCTGTTAATGTGCAAAATTAGGAGCTATAAAAGAGCCTTAAAGTTTGAGCAGAAATGATCACGCCTCATATCAACACTTATTGATTGGAGAAGCACTCGTGTTGTTGCAGGTGCAGGATCGTCTTGGACACTGCTTCCTGGAGGTCAGTCGGAAATCCCTGCACCATTTAGTACGATGATGCCCATAACTTACGCTATGTTCACATTACAGGTCTTGATGTTTACTTGCAATATTTTTGAGGTAGCTGTCCATACTTCTATTAGCTGATCGCTCATCAGACTTCTGTGTGACCGCATCAGACCGCAAAGTGACTTGCATGCACAAATAACAGAAGAAGATCCAACAAGTTAATTCTTTCTATAGATTTTAAATAAAGCAAAGAGTTTTTTTTCATGACAAAAAAACTTGGATACCAGCTGGTGTGTCTTCTTGTTATTATCAGAAAGCTGTTGCACATTAGAAGCTCAAAATATTAAGTCCACATCTACAACAAAAAACAGCACAGCTATTAAAAATTGGTCAGTTATGGAGGGAAAACTGCTACTAGTTCGAGCACAGAGGGTGACATCAAAGATGGATAAAATGGGAGATGACCGTTCAGGCTTTGAACATTTGGAAAACTATCCGCTACATGTCTGAATTAGTACCACAAATAGAAGTTGCATGAATCTGAATTGTATGGTGTGAAAAGATCAGAATAGGGCCGTTCAGACTGCCATGAAAAATGCGGCTATGGGTTACATACGGGCAAAATAATCGTATATGGGTCGCATTTCCCTGCAGTGTGAATGTAGCCTTTGACATGCATCAATCAACTAAATAGCACTTTGGACATGATTCTGATGCAAAAGCATTATAACGTATTAAAAAAAAGACAAAAAGAAGTTAAGTTTACCTGAGTCTAATAAGACGTGGTATTAGAGGCACCGGTTAGATGAGAATAGAACTAAACGTGGCTTCTCACAAAAAACTTTCAGTGAGGCTGAAAATTATTATCTAAAGAAAGAATGCAGGTAAGAACTGATCAAAACTCAGATGGAGCTAAATAAAGGTCATTTTTAAAAGAAAACAGCTTGAGACTAACCTGACTCCGCCAGATGGATTTGCTCCACATATCCATCTGGGAACCTTCCGTTGAAGTAATTTTGGGAAGGGGCGAAAATACTGGTTAGCTGATTGGCCTATATTGGTGATAGACGGGCCAAATAAACCAATCAGATCAACGAAGCATATGACGTACTAACAGAGCGACGACGAAGAGGAGCCAATTGATAGATCAAACTCTTGCCGAAACCAGTCGGGAGAAGAGCAAAAACATCTTTTCCTCTGAGAAAAGCCTCCAGAGCAGTGTTTTGCTCTTCTTTCAGTGAAGAAATATTCTGTCATTCCGATAAAACTTGCTCGATAGCCACATTAACGCTAGTTTCATCGGCTGAAGCCGCCATGTTCTTTAGACTGAGCTGTCGCGCTTCTCGTTGCTTCTCAAAGCCAACGCTGATTGGACGTACGTTTGGTGAACCGCTCCAAATTTTCTTTAACAGAGAGTCTCCAGACTGATCTGCGAGCGAAACCTTGAAAGCTTGCGAGATCAGGATGGTCTCACGAGGCTAGCTTGAGACTCCAACCATCCACTGAACAAAAATTGGTTAAAAAGCCACTGAAAAGACGGCATGACTTACGTCCAAGCGACGTCTACATTTGGTTGAAACGTGAAAGATGAAAACCTGCAATTTTCAGATTGTTTAAAAGATGTTGAAAACTGGGTTTGCAACATATTCTTAACGTATATTATTGGAATACAGTGGGACAAAATCACACCGACGAAACACAGCCCAATTTTCAACAACTAAATAAAGACAATGATGGAGCGACCAGATTCAGCCTAAAAATCCACTTCTGGTATTTCGATGAAAAGACTTGGGACCTGGCTCGTTAACCATCTCGAAGAAAGGAACCCTTAGCATTTAAACTGTTCACAAATACACAAACAATTACAGTTTTAAGGAATTACCCAAAGACTGTGAGTTGATTCAAGTCTAGCTGTGAAAGGTTTAGCGATAATGCAAAAAATGAAGAGGCAGAATTTTAGTCTCAATATTTGCATAACTTTTATTATTCAAGTTGGGACTGAAAGCCGAAACACACCCCGTTTTTCAGATTTTTAGTCATGAATAAAATGAGAAAAATTTGTGTTTTTCCCTTTCCCAGTCATACACAACTTTGCATCGTTTTTTTAAATGCATCAACAATTTAAGTTTTAAATCGGAAAAAAATAATCAACGGAGCGTTTCCTTTTTAATAATAGAGCTGCTTAGAAACCCTGGATAGAAAATGCTCAGCTGGTGAGGCAGAGTGGGGAACATTTATGAAATGAATATTAAAGTAAGAGCAGAATTGTTCATATTTATCAAGGGAAAACAGGAACATGAGCTTCAGCAAACAACAGCAACAAATAGAAGAAACTGCAAATAGAGAGAGTCCACCACCAAGGTCCCTTGAGCCTCTCCTCTGGATTGGCTCTTGTGTTCCTCCTGGCTCTTCTCTCCAGGTCTCTCCTCATTCTTCATCTATTTCTCATCATCTCTCTCTTCATATTTGGTCTTCTCCTTCTCCGGCCTCTTGTTTGCTCCTCACTTTCATTCTTGTTGCACCCTTCCCTCTTTTTCCTTTCATTTCTCCTTTGACTTCCTCCCCCCGTTCCTGCTCTCATTTCCTCTACCTTCATTTGGCTCTGCCACTCAATTTATATCCACTCGCCTCCTGTCTCCTCTTCTCCTCCTGCGTCTTCTCAACTTCTCTTCAAATTTCCTCTCCTGCCTTCTTATATCCTCTCATTTCCTCGCCTCTTGATACCACTTTTCTCCTCTCATGTTTCCTCCGCTTTTGCTTTACTTTCCCTGATAAAACCAACAACGAAATCACCCTCGTACCTGGAATTTTTTTATTTCAACATTATAATATCACCAATTTTAGCAGGCAGAATTTTGACTAAAGCAGGTATATTTTCAGAAGGGCAGCAGTGGTGAGCTGTAGCTAAGAGGATAAATGAGGTGAAGAGGGTCAGGGGATGCGGCAAGCTAGAACGTGCAGGGGTGTGTGTGTGTGTGTGTGCCTACAGAGGCCCTCCTGTGATCAGGGGATACATACAACTGGTCGATGCTGATTCTATTTGAATATTATTCTAGACGGAAAGCAGCTGCGTGCAAATGTGGGTGCCACAGGGTTGATTTTTGCCTTAACGTGTGTGGGCTTTAGTAGGTCTTCATGTCTATCTTTCTATGTGTGTGTGCAGGAGCAGTGGGGTGAGTGTGTTAAATTGTTTCTGTGTTGAGGAGATAACACAGGATCCTTATCAGCTGCATCGCGGAGGCTTAAGACACCGATGGGCGTGAGGGGAGAATGAATTTTCTTCACTACTCTGCATATTACAGGATTACACTGCACCTTTAGATATGCTCAGGCTGAGCCTAACTGTGCCTTATGGCTATGTGTATGCAGATTATTGAAATGGGCTGTCACACGGCGGATGTACCGAGGCAGCGCCGACTGCACTGGTCCCTGAAATGGAAAGGGCTGAAGTTGGATTGGTGTGACGCCACTCATGAGTGTTTATGTTGTTGTTTGGGAGAGTATAAAATTAGAATATTGGTTTTAAGGACAACCTGTTCCCCTTTCCTTTGGCTATAAACGCATATAGCCTACAAAAGTATTGACAGCCATCAAACCTTGAGGGGTGTGAGGGGGTCTTACATATTTAAAACAATAATATAATATTAACTATTGTAATATTAAACACTGTTTCATTTACTTTACTATTTTCCCACAGCTTTTATTGTCACTGCACTGTTACAAGTACAGAGCAAGAAATCAACTCTCTGCATCCAGTCACTAGAAAAACAATCTAGAAATATGTAAATATGTCCTAAATTAATGTATTTACCCTTAATTTGAGTAGGTAAATGAGAGGATTTGCCAATGGAATAATATTTTTACTCTTAAATTAAGATCCTTAGATAAAATGCACTTGAAATAAAACAATCCCATTGTGTTTTCTTATTTTAAATGTAAATCATCTTGTTCCATTGGCAAAATGTGTCATGAAACGAGACAGATGGACCCAGTGTTCAAGGAGAGACAGTCAGTAGGAAAGTTCAAAACGTCTATTAAATAAACAAACAAAACAAAAAGCGGAGCTGTGGCTTGCGGACGCTGCAGGCGGGGGGCGGGGGGGGGGGTGGGGGGGGGGGGGGGGGGCCGCCCAATCTCAGACACTCTGGTTTTAAGGAATGTCCCCAGTGCTGCAGTCCCAGAGGTCATGCTGGAAGCCGATCCTGGTCAGGGATCCAGATCAGACAGGAACAGACAGGAACAGGCAGGATCCAGATCAGGCAGGAACAGAAACAGGTGGCAGGATCCAGACTTCCAGGCATCCACAGGCTCCCAGGAGGGTTCAGAGTCTGACTGGGACCAGAAGCATGACCAGGTGGTCACGCACAGGAGCAGACAGGATCAGGTGCAGATGAGCAGGCTCAGTGGAAGAGGGTAGCTGAGACAGGACGTGGAACCAGAACTTGAAGCAGGACTTTAAACTGGTCTCCTCCCTGGAGCCAGGCTTACTGGATAAATACTGAACCTCCCACATATAGAGCCAAAAACCCAGAGGACTCTGCGGGGGAGGAACAGTGGACGATCAGGAGACGAGACAAACACTAAAACCCTCTTTCCACTGGCTGCTAGGATCCAGGACACGAACCATAAAATAGAACTGAACAGAAAGACTGACAGAAAGACAAGCAATGATCTGGCACTGAATGCTAAGGCTGAACTGAATATAAACCAGAGGAAACAGGTGAGAGGAATAAATTATAATTGAGGCAGGGAAGGAAAAACGACAGGTGAAAGGAATGACTAATTAGGGGGGAGCAAACAGGCCAGATCATGACAAAATGTCTCTTTTACCTTCTCAATTCAAGAACAAAAGCAGTTATATCAAGAAAAAATTACTTATCTAGATTTTGATTTTTTCCAGTGATCCCCTTGGGGAGCAGTGGGCTGCCATAGTGGGGTGCCTGGGTAGAAGTGTGGGGTTAAGGGTCTTTGCTCAGGGACCCAGAGTGGCAGTCTGTGGGAGTGGGGCTTGAACTCAGAACCTCTGGGTTCCAAGCGCAATGCCCTAACCACTATGAAATATTGTTTGCATTGTTAAGCATCACCTGAAACCACACTGCATACATCAAACCATAAGACAGTAATCAGAGACAGATGCATTGTGAGGTGAATAAGTGATTCAAGCTGTGTGGTAATCTGGAAATTATTTTAGTGCAACAGTTTCAGAGAAAAAATGGTCTTAAATAAAAACAATATTTATATCCTGCTTTGTAGTTGAGGGCAGAATCATTAGCAGCATTGCATATGTGTTATACAGCAGCTGTGGTCAAATGGAGCAGGTTTCCTCTCTGCTCTCTTTTCTCTGGCCTCATGCAGGGCTTTCAGGACGATGCAGCTGCCTGTGCCTGAGAGACAGCGCTTAGGAGAGTAGGGAGCGACTCCTGGCAGCTCTAGCTGCTGTCATGAGACAGTAACGGTAGAACGGTTGCTGTTCTCACGTGAAGTTATGTAAACTCAATTAAAAACATAGAAAGCTCTCCAGATTACTCTAGTGCAGGGGTCTTCAGTGTTTTCCAGGCCAAGGACCCCCAAACTAATAGCGAGATGGGGCGGGGACCCCCTAATTATACATATTGTATGAAATTGTGTTACATCAAACTGGTCCTATAGTGACTCTGTTACAGATGGAGTAATGTAACGGAAGTAATTTCTCCCTGGGATTTTTGAAGTGTTTCTGATTCTGATTCCTGGTTGATGGGACAGGTGTTGTGAATGAAACGGTGCCCAGCTTGAAAGAGCTCCTGTGTGTCGCTGAATGTGTGCATTGATGACTGAAAGACATCTTCTGCCTCCATTTATCTGTTTACTGCAGTGTGTTAAATTCATGTTAATGTGTATTTAAAGACATTTCAGTTAGTGGAAGAAATTGCAGGGGGAACTATAAAAACAATCAACCACAACTTTCGCAAGCCGATGCAGTGTTGAAGACCTCCAGTCTAGAGTAACTTTTTTTCTAAAGTGTCTGAAAAGGCCTTAAATAGAGCAAGAAAGTTGCAAAGTTGGGAACGCTGGACTGTCCTCTCCAGTTTTTCTGTAGCCACCTTTTAGCTTTATTCCCTAGTCAGGACCAGAGCGAGACACATAGGAGACTGAGATTTTAAATTTTAATATTTCATGGTGTTTAATTTGTTTTAAACTCTTATTATGAATAGAATAAGTGAACAAAGATACAGTTTTCTCTATTAAGTGCTTTAATCTGTTTCAATATATGCTTTTAATTTTGGAAGTACACCACAATCAGTCACATGGGGCAGAAACCATGAAATATATAAATTCTCTTAAAGGATTTTTGACAGACCCTGCTGTAGTTGCCCATACCTCAAAAGAAGAAAACCTAATGATTGTTTTGAATGCAGCTGACAGATTAGCAGCCCAGGTAGCATCTTCTCCTGCTTGAGAACTACCAGCACCTATGTCCTCCACCCAGGGGCGCGTTCTCTCTCAAGCCCTCCACCAAAAAATGACTGAATCTCAGCGGATCATCTGTGAAACTGTTTTCAGATGTCTCTTTTGTCATTAGTCTGATCCAAGATTATGACCAATCTACACAGACAGCTACACGGCTGAATGGTCCACTGCTGTGGCCAGAGCTCACCCTGCTCAAGACTGGGAAGGCCAAGGTGAACTTCTGGGGAGCACCATCCACACTGATTCATTTCAACATCCTTAGAATCCCTTTCCTTGCTATTGAACACTTCGGTTACTATAGGAACCACCCTTTGCTGGGACCTGAGCAGGTCCTCATACATAGACGCTACCCAGAAGAAGGTGCATTAGGGACTATACTTCCCATAGCAACTCAAGAAGTGCAACCTTCCATAGAAGATACTGATCATCTTCTCTGCTGCCATTATTTAGTCTGTTACATTTTCTTTCATTGCTGTGTGGTTCTGTTCATCTGCAAAACAGGGTGGGTTTAAGGGGTAAATGAATTGAAGAAGTAGGTGAGACACTTTGCCAATGGAACAAGACAATTTATATTTAAAATAAGAAAAGTGACTTTAATTAAGAGCATATTATCTAATTAACTTATTTTAAGAGTAAATATTATCCATTGGCATATAATCTTATTTACCTAACCAAATTAAGGGTCATCTGGGCTTAGTTTTCCTCTACTTCGGACTAGTGCAGGTCTTGTGTAAGGCAGCTATCATCTCTGCAGATCCCACACATCCTGGACAGTTTACACTAGGGATAAAGAATCCAGGTCCTGGACTCCCTGGTCAAACACACCTTCTTGAATTTAAATCTCTAAATCTATCCTTGTCACATTAACAGTAAAGCAAATGAAATAAAAGCCTATTTCTCTCACACACTTCAAAAATAAAATGCAATCCATCCAACGGCCTGAAAAAGAGTCTCCTAATTTAGTAAATGGTGTCCAACTGTGTGTAACCTAAACTCTAATTTCAAGTTATGTACATAGATGGCAAAACATCGAAAAGCATTGAGTGTGAGAACAAGCGCCTCAGAACCACACACTTGGGGCCATGTGATATCTTTATAATCTCTAAACATAGTTGTCGACCCCTCGCCAAGCCTTCTGGGCTCCTGTGCAGACATCAACATCCTTTGGCTGGAGCCTCAATCCTGTCAGGCTGTAAAGTCACCTACTGGCATCATATCTGCAGATGCAGAACGTGGGCAGAGAGGAACAGACCTGTCCTCTAAGTTAGATGGTGGAGAGAAGATTGTGGTGGGGTGGGGGCATCTTCATCTATCGTTCCCCCTCAGTACCTCCTCCTCCTCCTCTCAGCCTCGTCTCCCGCTTCTTACAGCCTCTAGCTAATTACTCCTTTTTTCAAATGCAAAGCAGCGGCAGAAAGTGAGATGATTTCTCGGCGGCCGCTTTGGGAGTTGGTGTGGTGGTAGTGGTGGTGGTGGGGGGACGCGGGGAGAAAGAAGAGAAAGAAAGGCACAGCAAGAAAAGAGGAGAAGAGATGAGAGAGAGAGGCTGAATGCAAGAAACGGGTGACTTTCTTTCTCTGGCTGGTTGGGACCTTTGAAGTTGAGCAAGCTTGAGAGGAGGAAGGGAGGGGAAGGTTCTGTAAGGGGGCCGTAGGTAAGAAAAAAGCGAGGGAAGATCGTGTTAACGAGATGGCCTCTAAAGACGAATTAAATGGTGGGAGAAAAGAAACACGATCAGGCTTGGCCCTACTTATAGACTCCTCACAGACTCCCTCTTTTCAGCTCCGCAGAGGTGTTTCTAAGCCTGAATTCCTTAGCTCAGCTCCTTAAAAGACTTTGAGTGTGGGGTGTGCGAGTTAGGGGCTGCTTTTGGGGGCAATAGGCTGTGTGGATGAGTGCAAATGCATGTGGGAGGGTCAGCCGTCTTTGGGTCACACATCCCAGGCACTCAATGGGGAGGTCAGGGACTTACACACCGATGGAGGGTCAGAAGTGGCAGGGATTACACGTCTGCTCTAAGTCCCCCAGATCCTAGTGTTTTCACTCCCTCTCGCTGTTTGTTGTTTTGTGGCAAAGCAGACGGAGGAAAGAAAAGGAGTCGGGCGGGGAATTAGTGTAAAGCTCAGGAGATGAATGGGCATCTTATTCGCACCTCTTGTTGGCTGTTTTTCAGCCCCCCAAAACAGCCCTCCCATTCCTTGTCAGAGTGAAAGCGCGTTAGGGTTGCCTTTGTGCAGACAAAAGGAGACTCCCCTCCTGGCTTTCATGCTCCTGGTGGAGCAACAAGAGGATTTGGCCCGCCGTGCAGTGCCCGGAGCTGCTCCAGCTTTGATTGGACATCGGCAGGAGAGAGCTCTGCCTCTCCTTTCTTGATTAATCAAGTGATTCCAGTGCTCTCAATAACACCTCCTTTTTTAACACTCCCTTTCTGAGTCTCAATAATCCCATCTTTCGGCCCCCTAACATCCCACCCCGACGGTGCATGTCTGTCTCTTTTCACCTGACTGAAAAACATTTTGTCATCAGATTTATTTTTCTCTGCTTCTTGTGACTTTGAGCTAATCTGATGTGTGGGTGTGCTTTCCTTCTTTTTTTTATTTATCTCTGCGTGCTTATCACCGCTCAAACATGAAAACATTAGCAGGACTAATTTAGTGGATTTATTCAAGAGCTGACCAAGAGTTTGATGAGGACAATACAAGCGCCTTCAACTTTGTAATTAGAGATTTTTCCAGTTTTTTTTCCTCCTTAATTATAAATTCAGAGGAGAAAATTGTTTCAGATGTTGTTGTTTTTTTTCTTGATGGCATATTAAACTGTTGTGTAAACCAAGTTCAAGTCAATTAAATTCATTTCAGTTCAGTTTAACTGAATTCAAAGGCTAATGCATTATGTCAGCCGGCGCTAGCTGGTGTAAATGGTGCAGAGATGAAACTGCACTGGTTGCAAATCATTTTCCTTATTACTATGTGTGTCAGTGGTCAAAGAGATATGGCTGTGGCTATGCGCAGAAAATAAATAAAGAATGTATTATATTTGACACGGTAGGGTTTATGTGACAGAAGCTCCTACTTCCACAAAGAAGCAGTCCCATTAGAGTTATTTACTAACAGTCTTTTACCAGCAAAACTTAAAAGTATGAAAAACATTTTTTTATTTATCTTGAAAGCCAAAAATCTTAGATTTTATAAAATTTCATATCAAAATTAAGAGGAGCCTTTCTGAATCTCACGGTTAAGGGCCACGTCTTAAAAATGCATAAACGTTTTTGACAATAGAGAGGAAAGAGTATCTAACCTCCTGATAGCATGCTTTTAATTCACTCTGACACCATTTTTGGATTTTTGTTACCCTGGGTCAAATTTATTGGGGTTATTTTTTTAGAGGATGTATAACAAGTGAGGACATTTAAAATCAGGGTGGAATATTTGTGTCACATTTCAGACACTCCTGTTTTGATTAAAACATTTGTTCTGGTATGAACAATGTAAAATTCTGTGATTTTCAGTGTTATATATTAGGTTCTGATCCATTCAGTGATTTAACAGAAAGACCACTCAGGTCTTCTAGTTTCAGCCTACTTTGTTCACCCAGAACTAAAACCAAGCATCTAATAGCAGCATTTAGTTCCTATGCTCCACTTATCTGGAATAAACTCCCAGTTCTTTTAAGTGAAAATTGAACTAATTTTTTTAGAACTTCCTTTCAATGTTGAAGTTAAACAGCTAACTGAGTGATCACTATGTTAAGGTTGTTGTTCAACTTTTTTATTGCTTTACTTACCTACACCTAAAGCACTTTGGATTACATTTGTACTGAGCTTTACTATACAAATAAACTTATCTTGCTTTGCCTATAAATACAACATATTCTCATTATTAGTTCGTATGAAATCGTACGAAAAGTTATGTACAGTATTTCATACATTTTTGACGTTTTTCCTCGAAAAAACAGATCAGTGCGCATGCGCAGCCAGACAGACGAAAAAAGCAGATCCGCGGACGGATGTAAAACTGGGAAAAACAGTGCAATAATTACTTCTTGATGTCTCTAACTACGTTGCTAGGGTTAGGGTCAGGGTTAGGGTTAATTGTATGTTAAATTCTATGTTATTGAATGGTGCGTAAGAGGCGCATGCGCAAGGATATCTTGTCTCGAGGCAAGAAGTAAAAATACGACGAAATACGACGAAAAAAACATCAAAAACGTACGAAATTACTGTGCATAACTTTTCGTACGATTTCATACAAACTGATAATGAGAATACACTGATAAATACCAATAGTAGCCATTGAAAGCCACTTTCCTTGGTGGGCCCTTTACTGGTCCCCTACAATTCTTTTGAAACATCAATCTTTGTACTAAAATATTATTTCTGTTATGATTTGTGGACATTAAGACCTAAAGAGAAGCGTCATCTACTGGTCAGACCCTGTAATTCAGTGAAAGGTAAAAAAAAGTAGTGCCTGGCAGTTGAAGAGATTTCGTAGTCGCAGGGCAGTAGGCTACCATTCGGCTGGCGTTTGACTGGGAAGGGCTTTTTTCAATGGCGGCTACTGTATGTATCATCAAATAGCTTTTCAGTAGCCAGGCTGCTCCACTTTCTCAGTCCCTCAGATAACCGAGCTTTGAACTGAATATAGATGTTATGGTTCTCCCCTTCGTGACTTTTTGATTTGACTTTTCAGTATCTATATAATTCAGTTTTGTCTGTCTTCCATTTTGTTATATTTCAGCCGCCTTGCATTACTCACTGTTGCCCCCTTGTGTCTGTCTCCTTTCCCCTAGTTCCCTTCTAGTCACTTCTATCCACACCTGCTCCATATCATCTGATTACCCTAGTCTTTGTTCTGTCTCCCATATATACTCTCCCTGTGCAGTTCGTCAGTGCCGGTTTCTTGTCGTTAATTGGCTCCTCATGTGTGCTTTTTTTGGTTTCTGGTGTTGTTTCTGTTGCCCTTTTGATTTCAATAAACCTGCAAGAACTCATCTCTGCATTTGGGTCCTCAACTAACTTCCACAGTTTTCTCTGTGTAAAAAGAAACCAAGCCAGCCGAAAAACCTACAAGCTACATAACACGCCAGCGGATTTGGAACAAAATAAAAAGTAGGTGCAAAATCACCCTGAAGCTTATCTATCTGGAATAGTTTGAAATTCAATAAATCAAATCACTAAAAATCCCAGAGCCAATGAAATGATCAGTTTGATTACATTTTGGAAATAACTTTGAAAGGTTTAAATTAGGAATACATCATCAACAGCAGAACATAAGATAAATGATCAGTTTAAAAAAAAGAATCCAGTATAGAATTTATTTGTCTTTCTGTTTTTGTTTTTATTGAAGTCTGATTTCAGGTTAGTCATGATGCCATAAAAAAGTATTCTTAATTGAAGTGAAAGAAGAGTTTAATAAATCACAAACTTTAATTTAGAAAAAAAAGTAGGGGTTAAACAAATTCAGTAAAGTTTGACCAGTCAGAACATTTCAATTGGAGAAACAGCCTTAGTTATTTTTAGGAAAAGCTTAAAACCAGATGCTATTTTTAGCATCCCCAGTAGCACCTTTCTTTATCATTTTTGCCCAACAAAGCACGGGAAAGCATCCACACAACTTATTTTCTTACTTCAAAGTAAGAGCTACAGTACTACAGGATGTCAAACTTGACGATTTTCTTGCCCAAGGCTTGTTATGTCTGTTAACATTAACTCTACCAAACAAAGTCATACCAACACAAACTGGACTCCACCAGACAGACTTATCTTAGGTGAGAAATATTGTGGAGTTTTAGTATCACAACATCTCAGGCCACCAGCAGCTTTAGCCATGAGACCAATTCATTCTCACTGGGAATTGAGAAATGGGAGTCAGACCTGGAGCTCTCAGATGATGAGGAGGAAAGCCAGATAGTAGCAGGAAGGGGAGAGCTTAGCTAGAGATGTAATAGTATTTGAGGAGCCTGAGCAGGAACAAAGTAAAGAGCCTCAACAGGAAATAAGGAAGAAAGCAATGTTTAAGATAGGATTTGGTAATTTATTGATATTATCTGCAAATCATTATCATTTTACCTGAGAACACATAAAAAAACAAGTGGAAACATATCCTAAGCTTAGTGTAAAAAGGCTGTCTCTATCTGACATGAAGAAGAACGGACTGTGAAGATGGAAAGATAACTAATTTCCTATGCTCCGGTCCTGTATGTCAGGGTGTTCCAGAAAAGTTAGTTCAGACTGAAAATATTGTGCTCTTCTGCTTCACATTTTAATTCACCATGAAATTGTGTTCCAGAGTAGTTTGGCTGCATTTTAAAGTTCACAAATATGAAACCATTTACTGATCTGTAGGTGGGGACTACTAGGAATGCAATCACTGAAATTGACCTTTCCATTATTAAGACATCTGCATGTTGATCAAAGTAATAGGTCAGGTGAAAAAAAAAATAGTTTCTGCTGACAAGAAGAATTCAATAGAAAACTTGCACGTGTTCAACTCCTATGGAATTTAGTTCAATACACTTTTAAGTGCCTGTATTGGTCAAGACCAGATTAACTTAAAATAAGACTTGTTCAGCATTTAACACTGCACTGCAAAAACAACCTCAAAATGAGTAAAAATGTCTTAAATTAAGAGTATTTACCCTAAATTTGAGCAGGTAAATAAGATGATTTGCCAGTGGAATTAGTATTTTTACTCTTAAAATAAGGTATCTACATATTATGCACTTGAAATAAGACAATGCAATTGTTTTTTTCTTATTTTAAGTGTAAATTGTCTTGTTCCATTGGCAAAGTGTCTCACTTAATTACTTAATTCAAGAGAAAATGCACTTGTTTTAAGAAAAAATGACTTATTTAGATTTAATTTTTTTGCAGTGTGAGAGTGTTGGAACAACACCAACACTCTTAAAAGTTTAAATTCAAGAATTATCATATGAAATCAGGATTCTGCCAAAAAAGCAGCTGCAAAAAAATACTCATACTGTAATTTGATTTAAAACACATGCAGATTAACCACCTGCTATATGCATTTTCAACGTTCTGTGTGTGCAGATTTAATACCATGAGTCCCCAATCATATCATATGCAGGAGTTCTAGCTCCTCTTTCTTTTTATGCTTTTCTAGATTCTCTCCTACTAACATGAGGACCTATACACTCATGCCAACTTTTGTCCCTTTGGAGGAGGAACCAACCTGAGAATTTAAACTGTCTGTGATTGGATACATTTTAGGAAACCCTGTCCTTTGAACTAGTACTGTGTTTTCTTCCTAGTTGCGGCTACTAACATTAGCGAAGCATACAATGTTCAAAATGCATTTGCTTTAATTCAAACTGCCCCTATCAGTGTTTATTACTCATACAGACTTTGGGCAGAATTCTAACTTCATATTAGGAGTTGTAATTATCACTAACACTAGTCTATAATGTCAAAAGTTACCAAACACTAGTGTTAACACTTATCAGGCTTTATGGACAAATATATCAGAGTATCATTAGCATAACATTGGTAATTAATTACATTCTGTCTGATTCATTGCAGCCACAGCTGACAGAAGCAAGGGTACCGTAAACAGCTTCAACACATCATAAATACCAATCAGATGTTTTGCACAAGGACAAAAAAAGCTTAATTGGGATTTGAACCAGCGTCCCTCCAGTTGCGCATCAAACTTCAGCATTCTACATCAAAAACCCAAGGTCAAAGGTTGTTATTAGCTGTGTATGTTTTAGAGGATAAGAGTTCACAGAGATAAGAGTTGTGCTGCTTGCTTATTGTAAAATTAACACTTAAGTAAACTTACTTGAATTTAACACGGAGTCTTTGGAGGATATAACTCTTGCATGGATAATATAGACTAAAGTGTCAAATTAACACCATACTTTCAACATAAAAACATACAACACCAACACTGGAAATTGAACACATTATTTATTTATTTATTATTTTACAGTGTCCTGATTGGCAATGTGGCAATAAGAATAATTGTCTTGATGCCAAACAAGAGCCCAACAGATTTTGTTTTCACAAGTGGAGTAAAGCGGCTATCGCCATAGTGTTCTGCTTGATTTATGCATATAAATAGCTTTATTATAATTTATGCAAGGAGTATTACAGATTATATGGACACTGCAATGTAAGTAGAACAGGAAAGGAAAAACAAGAAAAAGGAGAAGAGTTGAAAGAAAAAGGAGATAAAAGTAAGACAATGATAAAACGTCTTCAATCTGCTTCATCACCTGCAAAGAGATGTAAAAACAACAACACAACCAACGGATATAGTATAAGAGATTCACTAAAGTAGCACCTTCATACTATTGCTGAAGAATAAATGGTATTTAATCTGACATGTATAATGTGGTAGCTGAAGATAAGAATATGGGAAATTCGACTCATTTAATTAGATTAGATTAGATTCAACTTTAATGTCATTGCACAGGTACAGGGCAACAAAATGCAGTTATGTTGTGTATGAATGTAGAACATTGACATAGTCCAACTCTGCGAATTCAGAAGGTAAAAAGCTACAAGAACAAGGTGGAAGTACTTACAAAAAAGTAAAATAAAAAATAAAAACACTGGATTTTGTTTTCCAAGTTTGGAGACATTTTGCTTCCCTTTGTTTGTTTTTTAAACTTTTTTGTAATGACTATGACCTGGATGACTGAGAATCTTCACCAGAATGAGGTGGAAACACGTTGAAAATGGTTGACTGTTGTAATGATTTTTCACATTTGAACGGGTTATGCAACAGTGATTCAGAATTATTTGAGAAAGAAATTCTTCTAAATGGGCACAAATATTGATCCTCTTTGCTTACCAACAGCTTTGAGGGATATCAACCACAATTTTGATATTTGCTGTCTATAAATAAATTTTATCAGCCCTGTGCTACAATACTTCAAGCTAAAAGGAATTATTTAGAACAGCATCTACTAGGATAAAATGCATGTTTTATGTTGTTGTACAGAAGTAAACCAGATAAGGAAATGAAAGCAGACAAGGTAAGTTCCATTTTAAAAAGGAGTTGTGTTATTCCATCAATCAGAAAGACAAATACTTATATTGCTCGGAGATTATACCGCGTATTCCCTGTTATTTAACCTTAGCGTTTCATTGTTGTTTTTCCTCCACAATACATAATTTTCCTTGTGCTTCTCTATCCTTTGGAGTGTGCTTAAACACACACCTGTTCTGTTGGATATATCTTGCTTCTCAGCTCAACAGCATTGGATCTGCCTTATCAGACCAACAGCTTTGTATCTATAGTTGGAGGATTTTCTGTGAGTAGGTGGGTGGCTGTTATAGATGCTACAAAGAGAAGAGAAAAATGGGGAGAGTGGGAGAAAAGGGGGGAGGTTAAAGGTGGTGATAAACAGAGTTGGGTGGGGTCTGTGGTGATGGGGTGGGGGGGGGATGCCGTGCAACGATAAATCAAGTTCCAGACTAATCTATTTAGCATGCTCTCACCATTATCCTGTCAGTGAAACAGCTAATTAATTAACTGATTCCACAATGAAGAGGTTTTGAATGAGCCCATTTAGATAATTACTACAAGGAGCCGATCGGGCCAGTTCATTTACAACTGTCACACCGGTTCCAGCATTGGCAGCTGCCCTTCAGGCTGGCCCTGGACTTGATTGTACCAAACACGCTCCATGCTTCATGACAACAGAACAGTTGTGAGCTTTTTTGGGTGGCAGCACAGACAAGGCAAACACAAACTGGACGGGGTGGGGGGTTGTTCAAATATTGAACAGTGGGCCAAACAAAAGTTGATCCCCAATCTCATTCCCTCATTCGTTCACTGACGTGACTGCAGTGTGCTGCTTTATTTCACACTTTTTTATATATCAGGTGGAAAGGCAGAAAAGAGAAGTGGATCATCCCCACAATGCAAAGGGTGGTATAGTAAAACTAAAAATTCCCAGATGTCTCTAAACATTCTCTAACTACAATGCAGCACTTAATGTCTCAACAATTACATGCTTTCCGTGCAAAAAAATAATAAAATAAATGCAGCTTGCACAAAACTCTTCAGGGGTTATGATGAGTTTTTGTAATAAGGAAGAAATGAGAGACAAAATGATATTTCCCTTCACCAACAATAGGAATAAAAAGTCTCAGCATCATTGGCCTCCAAGAAAAAAGCATAATTCTTGGGTAATAAGCTCCGAACACTTGAAAGGACTGTTTGATTTTATAATTGATAAGAAGAATTATCACCAGTAAAAGCAGCTCAAAGGTGAACATCTCCTTCCAAATCAAGTCTTGAATAGTTGTTTTTCTATTGTGCCTTTTTTCCCCAGAACTATCCTGTATTTAGCATTATCATTTTCTCAAAATTTCTGAGCAAACTCCGTCACTGGCGTAAACAAACCCACATCATAATGCTATCATCTCCTTATATCACATGTAGATTGTCTTTTCCAGGAGACATCAACTGTTTTGCAGTAAAAGCACAATAGTCTAATCTAAATAAAGCCAATTTCTCCACATGTTGCTTTTATAATTTATAGAATTAAAAATATCCTTCTTTCTCACAGATATAGCTCTAAATAACCAAGCTGCATCTTGATTGTTCCTTGTATACCTCTCAATCTGCAGGTTTATGGGTGGTTGCTATAATTTCATAGAGTAGAATGGGAGGAAGATCTTTCAATTTTTTAAAGAACCAGCTACCAGTTTCAGTCCATGAGACAGACACCCTGTCTACTTTTAAAACTGGGCTTATAACTATCCTTTTTTAGCTTATGCTAAGAGAGGCTCAGGTTATCTTGAGCTATCTCTATAGTTATGCTGCTATAGGGTTATACTGCTGGAGGGCATAGGGACTACTTTTCATCATTCTACTTAAAGGCACACTATGCAAAATTTTTCAGTTAATTAATGTGTTCCATAACGTTATGGATGATTAAATGAGTCATTTCAGGTTGAACAAAGGTATTCTCGGCCGGCCTGATGGTCTGTGGGGGAAATACTGCACTTGCAACTGCAGGAGCACCGACCCGCACCCACAGGCTCAGAAGTCTCGTGAGAGTCAGTCTTGCTTTACGGCGAGAACTGCTACACGCCCCCAGTTAAAAGCATTCTCGTTGCTAGCACAGTGGCAATCTTTGTGCAGTTATGCTACGTTCACGCAGCAAAAGCAGCAAAATCGCGTCTGCTGCTTCCTTTTTGCTGCTTGTACCAGTTAGTTCTGATGCGTGGCTGAAGCAGCTTTGCTGCTCTGGCTGCGCGGTGCAAAAGTGTGTCTGAGGCGCGTTGGGCGGAGCTTCACTATCCTTTCTCTGCCTTGCAGCTATTTGCTGTGATCAGTGGGAATAAAGTAGTTTTAATATGTGTTTAAGTGAGAAAATACACCTGAAAATGTAATCAGTGCAGTCAGTTCATTCAGATTATTATCCTGCCTTCAATATTTTTTCTGTCGGAGCCGCTCAGACTCCCACATACCAGGGATGCGCCGACAGTATGGATCCCTTCATCAGCAGCGGTTCACCGCGGCAGCTGGTAGGTGTTTTTCATCTAAATAATCCAAACTGCATATTCTGCCGGCAGATTTCTGCATTTTAAGTTAATTTAGGCGTCAATAAACTGTTTAAGAGGAGTGATCATCAGCGCTGTGTCTCTCTCCCTGTGTTAAACGCACCCGACGCGCTGCTTCAGCTGCTCAGACGTGCTGCGCCTGCAGCTCAAAACGCGCCGCGGGACCTTTTGCTGCGCCTTGACGCGCGTCAACCATTGACTTTGCATGTAAACTCGCTGCTTCTGTCGCGCCAGCTACGTCCAGTGTGAACGCAGCATTAGTCATTCGCTGCTAAGCTCAAAACAACCGCGCCTGGCTTGACGGAGAAACCAGGAGAACAGCTGAGCATATTTACGACAGTGCACTTTTACTTTCGCCCTCTGGGGGGAGCCTCGCTGGAAAATCAACACCGGTTGCATAGTGTACCTTTATTTCTCTCTCTATTCTTTCATTCTCTATTTATTCTTTCAAGCACCTTTGTTATTTATTTATTTGAATTATTTTATTTCCATTAGAACCCAAAAAGTGATTGCTAGTCTTTCTGGGGTTCAAGTCCTACCTTTGCGTTTTCTCTTCTGCTTTTTCTTATCATAAAAGGCATTACACCATCTTTGAGGGAAATATCAGCTGGGCTGCTGTCATCGATAGCTTCGATTACTCAAAGCTGGTCTGCTTAAGCTTTTATTTCCTGTACAGAGCCACCTGTGCAACAAGGTTACCTTTACGTTTCCTGACATGGATGTATTCTATGTATCTATGTGTCTACTTGAACCCCAAGTTGGTCTCGGCAGAATGCCACTTACACAAATCTGGTTTCCCTGCAGATTTCTTCCTGTTAAAAGGGATTTTTTTTCTCTTCACTGTGACCGCATGCATGCTCAGTGTGAGGGATGGCTACAAAGTTAATGACACAATGCAAACGGATGTCCAGTCTCTCCATATGTGTAGGCAGGAGGAGCAAATTTTGCAGAGTCAATAACTCCATACAATCAGCTGATTTTACTTAGATAGAAAAGTTAACCAATCTGACTGTATGATCCGATTCAGTTTTTTCTGTAAAGCGCTCTAAGATGACATGCGATGTGAATTGGTGCTATGTGAATAAATTAAAGAAAATATTTTCTTTGCAGACTTTAGACCACATTAATGACTCTTACATTCAACTCCTATCTGAAGTTTTTACCTTACCATCTCCATCCTTTTTCTCATGTCTAAAGCTTAATCTAAAGCTTAAATTTTGTCATGGTGATTTATTGAACTCCATAGGTTCCCAAAGCCACCAGATCTCAATCCAAAACAGCATCTTTAAGATATCAGGGACAATGGGCTTCAAGAAACGGGCTACTGACAAATCTGTCAGCAAAGCAACTGTCTGATTTCATCATGTTAATATGTACAAAAATCTCAAACAGCTTTCTTTGTTCAATGAGAGTCATAATTTTAACCATTTTGAAGGCAAAAAGCTGGTCCAACACCCTTAGAATAAGGTGTAGTGGTGAGAGGTGAGTTTATATAAAATGACGACGGACCACCTAATCAGTGTTGATTGGAGTATGCTGGAGTATTAGACACATAATGAAGTAATGCTGAGATTTTATAATCTTTACCCAATATCTACTGTGGAAAAACAAGCCAAATGTGTCACTTTCTTCTCTAAATGGCATAACTTGTACCAATAAACTGCTATTTCTATCATGCTCTTTTAGGTATCAATCTGATGCCAAGTAAATATAGGGGAATATTATCAATATTGAAACTTATTAATATTAAAGGTAAATATATTATAAAACTTTTGACCTTTATATTCCTTTCCTTTGCCCAGAATCTAGCAAAAGTTTCTCTATGAATACTTCAATCACATTATCTCAATATGAAAAAAAAACAGAAACAAGAGAAAAAGGGAAAAAATTTGTATGCATTTTACCTTGAAGTATAAAGCATAACTTGAGAGCACATCAAAACAAAACCTTTTGTTAGGTAGAGAGCTGATAAACTGCATTCAACAACAAAAAAATATCCCAAATATGCAGGGATTTTCTGAAATGTTATTAAATGGATAAAGTGAACACATTCATTAATTTAATGTTTCTCTCTTTATTATGTAACTTTGCTGCTTCTTGGCCATGACTCCATTAAAAAAGAGGTTTTTAATCTCAATGGGATTTTTTTCCTGGTTAAATAACATTTTAATAAAAATTTAACCGCAATAAATGTTAGAAAATTAAAATACTAATTTCCAGAAGCCTAATTGTTGGTCTGTTCCTCATGTGCAGAATGCTGGTGAAGACTCAACGCTATTCCTGACATTTTGAATTGGAAACGTCTTCAAACAAAGTCCAGTGGATTGTTTTTAATTTTCTTTTTTTGGAACTCATGTGCAGAACAGATTAAAACCAAACAGTGGGGGTTGTGTTCCCGCACTCTCCACTTTAATAATAAATTCACGTGCAAGAGCGTGGTAACCCTTACTGCTTTTTGCTCCTTTGGTCACGGTTTCCCTTATATCGGGCTCAGTTCCAGCTATCGTGGCCGGATCATTGTTTGTTTGTTACCTGTTAGATGTATTTAGGTTCTGTTTACTTAAGTTTTAGTTAGTCCAAGGCTCAGTTACCTGTTCCAGTGAGGAGATTATTATTATTATATTATTATGATTAAAACCAGTGGTGAGAGCGTTTCAGTGTTTCCCTAGAGATTCTGATCTCCTGATTCTGGTCCCTCTCACCCACTGGCCCCGTCTTTCCCAGTCTTATCTGTTCGCCCGAACCTCCTTTGGACTCCTGTTGGATGCTGCCTGTCTTTTTCTATGCTTTTCTGTCTAAGCTGGTTGCTCGAAACACGGGACTCTGAACCTGCCTTCAAGCTCTGAGGATTCCCGGAAACCTGGATCCCTCTGTTTCCTGTTTAGGTTGGAACCTCTGATCGTGCAGAGAACTCCTCGATCTCTGAAATGTTCCTGCCTGATCTGTTCTCCCCCGTTCTGGATCTGCTTCCTGCATGTTCTCCAGGGCTGCAGCATCGGGGACACTCTGGGCGGCTCAGGGCCGCATCTCGTTGGCAGTTCAACAGCTGATCCTGCCTATTGATAGGAGGGACTGAGCTGTTAAACCAGAGTGTCCCCCCTCTTGCGTTCGCAGTTCCACAACTCAGCTCTTCAATTCTTTCTGTTTTTGTTTTAATAAACGTTTTGAACTTTCCTACTGACTGTCTCACCTTGAATACTGGGTCCATCTGTCCCGTTTTATGAAACTAACTTAGCTTCCTAGGTGTTATTCATAGACTTCGCACTCAGGCGCGCTAGGTCACGTACTTGACTTTGTTTACATTAGAACCTTGACCGGAGTTAGCTATATCCACTTTGTTTACTGCCATTGGCAGACTGGAAAAGAATGAAACAGACATTCACAAAGCTAATGTCAGCGCCTATAGCTGCAGCCTGCCTACTGTAGATCAAATGATGAGCTTCAAAAGTAAAACAGTTAAGTTTATATCAAGAAAAGTAAAGAGCTTTCTGATAAAGTGGGTTTGAACATTGAATGTTTGTCTTAGTAACAGGTTTAGGAAATAAAAGTAGCCTCAGTAGTAAATATATTTTAACTGCACTAAATTTTGTATGTTTATTGGCAAATGTTAAGCTCTGAAAGATAAAACTCTACAGTTATTTTTTTTGTCAGAAATGGAACTTTAACTTCAGTTTACAGCAAAAGTTAAACTCTAAACGGTAGTATGGGATGCCGGTATTGTGCTGTAATGGATATTCATACTCTATTCACATTTCGATAGAAGTGGTGTTTCAAAGAAGTTGAATAAAATATCAGGGGTTTCCAAAAAAAAAAAAAAAAAAAAAGCAATCTAATGGTTGAAGAACCTAAATAATGGGTTAAAAACATGAATGTATGTGTTTTCAAACTCATATGTTTAGTTATTCAATAGATTAGGGGCAAGGAGATTTTTATTTATTTAAAAGGCAGTTTATGTTGTCAATATATGGCTTTTAATTCAAATGCAATTAAGTGCAATTAATTAATTACAGACCCTTTAATTAACTTTATCAAAATATTTTATCAAGTCCCACTACTAATTACTAATACTAAGCTGTTTTTCCATCCATACTACCTCAATGGCCTTCTTGACAAGATTGTTGTAAAGGTCTTTGGGGTTTTGCTGGTTTTTCTGGAGTGAGTTACCTTTGTGTTATAGAGATAATCTTTGCTGCTGGATGGGTTGACCCGTGTTGCTGCACACCTGAGAACATTTCTCAGTCAAGATGACTAGCTTGTATATAAGGAGGCGAAGGATCATCTCTTTTCACTTGATGATTAGCCCTGAAGGTATTCCAATCGTGGGCTGCACAGTGGATTAGTGGGTAGCACTGCTGCCTTGAAGCAAGATGGTTCTGAGTTTGAATTCTGGCATGAGGGCTTTCTGCATGGAGTTTGCATGTTCTCCCTGAGCATGCGTGGGTTCTCTCTGGGTACTCCGGCTTCCTCCCACAGTCCATAAACATGACTGTTAGGTTAATGTGCTTCTCTACATTGCCCTTAGATGTGAGTGTGTGCACACATGGGCGTTCTCAGTCTTCATCAGCTGCCTTCTCCGCTTTCCAGCACAATGTCTCTGGCAACTACCAATGCTCCTGGACCTCCACAGTCTGCAAAGCCCGCTGAATCAAACCCAAACAGATCCATGCTACCTTTCTCATCTCAAGTAATTGAATCAATCAAATCATCAACCAACTACTTCCTTCAGCTCTCCGCTTCCAGATTCTTGTTGCTTTTGGTAAAAGAAAAATAAAAAAATATAAAGAGGCGCTTAGTTATAATTTTTGCTATTGTAATTTGAATAGTAGTAGCAGTAGTAGTAGCAGTAGCAGTAAATAGTAGCAATGAATGAATTTAGATGCTGTTCTTTATTGTTCTAAATAGAAGAAGTCAGGGCCTGTCATGCTTTTTTTTCTTATTGAGTGTCAGTACAGTGATCATGTGAAAGCGTGGTAATTTAAGTTGCCATAATTAAAGGTTGATTTTTTTTTTTTTTACCTGCCCATCCATCTCTGCAATGTTGTTTAGTTTGGAGATTTTTAAGTTTCTTTCAGATTTTATAATGAGTCCTGCATTCTGGGAAGGTTTGATATCATTGACTGTGAAGTGAAGAATCGGATGAAAACAAAGTAGGAGGTGGTTAATTACGGTGCAAAGTAGAATCCTCTTAGATGCAGAATTAGTTGATCAATTATGCTGAATTAAAGATGCATGATTTCAGTTGTTTACCTCAGTTTGGATGCTTTTATGCTCCCAAACAGGCACCCTGTCTAGCTCTATATTAGATATTTTAAAGACTTTTTCATCACCCTTATTAAGACTGCCTAGAAGAGCAAATAATCAAGTTATATGCTTGAAACTAAATAACTTAGAAGATAAGCATGCTAGTAAACAAGTAGATAAGTGTTTCATCTTGATATATACTCTGCATGAAGTACCAGAATAGTCAAAGGAATCATAATGGTTATGAAGGCGACTGTCAGTAGATTAAAATTCAACTTAATTTATCTCAATTGTACAATTTAAAAATGTTAGGATTCCTGTCTTTGTGGTTTGTGTTTTTGTGTTTGTCTCGTAAACGGAGTGCTCTTAAGCTGCTGACTGCCACTACCTCGACACCAGAGTCTTTGCCAGTTTTGGGTACTCTAGCCAAGCTGAGTTTTTACTGAGTCTAACTGAGTTTTGTCAACCTGAGTCCTAACCGAGTTATTTTGTCGTTGCCTCTCGGCCGGAAGTCATCCTGCAAACTGGATGTTTTCGGACCTTCTCTCCCTGGAAGGATCATCTGAGCTTCAAACTGAGCTGGGGATTCATCTCCACCCCAACCCGTTCAAGTACCGCAGGAAATCCAAGTGGCAGTCAGTTTTTCCGTTCACCTACAAACAACCGCATTCTGGGTAAACCCAGTCCACCCTCCACCGAATGAGACAAACAGTGGAACTACTGCACACAGACAGGAGTCAAAGAGTCAACCACTTTCCTGGAAACGTGAGTCAGCAACTTAATTCTTCTCTTCAAGTTAAAGAATCAAATTTCCCACTAAGCCTGAACTAACCGCAGTGTCTTCCCCTTGCTTTCCAGTTCCGGTTGAGCAGTGTTAAGAGCAACACTAGATTCTTCATTATCCCCTCAATAAACCTGTTAAACCTTTTCCCTGGTCTCTCTGAATTCTCCACATATGGGTCGAGCTCTTGATAAAATCATGACAAAAAAGGGAAATTCCACAATTAAATAGTAGTGATGTACATAGATTGATATATTAGGTGCTTCTTTTCTTGTATCTTAACCGGACGATCTGCAGCCAGTGGCTCAAGAGTTATATGCACTTCTGCAGAAAACAAATAAGAAACAATTATAGTTTTTAAATATAGATATAGAGACGAAATTTTTTTTTTTTTTATGTTTTATTGAATAACTGCTATGGATTTGTGCAAGAGAAAGATGCTAAAGGTGCCAGAGTTATTTATTTTGTCATTAAATATAAAACAAATACCCTTTGTCACACTATCCTCAACCAATATCCCTGTCCCTTGAAGGAAAATTTATTTATCCTTTTGCATTAGCAAACATTTTTTTTAATTGTAAAAATAAAAATTTGATAACAGTTCTATAAATATGGGAAAAAATATCCATAGATATTCACAAATAACCTGTCTCTTTCCAGAAACATATATAGCATTTGTGGCTCTAAAGAAATTTTATTTAACTAGCCTAAGAGCAACAGTAGCTCTTTGGATTACAAAGTTTGCAGACCCCTGATATAGAAAATTATGGCTTATAGGAAACTGAAACCCTTACATTGGATTTCTCAGAAATGTGAAAAAAGACCAAAACATTTTTTAGACTTAGACAACATTTATTTTCCTTTTGTCTAAGTTTAAAAATGAAATTTCGTTTTCTACAGTTTCCATTTTCATGAAGTGCATCAGTGCTCAAATGTAAACATTGTGGGGGAAAAAAGGTGCAAGAAAACACATTGATATGCTCAGTTTGATGCAGAGTCTGTGACATGATTTAGAGTCTTTTCAATATTCTGGTGGCATTTTTTTACTTTAAAAATAAAAATATAATTATAGTTCTATAAATATGCAAAAAAGTCCTTCAGTAGATATTCATAAATAATATGTCTTTTTCCAGAAACATATAAAGCATTTGTGGCTCTAAAGACATTTTAATTACCTAAACTAAGGGTAACAGTAGCTCTTTGGATTGTAAAGATTGCAGATCCCTGATATAGACAATTATGGCTTACAGAAAACTATAACCCTTACATTGGATTTCTCAGAAATATGAAAAAATAAAACGATTCTTAGTCTTTAACTTTAGACATTTTAGAATTCAAAACAAAATTGCATTTTGTACAGCTCTCATGACTTTTCCATTTTCTTAAAGTGCAGCAGTGATCAAATGTAAACTAGAGACTGACATTTTTTCGGGAATCCCACGGGTCAAGGGATTTCCGTGGGATGGGAGTCAGTTTTAGTAATGATCGTGATTGGGACGGTACAGGATTAAACATTAACGGGAGCAGATGGGAGCGGGAGCAAACCAATAGTAACAAAAAAAACTTGGATCGATGCCAAAAAATAAAATAAAATATAAAGAAAAAAAATCCAGTACTGGCGCCGCCATTTTGTAGTTTTTTTCCTTGAAGCCTACACTATTATGCGAGTCAAAAAAGTACACGACCCAAAAACCAACAGTGCTTCCGCTCTGAGTTTTTCACCTGCGCTCAAAAACCAGAATGGAGGGACCAACAGTTACTACAGTTAGAAACAGGAACTTAACTGACCCTTCATAGAAATTCAGATTCAATGTATAGGCAGAATTGAAGACAACAAGAATGGGAGTGGTGCAGGAGCGGGAGTCATTCTGAATGGGAGCGGGATGGGAGTGGGAGTAATTTTACCAGGAGTGGGACGGGAAAGGATTTAGATTTCTACTCTGGCTTGGGATCGGGACGGGACACAATTTTTTTTCTGTGGGAGTGGGACGGGACAGGAGTGAAAATCCACTCTCGTGTCAGTCTCTAATATAAACGTTCTGGGAGAAAAAAACATGGTGCAAAAAAAACTTGATGCAGTCTGTGAAATGAGTTAGAGTTTTTTCAACATTTAGCAGTCTGATGGCGGTGGGGGAAAAGCTGCTGCAGAATCTGCTGGCCCTGCATAGAATGCTGCAAAGCCTCTTCCCAGAGGGCAGCATGGAGAACAGTCCATGGTGGGGGTATGAGGGGTCATTTATGATGTTACGTGCTCAGCAAATGCAGCGCTGGGATGAAATGTCTTTTATGGAGGGAATAGGAGCCCTGATGATCGTCTCTGCAGTTTTTACACTCACATGTTGGCACACTAATTAAATCTTTGCACTGTACAGTGATAATTAATTCATTTATGCTCTTTACATTAGTCTACCCATCTCAAAATGCAAAGGTTAAGAGTAAAATGTAGAAATAGAATTAGATAAAAAGTCTCCTGAGTAACAATAACACGCTGGTAGATGACTAACTCAGCTACTGACATACATTTATCATATATCAAAATCTTCATCTGAGACTTTACAAAAGTATCTACTTTATTCTTATACCATATAAAGCATGCAGATAGCTGAAGAGAGACAGCTTCTATTTCAATGGGCAGCACTGAAAGGTGCTAGTGAAAGCCGCAACTTGAAAAATCCACTGATGTAAAACACATTTGCATTGCTCTGTAACAGCAGGGATCTCTCTGGATATTTTGCCCTCAAAATGTTATTGTGTGGACACCAGACTGGCTACAGGTGTCATTCGGATGTTTTATTTTGAATTTATTGTGTTTCTTTTTTCTACTATACAGCATTAGTAAGAAGTTTTGTATGCAAACAAATGTTGTTGTTTTTTTCTTTTTTATACGACATGTATTTTTGGGACATCAAGACCTCATTTACTCAGGCCCAGAATAATTGACTCTCACATTTTTACATCTAGATCCTTCAGGACCTTCATGTTAGTTGATTCCAAGATTAGTCAAGCCGAATATTTAGCTTTATTCTAAAGGACTCTGTCTGTTGCACTCTGCACTTGTTCTAAACATAAGCCCCATTTACACTACCCTTTTGAAACTGTGCTGAGATCGGTCCGAGCACGGTAACCAAGATAACTGTTGAGCGCAAATGGCAGGCACAATTGAACCGGACAGCGCCGGACACAACTGAACCGCGCTAACTGGTACTAGTTCATTATTAGGACTCAGGTTCAGTTCTGGCTCAGTTCTCCGAAAACAAAAGAGCGCATGAGCAGACCACGTCATCTCTTTACAGCCAGCCTCCATAATCATGAAATTTCAGATATTCATAAAAATACTAGTTTCCCTACCGTGCCACACGATTTCCAATGATGATTCTGCTTAGCAGTGTGATAAATCTCAACTCTTGTCATTGTTTCCTGCCTCTGTAAGCCCTGATTATAGTATCGTTTGTCGTATCCACTTCCCAAAGACCGATTCTGTCAATTAGATTAACCAAAGGTTGCCTTCTTTGCCTTACTCTCAGCAAACTTCCTGAATGTTACAGGCTTGTTTACCTCTAGAGAGCAGTAGTACCATAGATCATCACTAGGAGGCGAGAAACTGTGCTAGTGTGGTGTTTAAAGGGCTGGTTATACTTATACTGTCGCAGTGAGCTTGTCGCAGATATTTTTGATTTATGCCCAATATTGAAGCGTGGTCTTCGCTATGTTATTCCACCCCACAATGCAAGAGGGAAAATCAGGAAATAGCTGTGGGTCTAGATACGGCCAAGGCGGTGGGGAAGTGGAAAAATGCAAGGGGCAAGTTTGTGCGACAACGGAGGGACATGAGGGTGAAAAAGAGCGGGGATCCAGGTGAAAAAAGGATCCCATCATTCTCACGGACCTCGCTCTTCTAGCTGGTCCGTCTTCACCCGTCGTTTTCTACAATGGCGGTCATACAAACAAAACAAGCCAATCAGAGGCCTCCTGTCTGCGGCACTGTCTGCGGTCACCTACAATTTTGGAGAGGTGCAGCAAATTGTCTGCGGATGGGGTAGAGGCACATTTGCATTCACTGCAACACACACAGACGAACTGGTTTCTGAGTATAAATCAGCCTTAAACCGTCACAAGGAACTGAGCTCGGCGAGGTTAAGTGATCAAAGCTCGGTTTAGTCAGTGATTTGTGATTTTGCCCTTAAAATAAGATAATTTGATATGATCAAATGAAATAATGGAGCTGCTTTTCCCCTTTAATGTATATCATCTTATTCCATTGGGAAATTGTCATACAGTACTTACCTGTTCAAATCAATGGAAAATACTCTTAAATCAAGAAAAGGTTACCTAGATTTCAGTTTCATGCATGTGGGAAGAGACAGGCAGCCGATATAAAGCTCTGAGCTAGGTCTCTCCTGAAGAGCAAAAGAAGCCCAAGTTGCTTTAATGCTGGCATTCAGCATATCTGCATCACTGGGCCATGAGGTGTCAGTCAACCCTGTTCCAAGCTTACCTTTTTCTTTCTTACCTTCTTCTTCCACTCAACTTTCCAAAACACATCTTAAATATAGCAGCAGTCTCCTTTTAGCGATGACCTTTTCTGAGCTTACCCTTCTTATAGAGGGTGTACGTATTAATCCGTTTGACTGCTGTTATCTAAGCAGTGTTCCCTATAACTAAAGTAAACATTTGGTACAAAATAATCCTCTTTTATTGCTTCTAGGTTATTTTATAATTGCCAGAAACAAACAACAGAAAGATGTGTGTAATAATTCTTGGGTATTTTTACAAGTTTCAGCTTATTGTGTCAGGGGCGCCTCTAGAAATGTTTCCTAGGGATGGCCAAATGGGGCCTCTTAAATTCTTGGGGTGGCACACAGAAACATCATTTCTGGGTTTTATTCTACTGCTGTCACAGCAGAGGAATCCTCACTTCTTGCATTCACTCAATGTCTGTGATGCCTAATCAAGTTAAGGATATTATCGTAGCTTTTATTAGAAATCGTATCTCAAATATTTCCTGAATTCCATTCATATATTATGAAATGACACTCCCCTTTACTTAATTTTCCATAGGAATAAAGTACAATAGGATATCAAAGAAATGAACAAGTAAAAATATAGAAAGTCCAGTTCAGCGGATGTCATTAATTTCACTATTCACTTCTCTTCTTAAAATAAGAAGAGATGTCTGTGGACTTTCTTTCATAATACTGCACTATAACCACCATAACTCCTGTAACAACCACTGTCCATCTGTATTATAGTTTTTTTATTTATTGACTGTGCAATATTCTGTGTAATATGCTGACTGTGTAATATATATGAGAATATAATAGTCATACCACTACCTCACCGTTGTTCCTTACCTACTACACTTTAATATAAAAGTCAATCCACCTGTATATAAACCATCCTGATTGTACATATGTCACCTCAAATCTGTGTTACTCCCTTGTATTTTTTGTTTTTTATATTTCTTTTTTGTATTTATTTATTTTTTATTATTATTATTTTTTATTCCTAATGCACCTTTTCCTCCTTGTTTGCACCTTCTTTAAGTAATATGCCAATATGTGACCAGTGAATTTCTCCGCTGTGAGATCAATAAAGCTCATCTAATCTAATCTAATCTGAAAATTGACAAGCCATACACAATCACCAACTCACCCAGTTAGCTATATAATTATGTCCAAAACACACTAAAAGCTGCTTTAACAGTATAATGTTACAGTTCACATATCCCCCTTTTCTTTCACAAACAAATGATTTGACCACCGTTAAAGCGGGCACGGATTGAGCCGTAGTTCTCTGAGCCCACCAGAGCGGTGTGATTATCTGATATTTACCGGTAGCTTATTTGCGCATGCGCAAGTAAATATCGGGTGGGGGAGGGGGAGAGCAGGAGGACTACAGTGTGCGAGAAGGACAGGAAGAGCGGCTGCTTTGCTGGTTGCATAATGGGGTGAAACGGCCACCCTTGGCCCTTGTTTGCATGTTTAAAAACTGTTTTACATGTACTATTTACATCCAGAAAGTGACAGGAAATGTCACTATATTTGTCAAGTTATCAATGTTTATGAAAATGATTAATTGATCTACATCCAGGTAGAAAACAAAATTTTATTTTGGCTGATAGATATATGAAGAGAAAAAAAAAACTGTTCAAAACTCTACTTGGTGCAATAAATCAAGATCTAGACTATCAACAACATATATTTGGCTAATTTCATATAATCTTAAAGACATTTCAAATTCATGTTTATCTGATTCCTTCCCCCTGCTGTCCACATACTTGATATTGGAAACTTAATAGCTCTATTTTATCTCATGAAACAGTTCAGTCTATGGTCAAGAGGTTGATAAAAAAATTCTGGAAATTTGAATTAGGACATTTTTTTAGGAAGTATTGTGGCAATCTTTCAAAGCAAAGGCGATCTGATGAAGCAAAAGTTATTTCAAAGATAGCAGCTCTGTCTTCTATGTCACCTGACAAATTGGCTTCTGCAGAAAAAAATTTAATTATCAGAAAACCAAAAGATATTAGAAAAATTATATCAAGCTAAGGCTGACGGTGCTTATGCCAGATCTAGAAGGTTGTGGATAAAGGAAGGGGAAGAAATATTCTGCATAGTTTTTTTTAGACCACATCCCAAATTGTTACTAATACAATTCATCATCATGTAATGACTCAAACAACATTGCTAAATTCTGGTCTAACTTTTATAAAAATGTGTACAGCTCCAAATGTTGTGCGAATAATGCTAATAAGTTTCTGAATTCTTTGATAGACATAAAGCAAGTCTCTCCTTATGACCGAGAATTTTGCTATCATCCTATTACATTAAAAGAAATGTTAGATTCAATTAAGTCCCTGAAGAATGATAAGTCACCTGGCAACAGATGGCTTACTGTCTGAGTTTTATAAATCATTTGCCGAAAATCTTGCTCCGTTCTTATTGCCGTTTTATAATTAAAGCATTACTAACGGCACCCTCCCTCCCACATTAACTCAAGGATTGATTACTGGGGCCCGTCCTATGGGGCGCGGAGGCTGGTTCGGGGGTCCTTGGGTCCTGGGGGGCTCGGGGGGGCGCTCGGAGCGCGCTGCCTTGCAGGTCTAGCCCTGGGGTCTGTTGCCCCCCATGGTGCGCCTCGGGGGGTCCTACGACAGCCGCGTGCGGGGCCTTTGGGGGAGCCGTGGTGCAACAGGCTACTGGCCTGGTAGCTGTGCTGCTGCTGGGTGGGGGCCGGGCATCGGTTCTTTTGTGGTGCTGGCCGGGGTGGTTCGGTTCTGCAGGGTGTCAGGGTGTACCTCGTCTTTTGGTGCCGTGTTTCGGTGGCTGGCCGTGGCACTTGGCGTGGTTGCATCGTCCGGAGGGGTGCATGGCTGGTCACGCCTGTGGCCGGGGTTCGAGTGTGTCTGTTGTGGGCTGGTTGCAGGTGTCGTGGGGCCCCTTTGGGATGCCCCCTGGGTCGGGGTGTGGCTTCGCTTTGTTGGGATGGGTGCCGGTGGTGCACGGTGCGGTGCATCGTGCGCGGGGGCAGTTTGGGAGTGGAGGGTTGCTTGGTGTTTGGAGGCGGGGGGGGGAAGTCCTCCTCTCAGCGGCCCGTGGGCGGTGCAGGGCCGGGGCGGGATGGGTCGTGCTGCTTTCGCGCCGGGCGCGGCAGGGTCGCGTCTGCAGCTTTCTTTTTGCTGCTTGTGCCGGCTTCTGGCGCGTGGCTGGGGCGGCTTTGCTGCTCTGGCTCTCTGGCGCGCGTTGGGTGGGGCTGCTCTTTCCTTTGTTTTGCCTTGCAGCTGTGTTTGCTGTGATCGGTGGGGGTAGAGTGGTTTTGTTGTTTTTTTGGGTGGGGGAATCCGCCTGGGGCCTTGGTTGGTGCCGTCGGTTCGTCCATATCGGCCTTCCGGTGTTGTTTCTGTCAGTTGGGTTCCTGTTCGGCGGGCTTGTTTGTCTCTTGGGAGGGCAGGCATGTTGATTTTTCTGGGGAGGAGCGGCTGGTTGGAGGGGTCCTCGTGGTGTGGCAGTGGGTGCTGGACACTGACTTGTTTTCGGCTGTTCTTCACTGAGGGGGACTTTTTTGTGTGGGAGGGGGGGTGTGAGCGGAGGAATCGGAGCTTGGAATGGGGGCTCAGGATTTGTGCTTTGCTGTGTTGTGTGGTTTTCATCTTCTTCGGATTGGTGTTGTAGGACTGGTGTCGGGGGGGTGTCGTTCGGGGGCCGTGTCAGTGTTGGTGCCGGCGCCGGGGCTTTTTGAGCAGTGCCCGGCCCTACTACTGGGTGGGTCCGGGGGTCTGGGATCCCTGGGGCGCGTTGCCCTCAGGCGGGGGCCCCGGTAGGGGTTCGGGTTCTGTGGGGAGTACTGCTTGGGGTCTAGGCTGGTGTACGCCCGGCTGTCCACCCTTGCCGCGGCCTCTGGTGTGTGGGGGTGCCTCGGGACCTGTTGGGCTGGGGGGGGCACGGACATTAACACATATTGCAGATGCTTACCCCTTCAGGGGTTTGCACTCTGTAAGTGGGGGAAGGGGAGGGAGGGGGAGTAGGAATGATCTTGGCCTGGATGTCTTTTGTCACTTGTGTGGTGAGTAGTTTGAATGTTAATGTAGCGGAGGGATTAGATCTACGGAGGGGGGTGGGGGTGGTGATAGAGGGAAGAGGATTTCAGAAGGGCTTCGGGGCTGGCTCCCTGTCTCAGTCCTGGTCCGTGCTGTCCCCTGGTGGGGCTTCAACCAGGGTGGGGGCTATGCGTGTTTTTCGTGGGCTGGCCGGCCGGGGTTGTCCCCCCCCCTTATTTATTCATTTATTTATTTATTTTAATTATTACTATCATTCATTTTTTTTATTTTTTATGTTTTGGATGGACAGGATGGGGGGAGGGTGGTGGTGTCGGCCCTGTGCCCGGCTGGCTGGTGGGTCCTGCTGCCAGTCCCTGGCCCCCGGGCTACGGTGGTGAGACTGGTGAGGCCCCCCTGTCCTTAGGGGCTCTCGGGGAACGGGGATGTCTATTGGAGTCAGCGGGGGAGCTGGCTCCCTGGGAGTGCAGTAAGCACCCCAGTCCTTTGCTCCCCATCCCCGAAATGCTCCCTCTGCCTGCTCCATCACACTGCCAAACATGTAGGTTTTTGGGGAGGGGGTCGTTACTGCAGGGGCCCCACCTTCTGATGACGTCCCCCACCCCAATTTTATTTAGCATTTTAGACACTTCCATCTACATCATTTTCACAACACACATCTATATAGGGTATTTTCTGGGGGGTGGGGGTCAAGGCCACCCGGGGGGGGCTTATTTCATGGGCCTCACCACGGTTTGCCTCCTCCATCCCCTCTCGCATCTAGACATTGAGGGTTCAGGGTTGTCGAATGGGGGGGTGCGCTGGCACCGCAAATCTCCCGGAGGGGGGGTGGACTGTGCCGGACACCCCCTCTTGTTACTCCCAGTTTTAATTACATCTCAGAGCAACACACAACAACACCACATTTGAGCAGGCGCAGGGAGGATAGGGGTCTTCTCACACCCCTGTTCTCCGGCTGCCACACGGAGTCTGGGGCCTGGAGGAAGAGTGAGCCACCTGGACTGTGGTTTTGGCTGGGGCTGGCTGCGGGGCCTAGGTGGCCTGCCGGTGGCGGGGCTGTCGCCTCTGCTCTCCCCAAAGAAGGTTTGAAGAAGGGGCATGAAGTGCCTGGTTGAAGTATTTATTTATTTATTTATTTTTATTTTTTTTTTGGGGGGGGGGGGGGCGGTTCTGGTTGGGTGGCCTGCGCAGGATGGGTGGGCCCCGGTCCCAGGGGGGGCTCTTGCTGGGGGTGGTCCAGTCCATGTGGGGTCCGGGCTCGAAGCAGGAATGAGATGGGTTGGTGTGGCGGTGTCGCTGCTCCCCTCCCCCCATCCGGATTTTAGGTTTACTTATTGGGTCATCCGATAATCCCGGGACCAACCACCGGTGCCGCCAATCAGAGATGGGAACTCAAGTACATTTTTCTGATATTTTTACTTTACTACTTATTTTCATGCCGACTTTTTACTTCTACTCCTTACATTTTTACACAAATATCTGTACTTTCTACTCCTTACATTTTAAAAAATTGGCTCGTTACTTTAGTTTTGAATAATTTCAATGGAGTTACCGTTATTATTTTTCAAGTCATCAATACCAAATTCAATCTAATTGGATGGGAATCTACGTTGCATTTGACACATCACTACAAGATGAATCGACAGATTCGGCCGTATTCGAACACAACGGAGATCTAGTCCTATTGGCTGACATCCATTTAAAATGTAGGCAACGGAATGAAAAAAGTGGTTTCTACTTTTACTTTTATACTTTAAGGAAATTTACAAGCCTGTACTTTGTTACTTTTACTTGAGTAAAGAAGTTTAATCTGTACTTCCACTTTTACCAGAGTATTCACAAGTATCTGTACTTTTACTCAAGTACGGAAAGTGAGGACTTTTGCCATCTCTGCCGCCAACTGCCATACTGCTACACTTGTGAAAGTAAAATCTGTTGGGCTCTTTTTGGCATCAAGACAATTATTTTTATTGCCACATTTTATTGCCACAGACACGACAGTGTAAAAAAAAAAAAAAATATTGACAATTGTCGTCGAATTAGTCTGCTAAATAACAATTACAAAATTCTGGCCACAATATTTGCTAAAAGATTAAAGTTAGTTCTGGATGACATTACTGAAGAAAGAAAGGCTTTTTAGGAAACAGGCACATCTAAAATAATATTAGGCTTAACCAGATTTAAAGGAGAAGTTCGGTTTTTTACACTTTAAGCCCATTTTCTGTAGTGTCCAGGATGAAATCGAATGATCGACACCAAAAGTTTGACAATTGGTCCTGTCTCTGCTTTTTGGCTTATTTAGAATCACCCCCTGGCTGCTTTAGAATGGCTTCCATAGAGCATGTCCGATAATGTCCTTAAAACAACCTTAAACGTTCTTTTTTTTAAATATGCTACTCACCGGGTCGTCAGCGCTGTTCAATGACGTTCCAAAAAAAGTTTCGTAAAGAAAAAACGTTCCTGTAGTGTTTTATTTAGCATTTTGTAAATCCCATTGAGTTCTGTAGGAATAGTCAATATTCCGCTGCCACCGGAAACGGAAATGGGGCCTGTTTACACAGTTGTAGTCTTTTCGCTTCACTCTGTGTACTCCGACGTCGAGGTGCTAACGTCTCTGTTAAACACTTTAAAAAACTCTGAAAATGGAATACGAAAGGTGGATTCTTGATTCTCTAAAGCAGCCAGGGGTTGATTCTAAATGAGCCAAAAAACAGAGACAGGACCAATTGACATGGTGTCGATCATTCGATTTCATCCTGGACACTACAGAAAATGGGCTTAAAGTGTAAAAAACCGAACTTCTCCTTTAATTAACGAGGAAAGCTTAATTCTTTTCCTGGACATTCGATTTAATTGAACACAACTTTATGTTTGAAACCTTAAACCTATTTTGTTTTGGTATTTTTTCTGCGATACTATGAAAACATTATATAATAATGGAAAACGGTCAATTAAATTGAAAAACAGAACATGCCCAAATCGGCTGATGATGCAAAAATTTTCTCTAGTTTCTCTAGCACTTGAATTAATAAAGTTATTTTCTGATGCTTCTGGTCTTTGCTTAAATGTGAACAAATGTGAATTATTGTCTGTTAAGAAATGTGAACTGTCCCATCTCTGCAATATTCCAATTAAAGAAACTGTTAATTACTTAGGAACAGTGTTGGGCATGTTACTTTGAAAAAGTAATTAGTTATAATTACTAGTTACTTCTTTCAAAAAGTAACTGAGTTAGTGTTACGCCCACCAAGGACACAACATATTTGAGGACACGAGACAAAAAATGAGGGTTAAAAAAAAAGATATTTTATTAATAAATTCTCTCCGTTTTAGTTGTTCTTGGTTCGGCTTCTTCAGATTTTCTGCGAAGAGAAAAATAGTTAACGGCCCTCAAATCCCGTGCCCCAAAAGTAAAAAAAAGAAGCCCAAAGTAACAACAGAAAGTTGGACCTGGCAGGCCGATCAAACAGAATAAAACGGTACAGCAGAGGGCCAACCCTATACAGGGCCGTCGAAGCCCCTACTGGTACCGGACTAAAGGCCAAAAATAACCTAAGCAAAAGAAAAATCGAAAACAGGACTACCGGCCCCGCCAGGCCATAAACCTCAAGAAAAAAGTAAGAAACAGTTAACAAAAATACCGCATGGCAGGCTGGAACGTCCGCTGCAGGCCGCAGCGACAAGACAAGTGCGCACCGCGCACGATGGAACAAATGGAAGCAGGTGGAAAGCGGCGTCCAAACGAGGTTGGAAAGGAACACGCCAACGTGCTGAAAGCCAACCTATTTATAGGCGGACGACAGCACCACAAATTAACATAATTAACTCGCTAAAAGAATCCCAAAATATATTAACAAAAGATCCTTGTAAGTCTGTAAGAAAACAAAGAAAAGAAATAGACAAAAATCATAATGTGCCCGAAGCACATAACACCCCCACCCAAAGACTCTGAATGGGGTCTGAAGTAAAACTCAACCCATTCAGAGAAAAAAAAAAAGGAAAGCGGGACTAGAGTCGTGAGTGTGCGTCGGCCACTACATTGTCTTCTCTTCTCACAATAAAAACACATTAAAAGCTTTCACATCCAAGACATGATCCAATGCGCTCTCAATGCCACCAAGCGCAGCAACCACATCCAATTCACCAACTTCAGTCTGCGTTTTTCAAAAAACAGCTCCTTCTCCATCAAAGCCAGCTGTCCAAATTTGACCTGAAGTTCCTTCAAACGAAACGGGTCAGCTGCAAGTGAGGTTTTATTCGGCGATTCATCAAGACTCTGTGTTAAAACTGCAGCAGGAAAAATATCCTTCGTGCACTAACCAAAGACAACTAATGTGGCTTCTCGAACAAACTCATCCAGGTCAAACTCCATGTCCACCCCTGGAATCTAGCCACACTAAATCAGGAACACTCCATCCAATGTAGGCTCTCGAGCAAACTCATCCAGGTCAGACTCCATGTCCACCCCTGGAATCTAGCCACACAAACTGTCAAGCACACACACAAAGCCACAAAACACCAGAGCCAAATCGTCCAATCCACAATAACCTCAAAATGCTCGGCTTCCCGTGCATCTGCAGCTGCCCCGACACCTGCGTCATCTCGTTCACTGGAAACACAACTGATAGAGTTATGCAGAGCGGGCGCACGTTCATTACCAGCAACAGATCCTTTGTGCATTTATGCAAAGTGTCCAATGTGGGCCCTCGAACAAACTCATCCAGGTCAAACTCCATGTCTACCCCTGGAATCAAGCCACACCAAATCAGGGACACCTCTGCACAAACAAAGCTACAGCACCACCAGAACCGAATGCTCTAATTAATCAGCGCAACGCGCGTCAGCTGCGCAAAAATACACACAAACCCAGCACAACCGCCAACAAACAAGAACCAACCGTAGGACACGACCTGTCTCTAAAAGGCACACTTTGTTTAAACAAGCCCCCAAAAATATGTTACGTCCACCGAGGACACAACATATTCGGGGACACGAAAGGCAAACTTTGTTTAGACAAGCCCCCAAAAATATGTTACGTCCACCAAGGACACAACATATCGGAGGGCACTAAAGGCAATGTTTAAACAAAGTAAATTCGTTAAGACAAGCCCCCAAAAATATGTTACGCCCACCAAGGACACAACATATTTGAGGACACGAGACAAAAAATGAGGGTTCAAAAAAAAGATATTTTATTAATAAATTCTCTCAGTTTTAGTTGTTCTTGGTTCTGCTTCTTCAGATTTTCTGCGAAGAGAAAAATAGTTAACGGCCCTCAAATCCCGTGCCCCAAAAGTAAAAAAAAGAAACCCAAAGTAACAACAGAAAGTTGGACCTGGCAGGCCGATCAAACAGAATAAAACGGTACAGCAGGGGGCCAACCCTATACAGGGCCATCGAAGCCCCTACTGGTACCGGACTAAAGGCCAAAAATAACCTAAGCAAAAGAAAAATCGAAAACAGGACTACCGGTCCCGCCAGGCCATAAACCTCAAGAAAAAAGTAAGAAACAGTTAACAAAAATACCGCATGGCAGGCTGGAACGTCCGCTGCAGGCCGCAGCGACAAGACAAGTGCGCACCGCGCACGATGGAGCAAATGAAGCAGGTGGAAAGCGGCGTCCAAACGAGGTTGGAAAGGAACGCGCCAACGTGCTGAAAGCCAACCTATTTATAGGCGGACGACAGCACCACAAATTAACATAATTAACTCGCTAAAAGAATCCCAAAATATATTAACAAAAGATCCTTGTAAGTCTGTAAGAAAACAAAGAAAAGAAATAGACAAAAATCATAATGTGCCCGAAGCACATAACAGTTAGTAACTGAGTTACTCCACAATAAAAGTAACTAGTTACTAGTAAAAGTAACTATTGCGTTTATTTTGCGTTTCTCACCCTCACCACCCGGCCCCCACCTTCTCGCCGTGTGTTTGTTGTGGACAACAAAGACAAGTACCTGCAGAGAGTTTTACATTTATTGCAACTCAAAGTAAATGACATCAGGGGGGAACGCTATCTGATGGGCCTCTAAACCCCGTCAGATAGCGTTCCTCCTGTTTAACATGGGGGGAACGCTATCTGATGGGCTTCTAAACCCCGTCAGATAGCGTTCCTCCTGTTTAACATGGGGGGAACGCTATCTGATGGGCTTCTAAACCCCATCAGATAGCGTTCCTCCTGTTTAACATGGGGGGAACGCTATCTGATGGGCTTCTAAACCCCATCAGATAGCGTTCCCCCTGCTTAACATGGGGTATCATCAGGCTGCATTACCTCTACTCATGGGTGTAAAGTTTTTTAACAGGGCGTTCAGATCTGGTGAGTGTATGAAATTAATAACTGGGGATGTCTAATTCTGAAATCCTGTGTGTTTGGGTTGTTATAGATACTGCAACATCTATCTATCTATCTATCTATCTATCTATCTATCTATCTATCTATCTATCTATCTATCATCTATCCATCCATCCATCCATCCATCCATCCATCCATCGATCCATCCATCCATCCATCCATCCATCCATCCATCCATCCATCCATTCATCCATCCAGTTCCCCTGTGGCGCGAGCACAGGGCGGCTGTTACGCGCCTTTAGCGAGCATGCTCGTTTCCTTTCGCTTACGCGGTGAATCATGCCGCCTGCGCTGTGTGGAGATGCCGGGGAAACCGTATCTGATGGGGAAATGCAGCTCGACGTAACACCGGTATTTCAATCTGGAAAACGCTCTTTTGCTGCTGGAGCCCTCCTCACTCTCCAAATCTCTGTGTGTGCTGTACGTTATAACAGCCAATCTCATCCTCCCTTCTCTAAGGACAAGGTGCGCACGAGTCCTATCATGAAAAAAAGGTTCATTGTGCGACCTGAGTAACGTGCAGTAACGGGTTGTCGGCAATGGGAACTGCGTTATAGTTACAGTCAAAGTAATTAGTTAGATTACTCGTTACTAAAAAAAGGTAACGGCGTTAGTTACTCATGTACCTCTTTTTTAAAGGAAGCAACAAAAAGTCTGTTAAAACTTTATCTCGATGCTCTTAAATATTTATGTAATCCCCTTATATGCTTCTATGTCTTCTATGTGTAGCTTTACCCAATCACTTTACTATTTTTATGTTCGTTCAATTATTTTTTATTTATAATTACTATTTCTGTTCAAACTAGTTGAAACTTCTGGCGACTGTTCTTTGGAAAATGTACCTATAAATTCTTGTAGTACAAAAATATTTTAATAAAGCTTAAAAAAAAAAAAGAAAAAAAAAACCTTAATTTGGAACTTCCTAACGACACATAGGAAAGCTCCGCATAACCCCGCCCACATGTGGGCGGAGTTATGCATAGACCTCCCCTTTGTGATGACATAGCCCCCATTCCAATGTGATGTCATAGCATATGATAGAATAGAATAGAACAGCCCAGCCACAAGCACATTTGTGAATTCCCAGTGGTTTGACCAACAGCTCCACGCATTTCAATTGGTGTTAACAGGAAAACCTCTTTGGAAAAACATTTTAGAGATTCATTTTAATTCTTCAAAATATTCTTCAACATTTTTTTAGAACAAGATATTGAAGATATGGAGAATAATTATTTTTTGGAATCCAAAACAAGCAAATACTGCATTGTAGAATATCTTGGCTTAGGTGGAACAGCAGAAGTTATGGAGTATAGAAACCAAGAAACTGGAGAGATTGTTGCAATTAAAACAGCAATAGATAACAATGAACTCCGTATACATGAGGAAAAAAAGGTCTTAAGGAAAATCAAGGCGCTTGGATCGGAAAACTACAACATAGTCAAGTTTTATGAAGATTTTTACTACAAAACAAAACAATTCCTTGTGTTTGAAAAGCTGGATATCGATTTAGAAAGTTTTACAGAAGACATTGTAGATGATGGGCTACATTTGAGTGATATTCGTGTTATTGCTCAACAGGTTTTGGTTGCATTAAATTTTCTACATAGAAATGGAATGGCACATAGAGATCTCAAGCCTAATAACATAATGCTGGTAGACCGATCGTCACTAAAAGTAAAATTAATCGATATGGGTTTCACTGAGGAGATAGAAACAATGGAAAATATTAGGTGTAATCCTCTGCTTTACATACCTCCAGAGGAAATTTTGCTCATAAAGCCAGATGCAAGTGTGGATATGTGGTGTCTAGCCCTCACTTTGATCTATCTCTACATTGGAGAAAACCTGTTCGAGTATAACACCATGGAAGAAACATTGGCGGCAATTTTTAAAATGTTGGGTGAATCAAATTGTAGTTATAAATGTTCCTCTTCTTGTCAAAATGATTTCAGGGATTATGATCCAGAGTTGAAGCTGAAGTCTTTGGATGACCTCTTGAAAATCCGACCACCAACACAAGACCCCATTGAAAGGGAGGATTTACTAAGTTTCATCGATCTTCTAAAACAAATGCTTGTTACTACACCGCAGGAACGTATTACATCAGCAGCCGCACTTAAACACAGCTTTATTACAATGAACCATTTTTCTGACTTCATCAGCAACAGTTCTTATGATTCTGAGGCCTATGAGGCAATGATAAATCACAAATCTTTGACGGCAGAAAGGTTGGGACCCGAATCATTATATCCCAAAGAAGTTATATCCAATTCTGATGAATCTTCAACCTACATCTCTGAAACTCAAAGCTCCCCTTCTGACAACAGTTACAGTGTCACTTCAGGCAACTACGACCCACCCAAAGGGGATTTGTTTCATGCTAAGACTGGAAAAACCCCAGAAAGCTCGTCAGTGCGCTCATATGACAGGACCTCATCAAGCTGGTACAGCAGGACCCTCTCTCCTCAAAGACACCCAGAATCCCTTGCTGTGACATCCCAACTCTCCTCTAAAACCTCTGATCTGGGAGATGAATCAATGACCTCCTTAAATTCTGATGGTCAACAGCCAACCAATTGTGGGAGATTTTTTACAAAATTATTCTTGGAGAATCACTTTGTTTTGGAATCTGAAACAAGCAAATACTGCATTGTAGCAAATCTGGGCTTAGGAGGAACAGCAGAAGTTTTCGAGTGTGTAAACCAAGAAACTGGAGAGATTGTTGCAATAAAAACAGCAACAGATGACATGGAAATCAATTTACATGAGGAAAAAAAGGTCTTACAGAAAATTAAAGCGCGTGGATCAGACAACTACAACATAGTCAAGTTTTATGAAGATTTTTACTACAAAACAAAACAATTCCTTGTGTTTGAAAAGCTGGATATCGATTTACGAAGTTTTACAGAAGACATTGTAGATGATGGGCTACATTTGAGTGATATTCGTGTTATTGCTCAACAGGTTCTGGTTGCATTAAATTTTCTACATAGAAATGGAATGGCGCATAGAGATCTCAAGCCTGACAACATAATGCTGGTAGACCGCTCGTCACTAAAATTAAAATTAATCGATATGGGTTTCACTGAGGAGATAAAAAGAATGGAAAATATTAGGTGTAATCCTCTGCTTTACATACCTCCAGAGGAAATTTTGCTCATAAAGCCAGATGCAAGTGTGGATATGTGGTGTCTAGCCCTCACTTTGATCTAACTCTACATTGGAGAAAACCTGTTCACTTATAACAGCATGGAAGAAACATTGGCAGCAATTGTTAAAATGTTGGGTGAACCAAATTGTAGTTATAAATGTTCCTCTTCTTGTCAAAATGATTTCAGGGATTATGATCCAGTGTTGAAGCTGAAGTCTTTGGATGACCTGCTGAAAATCCGACCACCAACACAAGACCCCATTGAAAGGGAGGATTTACTAAGTTTCATCGATCTTCTAAAACAAATGCTAGTTACTACACCGCAGGAACGTATTACATCAGCAGCCGCACTTAAACACAGCTTTATTACAATGAACCATTTTTCTGACTTTATCAGCAACAGTTCTTATGATTCTGAGGCCTATGAGGCAATGATAAATCACAAATCTTTGACGGCAGAAAGGTTGGGACCCGAATCATTATATCCCAAAGGAGTTATATCCAATTCTGATGAATCTTCGACTTCAGGCAACTACGACCCACCCAAAGGGGATTTGTTTCATGCTAAGACTGGAAAAACCCCAGAAAGCTCGTCAGTGTGCTCATATGACAGGACCTCATCAAGCTGGTACAGCAGGACCCTTTCTACTCAAAGACACCCAGAATCCCTTGCTGTGACATCTCAACTCTCCTCTAAAACCTCTGATTTGGGAGATGAATCAATGACCTCCTTAAATTCTGATGGTCAACAGCCAACCAATTGTGGGAGATTATTTACAAAATTATTCTTGGAGAATCACTTTGTTTTGGAATCTGAAACAAGCAAATACTGCATTGTAGCAAATCTGGGCTTAGGAGGAACAGCAGAAGTTTTCGAGTGTGTAAACCAAGAAACTGGAGAGATTGTTGCAATAAAAACAGCAACAGATAACATGGAAATCAATTTACATGAGGAAAAAAAGGTCTTACAGAAAATTAAAGCGTGTGGATCGGACAACTACAACATAGTCAAGTTTTATGAAGATTTTTACTACAAAACAAAACAATTCCTTGTGTTTGAAAAGCTGGATATCGATTTACGAAGTCTTACAGAAGACATTGTAGATGATGGGCTACATTTGAGTGATATTCGTGTTATTGCTCAACAGGTTCTGGTTGCATTAAATTTTCTACATAGAAATGGAATGGCGCATAGAGATCTCAAGCCTGACAACATAATGCTGGTAGACCGATCGTCACTAAAAGTAAAATTAATCGATATGGGTTTCACTGAGGAGATAAAAAGAATGGAAAATATTAGGTGTAATCCTCTGCTTTACATACCTCCAGAGGAAATTTTGCTCATAAAGCCAGATGCAAGTGTGGATATGTGGTGTCTAGCCCTCACTTTGATCTATCTCTACATTGGAGAAAACCTGTTCACTTATAACACCATGGAAGAAACATTGGCAGCAATTGTTAAAATGTTGGGTGAACCACATTGTAGTTATAAATGTTCCTCTTCTTGTCAAAATGATTTCAGGGATTATGATCCAGTGTTGAAGCTGAAGTCTTTGGATGACCTGCTGAAAATCCGACCACCAACACAAGACCCCATTGAAAGGGAGGATTTACTAAGTTTCATCGATCTTCTAAAACAAATGCTAGTTACTACACCGCAGGAACGTATTACATCAGCAGCCGCACTTAAACACAGCTTTATTACAATGAACCATTTTTCTGACTTTATCAGCAACAGTTCTTATGATTCTGAGGCCTATGAGGCAATGATAAATCACAAATCTTTGACGGCAGAAAGGTTGGGACCCGAATCATTATATCCCAAAGGAGTTATATCCAATTCTGATGAATCTTCGACCTACAGCTCTGAAACTCAAAGCTCCCCTTCTGACAACAGTTACAGTGTCACTTCAGGCAACTACGACCCACCCAAAGGGGATTTGTTTCATGCTAAGACTGGAAAAACCCCAGAAAGCTCGTCAGTGTACTCATATGAAAGGGCCCCATCAAGCTGGTACAGCAGGACCCTCTCTCCTCAAAGACAACCAGACATTTGCTATAACTTATGCCCAGAATCCCCTACTGTGACACCCCAACCAGCATCAGTTAGTGTCTCTGACCAGAAACAAGCATCGCCACCAAGTTCCACATATAAGGTGATAAATAAACAAGGCAATTCTGAGGAACCGCTCCTAAAAGGATCTGAAGACACCAACTCGCCTGGCTTATGCCCAGAATCCCCGACTGTGACTCCCCAACCAGCATCAGTTAGTATCTCTGACCAGAAACAAGCATCGCCACCAAGTTCCAGACATAAGGTGACAAACAAACAAGGCAATTCTGAGGAACCACTCCTAAAAGGATCTGAAGACACCAAATCGCCTGGCTTATGCCCAGAATCCCCGACTGTGACACCCCAACCAGCATCAGTTAGTGTCTCTGACCAGAAACAAGCATCGCCACCAAGTTCCACACATAAGGTCATAAACAAACAAGGCAATTCTGAGGAACTGTTCCTAAACGGATCTGAAGACACCAAATCGCCTGGCTTATACCCAGAATCCCCGACTGTGACACCCCAACCAGCATCAGTTAGTGTCTCTGACCAGAAACAAGCATCGCCACCAAGTTCCAGACATAAGGTGACAAACAAACAAGGCAATTCTGAGGAACCGCTCCTAAAAGGATCTGAAGACACCAAATCGCCTGGCTTATGCCCAGAATCCCCGACTGTGACACCCCAACCAGCATCAGTTAGTGTCTCTGACCAGAAACAAGCATCGCCACCAAGTTCCACACATAAGGTCATAAACAAACAAGGCAATTCTGAGGAACTGTTCCTAAACGGATCTGAAGACACCAAATCGCCTGGCTTATACCCAGAATCCCCGACTGTGACACCCCAACCAGCATCAGTTAGTGTCTCTGACCAGAAACAAGCATCGCCACCAAGTTCCAGACATAAGGTGATAAACAAACAAGGCAATTCTGAGGAACCGCTCCTAAAAGGATCTGAAGACACCAAATCGCCTGGCTTATACCCAGAATCCCCGACTGTGACATCCCAACCAGCATCAGTTAGTGTCTCTGACCAGAAACAAGCATCGCCACCAAGTTCCACACATAAGGTCATAAACAAACAAGGCAATTCTGAGGAACTGTTCCTAAACGGATCTGAAGACACCAAATCGCCTGGCTTATACCCAGAATCCCCGACTGTGACACCCCAACCAGCATCAGTTAGTGTCTCTGACCAGAAACAAGCATCGCCACCAAGTTCCAGACATAAGGTGATAAACAAACAAGGCAATTCTGAGGAACCGCTCCTAAAAGGATCTGAAGACACCAAATCGCCTGGCTTATACCCAGAATCCCCGACTGTGACACCCCAACCAGCATCAGTTAGTGTCTCTGACCAGAAACAAGCATCGCCACCAAGTTCCAGACATAAGGTGATAAACAAACAAGGCAATTCTGAGGAACCGCTCCTAAAAGGATCTGAAGACACCAAATCGCCTGGCTTATACCCAGAATCCCCGACTGTGACATCCCAACCAGCATCAGTTAGTATCTCTGACCAGAAACAAGCATCGCCACCAAGTTCCACATATAAGGTGATAAATAAACAAGGCAATTCTGAGGAACCGCTCCTAAAAGGATTTGAAGACACCAAATCGTCCGGTTTATACACAGTATCCCCGACTGTGACACCCCAACCGGCATCAGTTAGTGTCTCTGACCAGAAACAATTATCGCCACCAAGTTCCAGACATAAGGCGATAAACAAACAAGGCAATTCTGAGGAACCGCTCCTAAAAGGATTTGAAGACACCAAATCGTCATTTCAAGATATCAACATCTTAACAACCTTTGATGATCCCTCACAGCTAGTTAAAGATAAAACCCAAAATAGTTGTTGGGATAGAGTAAAGAAATTTTTCTCCAACATGAACTGGTGTTGCCTTTGTCCCCAAGAATAAAATAATATCAGCAGCCTTACTGGAAATTAAATGAAGTTAATGGATTAACTCAGTCTCTTCCTCCCTACATCCCCTCATTCCTTTCTCCATTTATCCCCTCATCTCTCATCCCTACCTCCCTTCATCCCCTCACCCTTTCTCCCTTAATCTCCTCATCTCTTCCTCCCTTCACCCCTCATCCCTTCCTCGCTTAATCAACTGATTTTAAGTTTTGCCATATTCCTTTCCATGTGTGGGTTTTCTCTGGGTATCCCAGTTTCCTTCCCACGTAAAAAAAAAAAAAAAAAAATCAAAATTAATATCAAACATTTTACTGAACAAGTTTTCCCCTTGTTCTGTTCTGAATGCAAGATACCGATTTTATTTTATTTATTTCTATTTTATATTATTTTATTTATTATGTATTTTAAGTGTTGCCCTATTCCTTTCCATGTGTGGGTTTTCTCTGGGTACCCCAGTTTCCTTCCCACCTAAAAAAAAAAAAAAAAATTTAAATCAAACATTTTACTGAAAATTGTTTTAAAAAATAAAAAAAACCCGACTTAAAATATGCTTAATTTATAAGAAATGCTAAACTAGTAGTGATAGATGATGGGATAACATAATAACTTGGAATATGTACCCCAGGTATTTCCATCTATAAGAAAGTAATGTCTGTGTTATTTTGCATTTCAGAATTTGAAAGCTGCACTTTACATTTAACAAATAAGGATATTACAAACCTTCAACGCAAGAAAGGGAGTTGTTCTCCCATCCACAAACATTAACCTGCCTTTAGAATGGGTATTTCTTTAATTTCCAATTCCTTGATTAAGTCTTGCATTGATAGATTGTCCCGTATTGTTAAGAGATCAGGCAACAGTTATGTAGGAGATTAGATCTGGAGAGGTGGAAGTAAAGACATAAAGGTGAAGGCTTAATCTCTCTTTATTTCAAAAATAAGTATTAAAAAATCTTACATTAGAACATTAAGTCCATTTTTTAAAACAGACACTGATCCATTTAAAAATCTGTTACAGTTTGATACTATCCAACGTGTTGATTAGGAGCTAAGTTGTAGCGATTTCTATTCAAAGGAAGAAAACTGTGTAGCATTCAACCTTAGTAGAATCACATTTGAAAGACAAAGAAAGCAGTGAAGAAACTCGTGGATACACTCTTATATGTTTCTCTATTAGTTTTCTATTTATTGCTGTGATTATTAGTGTTTATTATGTTAAAGTTAAAACTTTAACTCAAACCCGATGGCCCAGTCCTCATTTCAGCATGTGAGGGCCGGCCCTCCTCAAACCATACTGGCACCAAAACTTACTCTCCGGTCGAAGCACCTACCTGTGACAGTAAATAACTCAAGGAGCTCAAGAAGTAATACAAGGTTAACTATTTAAATGATGCATGCACTATATGTAGCCCTTCCTAATTGTGTTCTACAAACAGGGAGCATTTTCATTAACGTCCATCATGTTAAAATGCACAAATGCATCAACAATGCACAGCTTTGCTCCTGTTTTGTCAGAGAAAAACATTATCCTGCTGCATTGATGTGAGCTGATGAGAGAGGATCAACGCCTCAGATCTACGGGTCACTTTGGTCACATCGCACAATAATCGTGTGATCCTCTTCATAGTGTGGGAAAACCCAAATGAAACCCAGGCCTCCACTCTGAGCATAATGGCCTAAAGGTGGTTATCTCATTGCCTGAGTCACTGATCAGGGTTTTGTCTTGTAACCTTTTTTTTTTTTTCAATCAAATAGGAGCAGATAGCTCAATCCACTCCATCAGATCAGAGCTCCTCTCTGCATATCACCCTATAGCCTCCTTTTCTTATCCTACTCCTCAATAATGGTCAATCCTACATCAATACGCAAGCTTCCTTTCACTCTGTCTATTCCCAGAGGTGGCCTCATTACCCCAGGGTGTTTTGTTTGTTTGTTCCTTGGTCAAAGAAGCTGAATTGAGCAGCAGGCAGGGGTGGTTGGAAAAGCGAGAAAGGGGTGGGGTATGTTGAAGATGGCTTTAGTGAGTGGACAAGGGCCTGAGGACACAGGAGTCCCTGTGGCTCTGAAGAGGACAGATCAGCAATCACAGGGCAGCAGGCCATGGGAGGCCGCATTTATCAGATCATGTTGATACGAATCACTGTGTGGAAGATTAGGCAGGCAGCAAAGATGACAAAGAGCAGAGGATGTGAAAAAAAACTTATAGGAAGGAGTGTAAAATGTGAAAAGGTTTAGGTTCTGCAAATAATTGGAAACCGGTTTTCATTATTGCAAAGACTGAAACTCTTTTTTGCTTTACAAATCTAGGTTTAATACTTCTCTAATAAAAAAAAAGCACCAATTAAATTGAAAGACTTTAAAAAGTGAAGGTCTTCTGTTTGTGTAAAGCTAAAGTGTGATGATATTCAATTAGATGAAAGACATTGCGGGTTTGGGAGCACAGGAGGAAGTTTTAGCTATATACTAAAAACACAATTTTCTTTTATTTACAAAAATTGATAGAAGAAAAAAAATGAAATGTTTTAAATAATCTTTTATAGGTTTACAAGAATGCTATTCAAATTTAGTTTCTGCTTTTACTGTTGATTACACACAAAAAAATATATCTCAGGCTAAATAACTGGGGATGTAACTGATGCACAAACTTATTAACCAGTTCTGCTGAACCTTAAACTTAATTATTGCTCTATTCTCTAAATGTAAACCTAAAAAACTTTTAGTCAAAATACATCACCTATTTCTCATACATGAAGCTCAATTTCAATGAGTAAAATGTTGTCATTCAATATTCTTTAAGCCGTTTGTCTGAATTTGTCTTATAGCATAGCCAAAAAACTGTCACTCAGTTTTACAATTAGCACTCAGAGATGGAGCAGAATAGGGGCCACAGGTGTGACATCTGGTTTAAGAGCAATGGACACCTACATCAGAATGCATGAAGGAATATTGCATTGAATTTCATTTATTATTTATGTGTAGCACCATTCATATCTTTGTTTTTTTTAAGTAATCTTTTTTTAGGACAAATAAAACTGTGCAGTATTTTCGTTTTTCTTGAACATTTAAATCAATTCTCAGAAAATATTCCTCATATTCTCAGAACCCTACACACGATTAAAAAAACACTCTTCAAAACTCTTTCATCTCCTAAAAATCAAACTTTACTTTCAAAACTATATGAATTCCTCTATGAACATGGTTTAGTTTGCCAATGTAAAAAACACCAACCAACAAATTAATAAACTTTTATAAAAAGTATTTGAACACGGATGACCTCATTGTAAAATACTATTATGGATGGCGATCAGAAATCATTACTTAGGCCTTTTCTCTTAAGTGTTACGCTCGATGTAGATACTAAATAAGTGTTTTGTAAAAAATTTTATTCACGCTAATTCCGAACATACATAAAAAATAAAATAGTATATCTCATGAACAGTAGTTTTAAAATTTTTCCAAAAACATATAATCATACATACATAAAGTTAAATATGGTGGTACACATAAAAGACATGAAAGTTACTGTACATGTGGTGACAGTAAAAAACAAACAAACTGCTGTTTCTTCCTCAATACGTTCCAACACTGGCCTTCTGCATAAAAACAGAAGTTCTCACATGGGGCTTTTTTCTGTTCAAAGTCTGAATGCTAGATTTTAAAACTCTATTGCAGGTGTTCACCAATACTATGAAGCTAGTGCAAAGTTGGACAAATCGCATTTATACTATGGAATGACTGTTCCTTGTGAAAACAGCTACTGAAAACTATGCTTAATGCAGGGAAAATGTGTGAAGATTTTTTTGAGAAAAGTGTGTTTTAGAACTACAGCTAAAGGGAAGAGTAGGTTTGTATTTTGGCCGACAGTAGAAAATGTGCAATAAACGATGGAACAAGCTGCAAAAGGTGTGTAATAAACACCCCAAAAGCACAAAAAGAAAATATAACGGAAACCTACAAGCAACACAGAAAATGCAAACAAAAAAAATGCTGTGATCACAAACAAAATGATGTAAGCAAAAACACAATTCTGCAAGTCAGCAAACTCACTCAACAAAAGTAAGTGCTCCAGACCACTAGAGGGAGTTTAAAAAATTAGAACCCATATCAAAGGACCAAAGTGTTACTCTCCCTCTCTCTCTTTACACACACACACACACACACACACAGTGGGTGTGTTTGATTTTGGAGGCTACCTGGACTGGATCCTTTGAGGTCTGTGAAAATAAGGAGAGCGGAAGAGTTTTGGGTATGGCTTCAAACAGGTCCAGCCTTCTCCGGCTTTTGATCTGTCGCCTAGCACGCATACACAAAGCAGGCCAAACATGAATACCGAACTTCTCACTATTGTTCGGGGTGCTAATAACATTTTCGAGGAGCTTTAACAGCAGTACCATCATCACGAATATCATATTTATGTTAACCACACTGCAGAAATATTGCAATCTGACCTTAAATGACATCCAAATTTGCACAGGGACAGATAAAGACCTTTCAATAAACCAAACATTAGCCGCCACACATCTGACTCAATAACCATTTAAAAAACAGTTTTAATCATTTCAGATGGAACTATTCACATACTTGTATTGTATTAAACTGCACTTACAATATTCACCACTGTTCCGCACCATTTATATTTTCCTTTAAGGAGGGAACAGCCGGCTTGCTTGGACTTGCAATTTATCATGGGAAACTCAATGCTACGTACTGACTTACTGGACCCGTCCTTCAAAATGGGCAAAAAGAAGGATGCATTTGTTTTCTGCATAATTAGGAGTCTTCAAAACTGAACAGACCTCGACGCCGCGCTGTGATGTAATTGGCCAACGAAACTGGCCTTCGGAGGACACAGTCCCTAAATTTAAACTCAGCAATATACTGTATATATGATGTGTGTATATATATATATATATATATATATATATATATATATATATATATATATATATATATATATATATATATATATATATATATATATATATATATATATATGGTGGTGTGGGGGGTTGCTGTTGATTTTACAATTTTGATAATTTTCTTTCTTTGATTGCAGCATGTTGTTTGTGGTTGCTCAATCATAGTTGATTGCCTTTTTTTGTTAATTGTAGGTCTTTGCTTTTGTTTGCAACATACAGTATTTCTGTTGCATTAGTTTTCTCTTTTTGCGTGGTTTGGATTTTGCGTCATATCTATCTTTGCAACTTGTCTCACAGTAGATGGCGCATTTGCACGTTTGCAACTAGCTTCTTTTTGTGTTACTGTTTGCAGTGATTTTCTGCTACATTTATTTTTGTTGTTGCATGTTTTGGAATTTGCATTGCACATGTTTGTGCAGCTTGTTTCTACATTAATTATGTGTTCACACCTTTAATTCAGCAAACTCATTCAAGGGGTTGGTTCACAAGTTACATGTTATGGTCACTGCTCCTCGTGTAGCATTTTTTAAGTGCAACAAAATAATAGAAAAATTGCATTTTATGTACAATCTATGTAAAAATATTTACAACACCTATGTTGTACTGCATCTGCCCTAAGCTTAACACCGAGGAGAAAAATGTCTAAATCCTTTCCTTTAAGGTTTTATGCTGAGTTCGTCAGTGTTCAAATATTTCTTGTAAATGTCTATTTCTGTTGATGCGTGCCAAATTGCAAAAACAATAGGGTTCTAAGAAGACCTTTTCTTTTTTTTAAGTAAAGGACAATTGAGGGGTTTTGAATATTGCTGATGTGTTTGCTGAATTGTGTGAAGTTCAGAGCATATGAGGTCTGTTTTCAAAAAATGTGTGTAAATGTTCAAGAAAAACGACAATGGCATCTAGAGCTGAGAAGCTTTTAATGCATGAAAAAGTGCTGAAAATTCTTCTTTTTCAGGAATCCAACAAAGGTTTAATTTACACAAAAAGAAAGTTTAATTTGGATCTCTGATTACTTTGAATAACGAATGAAAAAAGTAGACCTAGTAATGAGCACCAATATAACCTCTGAAGCACATGCCAACTTTAACTCCATTAGAAGCTCATAATTATCCAGCGGGAATCATCTCAGATGGGACCTTTTCTCTAAATTGGTTCTGGTATAAAAACAGAGATAATTCCTGCTTCTCTAAAAAAAACTAAGTTTCATTTTCCACAAACCCTAAGATCATCAGAAACATCTCACCCAGTAAATGTTTATCTTTCTCCCTTGTTTTATTTTGAGGTCTTAACACATTGAGACAGCTTTACTAGTCAAACATACAATTTATTTCATTTGTTTCATTTATTGAAAATTAAACAAATCCTTATCATTACCACTCTCATGTATTAACACGATTTAATTTTTAGAAGTGGTGCAATGGTCACGATCCCAGATGTGATCTTTGATTAGCAACAGTTAACATAAGGTTTAGAGCAGGACATACAAACGCCACCATATTAAACCTATCTTGGTTGAGAGAACTTAAAGGTATCGTGGAGGATTTTCTTTTTGAATTTTTGAAAAGACCTGCCCTCTCCACTTAAAAAAAAAGCACATGCACTGCCCTGTACCTGCTCCAGAGACGAAACACCTAAAAGCGTGCGAGAGCGTGCACAGGCCCATTTCTCCTTGTGAACGCTCTGTTTAACAGTTGCTGTTTGCATCGCTCATACAAGCTTACTTTCCAAAAAAAGATTTGCAATTTTACCACTATGTCAGACTCACCACCAGTAAGTGAAAAGGGAATGGCCTTACGTAAACACATATCACATATAATATGTAATTAGGAGGACCACTTATTTTGATGATCCAACCGGAAAAAAAAACATCCTCCACTATACCTTTAAGAAAGATTCTATGGTGGCCAATACTTGAATAGATGATTTCACAGTAAACATAAAAGATCCTGCAAACCCAGAAACCTAAATTAGCAAGCACAAAAGTTGGACCAACACACAAAACACACTCAAAGGAAACACAGGGAAAATGCTGCAAGTAGCGAAATAATTAAAATTAGCTGAGTTAAGAAAAGCTGAAAACTAGGTCTGTAGAACAGAAGCCCTCCAGACCATACTACTATACTCATATTGAAGCAGAACATAGACACTGCTATGAACTAACGTCTTAAGACCAGATCAGTGCCTGGCACTACCCGATCCGTCCCGCAAGTACGATCCATTCTATCTGCTCATTTGCGCATGCGCAACCAGATATACGTCAAGGTCTCCCTCGATTTCTATTTTGTAAAAAACACCCAAAATACATATTTCCCTCCCCCAAATAGTAAGCATACTAAACTATACTGTGTTAAAGGTTAATAATGTATTTCCTGAGAAAATAAAAGCCTTAAAATCCTTTGGATCAATTTGGTAAGTTTTTACCGCAGGTGGATCTCAGCTACTTATAACCTTTTTAACAAAAAACTAAAACACCCTGAAATTTCTTCCCTACACTTTGATTAGAAATGCAAGTTTTTCATCCACCTCTAGCAGGCATCCTTTGTTTTATCACCAGAAAAAAGCAACGCCGGATTTCTCCATGACCATCCAAGCTGCTAATGCACACCTTGTATTTCTATAATTTCTTATTAATATTGTGAACAGAGGAAGGCACATTCACACCCGCCTACACAAGGCGAAAAGCTGCACCTTGTGAAGGACACGCAGGCCTATGAATTACTGGGAGCAGGTCATTTTAAATCTGGCGGAAGGACAGCGTGTTGTTCCTGTGGAATGGGTCGTAATTAAAGGAAGCCGAGCAGCGGCTGAGAAGGCGAAAAGGGCCACGCGTCAGCCCCTCGCGGGCTTACGCCGCCGCTGATGGGAATTTATGGTTTACCTTCATAAAGTGGACGTGCTCACTGCTGAAGAGCTTCTAGCCACACAAGTTAACCCCAGAATCACTAGCAGGGGCCGTGCACCGAGCAGATTACTGAGATAAAGAAATGTAAGAGTCTAGTGAGCTCAGTTTATGTACAGGAAACATTAGCTGCATGTCAGCACGAATACAGCCTGCTTTTGAGGTCACCCAGAGATAGCTTGGCTCTAGTCAGCGGGACCCAGCCAGCGAGGACTCAAGAGACACCAATCGTAGCTCATGTCCACGAGAAGTGCAATTTAGTGAAGACAGGTTTGAGCATGCTCTCTTCCAAACACAAAGTAAATTGATTTTATGAACCCTCTTCTGGAGGGGGAAGCGGATTTATTTGAACAAGCCAGAAGTGTGTGCAGTACTTCACCGAGCAATGAAAACTGGATCCTGCATAATAAACCATCCCTCTCTTTCTCTCTCTCTCTCTTTTCCATAAAAGTTTCACCTCCTTCTCTCTCTATCTCTCTCTTTTACTTCCTTCATTTCCCACTTTTCTTTTATGCCCATCTTTATCATGCTCGGTCTCAAACACACGTCCTCTCTTTTTGTTTATGCTCATGTCTCCAGCGCGGCCCGTTTTTACCTCTCTGTGCATTTTGTTCCCCCCACCTCTTCCCATCTCTTTTGCCGCTCAGCTCTTTCCCTATCGCTCCATAAAACACTCCTTCTACCCGCTGCTTTCTGACGGCTCTCCCCTTCCACCTCCATCCATCTCCTCCTTACTCTCGCCCTCCCTACCCCTCTCTATCCCCTCCCAATAACTCCCCCTTCTCTCTCCAAGCCACCACCACCTCCTCGCTCCCTCTCACAGCCGTTCACTCCATTTTTCTGCACATGAGATTTGCCTAACAATAAGTGGCTCTGCCCAAGGTCAGATAAGAGAAGCACAGCCCAGGAAGCCACAGCCACTGTTTCTTTCATCCCATTTTTTCCCCTCCTCTCTCTTCTCACAGCTTTCGAATTATCTCGGCAGCACATAATAATAATTACTGAGGACGGCAACACAGAGATAAGGAAGCAGGAGCTGAAATGGCGAGCGAGAGGGAGAGAGAGAAGGGGTACAGGTTAGAAAAACTACAGAGGAAAGAAGGAGCGTTGTATAGATATATTAGAGAGGGCTGGGAGGCATGAGAGAATGAGGATGGAAGGTAGAAGTCCGATGACAATGTGGAGAAGCGGGAAAAGGGAAAATCAGGAGCTTGGTGTTTGGAATTTATTGAAGGATCACATTGTTGTTATTCTATTTCATATTCTATCAAACGATCCTGTTAAAAAGACTAAAATAAACTATTTGACCTCTTTCTGACACTACTTTGTATGACTCCTACAAACAGCTAAACATTTTATGAGAAAATCAGAATCAGAATCCTTTTTTAGCATAAATTCTACCCTAAATGAGTGAAGAAACTATTCTCCGCTCTATCTGCTGCCTCATGTCCAAAATCCCCATTCCTAGGGGAACACATCCACAAAGATACATCTAAATTCTGATGTTTTTTTTCCATGGGTTGGATGGATGTAAAATTAGTAGGAAATACACCTACAGTAGCCTCCATCTGCTTAATTATAAAGGGCTGGTGTCCACAATTAGTGCCATTTAAAGTAACTGATTGGATCAAGGCCAAGAAGCATACACTGCCTTAAAAGGTATTTTACTCTCTTTTTTTTTCACATGTTTTTTTACGTTATAAATATAAGCTTTAGTCCATTTCATTGGGAGTTCATGTGGGAAAAGAAGACTGCATATTTTTGAAGTGGAAACAAAAAGAAAAAAGGCCTGGACTTCTTTCTCTGCATCAGCTTGAAAAGTCTAGGATCATTCTATGGGTAGCTTTGGCTGTGCGATTCATATCCTCATCCTGCTGAAAGCTGAATTTCTACCCTTAGCAAAGGTATATTTCAACCTTTTTAAGCTTTACCTCCAGCATTTCTCTGTTTTCAGTTTCTATCCATCCTCTGATCTACTATGACCACCCTCTGTGTCTCTGCATCCCCATACCATGATGGTTCCAACAGTGGTGGTTCCAGAAAATGCTCATAGGGGTGGCCAGGCAGGGACCAATGCGATACCAATGAGGGGTGGCCAAAAGATAAAAGGTGCTGAAACCAAAATGAATGTGCATAAGATCAATAGTTTCCAAATAAATCAGTAAAGAAAGATCAGTTTCATGAAGTCCTTGCCAATACAAGTACAAACACATTTAAAAATCAGTGTTGTTTAGATCAACCTATGGTTTTACATAATATATACATTAATGGTCTGAGCAGTTGTTATTTATCTTTATTACATAGAAAACTCCTAGATGACTGCAGAGACATATTCTCCCAGAGAAAAAATAAATGAGTGAAGCATTTTCCTCTAAATCTATAAGGCATACAAAATAGGCATGGGTTCTCTAATTCTGTGGCGATCTGGTGTTGTTTTTCCATTTATAGATCACAAATAAATCATAGCTCTGTCAGGTGTAGCCCGTACTGCTAACTAACTGTCCTCTGAGAGTAACTTTTTGCCCTCTTTTTTTCATTTTCATTTTGAAAATTTGAGATAGTATTGTTTGCCGCCTCATTGCAGCTAGTATCATTAGCTAATCGCTAAAAGCTAATTGCCGTTTTCTTTTAGTTAAATTTTGACTTCATATCTAACAGACAAATCTGTCGTCAACCGACACAATGCTGGATATGAAAGGAAAAATGTTTAACAGTAGATGCAAACTAAATGTTAATGTCAATGTCTGCTCTCAGTTTAAAATGAGAGGTTATTCAAGCCTAATTTTCTTTAGCATTTAGTGAAGCTAGCCTTAGCTTACGTCATAAAAAGTTACAAATTTAACCTTAAAGCATATGTCTAATACGGTCGGAACACATTCATGACTGTGTTAAATGGGTTATTTAATGTTGAGTTCACTTAAAGGTATAGAGCAGTCATCCCCAAACTCGGTCCTCGAGGGCCGCTGTCCTGCAGGTTTTAGAGGTTTCCCTGCTTTAAAACAGCTGATTATACTGATTGCAGTAGAGCAAAAGCCTGTTAATTAGCTTTCAATTAAAATCAGCTGTGCTGGAGCAAGGAAACCTCTAAAACCTGCAGGACAGCGGCCCTCGAGGACCGAGTTTGGGGATGCCTGGTATAGAGGATAATATTTTTTTTCCAGGTGGATCATCTAAATGATTGGTCCTCCTAATTGTCAGTCATTCTGGTGATATGTGATAAAGTGATAAAGCCGTCATATGTGCTCTGTCATGATCGTTTTATGGAATCTGACCTAAAATCAGAGAAACCCCTCAGAGACCACGGAGAAAAGTTTAACAGGTTTATTTGTGGTATGAGGACTCGGGTAGGATCTGGAACTCAGTGAACTGGTGAACCGGAAGTTTGAGGGGGCTCTTGTCAATTGTTGAATCCAGTCTGTGTGGGATTATCCAGAGAATAGGGAACACGTAGGAGAGCGGACAGGTAGACAAACGTTGGACTCGGAGGAGTAATGGAGCGGACTGTCACTCAGATTTCCGATGGGAAATTGAACCGATCATGCGGAGGTTTTCCCCTGCTCAGTGTGAACTCAGTATTTCCTTCCAGGAGGAGAAGGTCCAGGTATCCAATAATACAGGAAGGTTTCCCAAAACTGGGAAACACTCTGGCCTTGAGGTAGTGACAGCCCACTGCTCAAATACTCCTCCAGTTAATGGTCCAATGAGCCGCAGGTGTGCAGGGAGGCCCAACGAAGACAGGGCACCTCCTGGTGGTGGAGAGAAGGAAACACACAAACAGACCACACAAACTGGATTCCTAACATGCTCGTCCCTTCAGCTATCTTTTTCTGCACATGCGCACTTTCAGGCGTTCTCTGTGGTGAGCTACAGTTTAGACAGTCATTAAAGCTCACCTTTATCACTGCGTTTCTTTGAAAATGGCTGAGGCTCGTAAGAGAAAAAGTGTCTATGAAGTGTATGTGAAGAAAAGAAAGGCCTCAGAAGAGGCAGATATATCCCAAAATGCTTTGTGCGGAGAGCTCTCCTCGCAAAGCATCATGGGATTTGCTGTCACATTGGCCCACTATCGCTACCCGACATCAGCGACTAATAACAAAGATGGTGTGACCAACAGAGCAAAAAGCAGTGATCATCTGTCTGAACGGTCTGAGTTTGCTATAATGTGCACTATGTAGTACCCGCTCTATATAGTGAGGGAAGGCTTAGGGCTTGCATTTTTTTTAGATGAGGAGAGTGGAGAGGCCAGGTCTTTTAAAATAAGGCACAAAAATCCTCCACTGTATCTTTAAATAAAAATGAATATGCGATCCACATCTACACCACAAAAGTAAGTGTGATTATTTTTTCTTTGGTTTGGTTCATTATTTTATTGTCTGAAATTTTTTATGTGTCTTATTTGTAAGTTAAATGAATGAACAGAGAGGATGTTGATTGGTAAATAAAAAAACACTCATTCTGGTTTTCACTCTTGTTTCATATAGTCTATTGGATAGAAAAAGTCAGATTTGAAGATAAACAAGATATCGGAAATCAGTTAATGTCTTTCATTATACACAAAACATGAAGTAGAGTTCTCCAAATAATTTTTTTCTTTTTCTTTTTCAAAATAAAAGTTATAGGTAGTTGTAGGTAATAACTGACATATATTAGGTAATGGGTGCATGTAATAACGTAAGGTATCTACAGTGAGAACATTCGCATTTTACTGTATATTAGTTCGACCTCCAAATATCTCAGTAGGCTCACCAGATATAAAGTAAGCTTCAGCAAAAAGAAAGGAATTCTAGTCTTATCATAAATGTTAACTGTGGGGGTTTGGAGCACTTTTGTGAAAAACCAAGAGTGTTTGTTATTCAACCAGAAATTGTATTGAAGTGTAGTAAATTTTTAAAAAATATATGACTTAAGTAACATGTATGACGCGGTAAAACTACTCCTAAAAGTATATTTTTGTCAAACGTTACTCAGGTAAATGTGAGTAAATGTAACTGGGTGCTGCCGGCCTCTGGGAATCAGATTATATACGTGTTTAGATGAAGACTCGGGATGAACCATATAGAAATAAAACATTTTTTTAAAAAGCTTGTTAAATTAAAGTCACTCAACCCCAATTATGATACGATCTTAGCAGCATGTCCCAAGGCAAGCCTGAGAAAGAGTGCTGATGCTGCTATCATTATTGGACACATGATGCACCTCTCTGCTGACCAGCTTAGCAGGGGTTTCACATTATGTGTCATATCCCAGTAGCATTTACAGTTAATGGGGTCAAAAGTGTTGAGATTTTTTTTTCAAAAACTGATTGCACTTTTTTAAAGGCAGACTAAATTAGGCACACAAAGTAAGAACATACAGAAATTTGCACTTAAATATTTTCTTTGTTGTAGTGCTTCTTGGAAACAGATCGTATGCTTATCTTTACTTCTATATACAAAAAAACCATGCAAAATCCTCCTTTAGTGGAGGCAGTTTGGGGCAGCTTCTCCCTCTTTGGAAGAACAATCCCATATCTGCACTCTAAAGCCGGGTTCACGGTGCGATTTATTTCCATGGTAGGCAAACTTGTTCATTGTGAAAGAAAATCTCTGGTCATGAGCTTGATTCAACGCTTTGTGGTCGTTCAAAGCGACTGACACACTGACTGCTGTTTCAGCTCTTTTGTGTGCTTTTACTGCTGTCTCCTTTCCCTGCTTCTCTCCCTCTCTTTTCAACTTCAATAACAAGCCCATTAAAATCCACAATGATATGTCCAACATTTTTCTCTTGCAGCAAGAAATCCAGCAGTCTTGCATCATCCATCATGCAGTGTGACAAGAGTTACTGTCATATCCTTCTCCAATAGTGGGAAACATTGAAGTCTTTCACCAGTCTTAATAGCACAGTGGAAGCTAGACTTCAGGAACCAAACTTTGTCCTCCAAGATGTCATTGTTGGTCTGCAAAGAACACTGTTTGTTCAAAGACAGCTTACAATATTTGGGAAGAAAGAGGAAGGAACTGTCTGCAGTCTCCACTGAACAACTCGGCATGAGGGTGATGGATAAAAAACCTCAGATGAGATTATTACACCAACTAAAAGTTGAAGAATGTGATTCAGACGCACAGCAGTATTTGATCTACTTCATATTTTGTGTATAATGGAAGACATTAACTGATATCTGGTTTATCTTCAACTTTGACTTTTTCCATCCAATAGATGATACGAAACAAGAGTGAAAAAACCAGAATGAGTCGTTTTCTATTTACCAATCAACATTTTCTCTGTTCAGCCATTTAACATACAAATGAGACAAATAAAAAAAAAAAAACAACAACAAATTCCTAGTTGTATAACACCTTTTTTTCAGACAACAAACCAAACCAAAAAAAAATAAAAAATCACACTTTTTTTTAATACACACCAAGTCTGACTTTTGTGGTGTAGATGTGGATGGCATATTAATTTTTATTTCGAATGTATTGTTGAGGATTTTCACGCTTTTTTTTTTTTGCACAACCCTGTACCTGCTCCCAGGAGGGAACTCGTGCGAGAGCGTGCACAAGCCCATTTCACCTCATGCACGCTCAGTTTAAAAGTTGCTGGTCTCGTAGCTCATACAAGCCTACTGTGTTCCCTCTAACCTCTAAATACCTCCATCACTATATAGAGCGGGGACTATATAGTGAACTTTAGAGCAAACTCAGTTAACTGATCGTTCAGACAGATGATCACTGCTTTTTTGCCCCGCTGGTCACGTAACTCCTCCTCCCATGCGCGTCAAACTTCACTTGTGCCGCTTCTCCTGTTAATATAGTAAAGCCCTCCAGAGAGCCCAGGACCAGGCTACCCGTGATGCAAATTAGCCAATGAGCTGCTGTCAATCTGGGTTGCTGCTGCTGCTACTTTCAGACACAGCAGCCAAACCTATATCAAGCCGGGCGATGGGAAAGAAGGAGAAGATGATGAGAAAAAGAGAAAGTGTGGACTGCTGGAAGAACTGTGGTGAACTGGTGACAGAAAAGTGAAATGGTGATCAAAGATGACCCTGCACATTTTGAGTATGTTTGGCTCAACCTGCTGCTGTGAAGCAGGATTCTCCACCATGAACAGAATCAAAAATAAATATGGATCCAGGCTCAAAATGTGAGCTTTAGAATGGCTTTGTCTCCATTCAAACAAAGGTTTATGTCAGTGTTATGCTGATAATGGTATTTAAAATAACCTCCTCTAATCTCACAAGTATCTTATGATTATTTAATGTTCATATTGAAATTAACTAAACTGAAATTAATTAAAGCATGGGCGGTTCTAGAGGGGGTCCAGCAGGCAGCAGTGCCCATGTAGAACTGACGCTGACCCTTGTTATGGCTCCTATACTAAAGACATAATATAGAATAAATACATTTTAAAGACATGAAATGTTGTCCTGTTCTTTATTTCATCCTTTGTTCTGTGCTCCCATGAAAACACGCTTCATTTTTAACTTGTAAAGGTTAATCTGAACCGATGTTTTCAAGGTAGTGTGTTTATAATGAACAAGTTGCCTGAGTTGGGAATGGGATTGATTATAGCATTGTCCAAATATTATAAATAAACTGTTCCAGTACCAGGTTTGATATTTACTTTTGACCAGAGGACACAATTCATTGTCTGTTTATCAATCTAGTTGTTGTTGATTTAAAGCCGAAATTGAAGAATGTTTACATCTATTTTATATCCAGCAGTACCAGTTGCAGATATTTTGCTTCCAGGATGGTGCTTCTCTGCAGGTTTAGTGTTCTTATGTGTGAAAGTCTCACCTTGACTCCTCCAAACATTCTTCTTGTATTTGTGCTGACTGAGTGTTTTTAACCATAAAACTTTCCTCCAAGGTCCAACAGGCTTGCCCATGTGGGCATCTACACATTTAATAAAGCTCAAAGGTTTTGTTTTTGGAATTGATAAAGTGGGTTAGCATCAAGCTTCTGGAATTGCTCTGGCCTCAACCTTGGTATAATCATACAACTAAGCTGAAATCCATGTTTCAATGAGGAAATCCATCATTTCATCTCAACAAACACAGTTTTGATTATGGCAAAAACAACAAAAAATGTCTCATCAAGGCTTACATGCTTTAATTAAGCATGTAAGTGAGACACTTTGCCAGTGGAATAAGACAATTTACATTTAAAATAATGAAAAAAACAACTGCAGTTTTTATTTCAAGTGCATAATATCCAATTATCTATTTTAAGGGTAAAAAGAATCATTCCATTGGCAGATCATCTTATTTATCTTCTTAAATTAACGGTAAAGAAACTTATTTTAAGAAATATTTAATGATTTTTTTTAGAATTTTTTTTGCAGTACAGTATTTTGAAGGAATATTTTCTAACGTTTTTGTGTGAATTTACCACTGAGGAGATTAGATATAAAAACTGATTAACCTATTGTTTATCAAAAAAACTAAACACGTGTTTCACTTAAACACGCCTTTTTTATAAAGGAAACCTTTAGCTGCTTGCAACATTTGCGTAACTTTGTTTATTTTATTTTTTTTTTTGTCCTTATTCCCCAGTTGGCTGTAGTCCCATCTGACCAGCGTCTTATGCCCGTCCTTCTTGTAATGACGTCTGTACGGTTGAAGGCTGTCTGGATTCAGCACAGTTCCTTTCTTACCATTGATAGAGTCCTTACTGTTCACCCTGTGGAGGGTAAAGGAAAAGGAGCGAGGAACAGGAGGTACGGGCAACAATCGGAGGTATTCGGAGCCCCAGTGCAACTCATGCTGAGGCAGCACAGACATTCTCAGTGTTAATGTCAGCATCCAGTTGCAGTGAAATTCTCCAGCCACTTCACCTGGGACCAGATAATGAGCTTCAAAGCAAACTAATTACAGTAATTCCACATCTATAAAAGTTCACAACTCCCTGGCAAAATGGGTTGTAACATGGATTTGTCTTAGTAAACCACTTAATTAGGAAAAGCAGCTTCACTAATTATATTTTAATCACAATACATGTTGCATCCTAAAGAGCAAATGTTAAATTGTTGAATTAAAACATATTTGTGCTCATATGTTTTAGGATTCTATAATTTAGTAAGGTTCAAAATAAAAAAATTAGTGCTGTCAATCGATTAAATTTTTTTAATCGCGATTAATCGCATCAATGCCTGAGTTAACTCGCGATTAATCGCATTTTAATCGCACATTTTTTTTCCTGATTGAAAATCATTTAAATACTCTCGATGACATACAAAAAAATACATACAGGCTAGGTTTGTGCCAATGTTCTTTTTTTAAAATGAAAACAGGTCACAGATACTGATTTATGCCAAAAATAACAAATATGTAGCCAAAAAAAGGCCCTGAAAACAGGCTGATGTAAAAGACAGTCTTTACAGTTAATACAGTCTTTTGAACAAAGACAAGCATTTTACCCTACTGCTATAAAATTTAGTAGAGTTAACATTAGATGTTAATTAACCAAGGTAATAATTAACAATTTTCAATCAATACATCAAAATCAATAGACCGACATCACTAGATGGAGGTAGTCTAGGCCCTAGAAAGTTACTTTTCAGCCTCTTAACAAAAATGAGAACACACACACAAGCACCCACCCACCCACACACACACACACACACCGACACACCCACACACACACACACACGATACCGACCTGTGGCGTACACATACGGCAAGAGTGCCGTAGCAGATTCCATTTCACCTCAGTAATCTGTTTTCTCAGCGTATTTCAGGTTGCTACTAGTTACCAGACACTCAACTTGTTTGGTGGTGGTGGGGCTTAAAGAAAAGGCACTAGCGCTACCCAGTGTATGAGCGTCTTTTTTCCTTGAGGAGGTCCGCTCTCGAAGCCTATGAGAAATGCATACACTGGGGGAAAATAGCCCGCCTTTCCATGGGCTGCAGCGGGATGTACTTGGAAAATTGTACCATAAAACCACATAGCGTTAATCTCACGTTAAAAAAATTATCGCCGTTAAAATGGCCTCGCGTTAACGCGATAATAACGCGATAATTTTGACAGCACTAAAAAAAATAAATATGTTTCTAAATTGAAAGGATTGGTTTTAAATTGTCAATATATATTTTTTTGATTAAAATGTGATATATTAATTGCAGACTCTATAATAAACTTGATTAAAAGAGTTCCACCCCTAATTAATCCCAACATTTGAGCTAAATCACTTACATTTTACAAAGGAACACCTAAAATGTATTTATACTTAAACAGAGGTGTCAAGTAATGAAGTAGAAATACTTAATTACTGTACTTAATAGTGTTGCACCGATACCAGTATCGGACGGGGCCCCGATACTGCCCTAAAATGGTGGTATCGGTATCGGCGAGTACCAACAAATAGGACACAGATACCATTTTGAGAGCCAAAAGTTTATTCTACTATTGTCACCCACTCCTGGTAGGCAATAAAAACTTTTTATTTTTATTATCCAGTAGAACTTTTTAATAAAAAGTTCTACTGGATTCACTTTGTATTAGATTTTTTCCTGCTTCACAAAGGTAGTAAGCAGCTTGACAAAGCCATGATGGCAATAATTTTACATTATTATGGTATCGGTATCGGCCGATACTGCACAGCCAGGTATCGGGTATCGGTATCGGGGCCAAAAAATGGCATCGGCGCAACACTAGTACTTAAGTACACTTTTTAGGTATCTATACTTTACTCCATTACTTATTTTTCTGCCTACTTCTAACCTCTACTCATTACATTTTCACACAAGTATCTGTACTTTCTATTCCTTACATTTTTAAATCAAACATTTCTCATCACTCTTGGCTTCGGTTTAATGTTTATAAATATTTATTTCACATCATGTGCTCCATCCAATGCAGATCATTGGCTCCATCCACATCTAGTGAAAACTAGTGGAATTGGATGAGTCATATAACGCAAACACTCATTGGTCAGATAAAGGAAATCATCAGAAGCAAGCAGGTGTTCTTCAAACTGCAAACGTGAATTGTCTATTCCACGCTACAATGTAGGATTCAGAAAAAGATACATTTTTTGTTGTTTAACCTTTATTTAACCAGGAAAAAAAAAATCCTATTGCGATTAAAAACCTCTTTTTCAAGGGAGTCCTGGCCAATAGGCAGCAAAGTTACATTAAGAAACAGAGATACATTAAAATAAATGACAGGTACATAAAAAAACATATCAAGTAAAACAATTACAGATCATTGAGGCTACTTCAAATTCGTTCACTTTCAACTTAAAGCTACAGTGTGTAATTTTCAGCGACATCTAATGTCCAGACTGCAGACCGCAGCAACATGAACATCTCCCCCTCACCGCTTCTCCCCCCCAACAGTACGGCGAGCGTTACGGGACAAAATGTCTTCCACGACGTCCGCATCACCTACAGTACCTTCTCAAGGGATGAGGTTTGTTTACATAGATAATTTTACAGATAGTATTTCATTAGTCTGTGTGTTCAGTTCAGTCTCAGCTCATCTCTCTAAACTTGCCGTAGTTACTTTCGAGCGTAATGGGCGATCTCGCAATCGCTAGTTTGTTGGCTCTGCGCTGCCGTAGCGCAAAGATGTCAGCCTCCATGGCTGCGAGACTCACTCCTATGTAATTATAAATAACGAATTCTAAGGCAACGCAAATATTAAGGTTAAGAGGCTGAGCTCATAGATGATGATAAAATAACATAGTTATGTATAATATATTACATTTCTGACTGTATATCCCTGTAATTATTACACACTGTAGCTTTAAAAGCATTTAAAGATAAAAACTCAGTCAACTTCCTGTTTCTTTGTAAAAAAAAAAAAAAAAATCCATGTAGAAGGAGCTGCGTAGCCAAAGGCTTTCTTCCATAGTTCTGTGTGGGCAAAAGGAACAGTAAGCAACAGCTGATCCTTGGATCTCAGGGCAGAAGAAGCCATGCTTTTCTGTGTAAGTAAGGTACAAATGTAAGAGGGCAGTAATCCAAGAAGGACCTTGTTAATAAAATTGTATCAATGACACTGCCTTCTACTAGAGAGGGAAGGCCAGTGATGTGTCACAGTTTGTGATGAACCTTATGAAGCATGGTAAACAGAGTCCAACATCTGAAGACATGAAGAAGTAGCATTCTTATAAAAAAGATTACCATAATTTAAGACTGATAAAAACATGGCAGAGACAAGGCACTTTTTTACTCCAAAAAAAAAAAAAACATGGCTTATTACGAAAGGAGAAGCCCAGTTTAACTTTAAATTTCTTAACAAGTTTATCAATAAAAGGTCTGAAGGTGAGGGAGTCATCAATTCCAATTCCAAGGTACCACCTCAAGGACATTCCCCTCCAGAGTGGACACTACTGGCACGGTTTGAGGCACCTTCCTAGTATTTGAAAACAACATAAAATTTGTTTTGTCAGCATTAAGAAATAATATAAGATTAATAAATGGATACTGTACAGCAACAAAGTGTTTCTGTAGGGAATAAGTAGCCTGTTCAAGAGATGACCCAAAGTAATAAGTAATGGTATCATCAGCATAAAAACGCATATTAGCATGAGAGCGGTTTTTTTTACAACATTGTTGATGTACAAGATAAATAAGACGGGGCCCAAAACTGATCCTTGTGGCACACCCTTGTGAACAGTAACAAATTCAAAAAGATGTGGAAATGTCTGCAAGGTCGGACACAGGCGAGAGCGTATCGGGAGATGGAGGCAGAGACCAACAACACCTCCATCAACCTTGGCCCTGTCTCAAAGAATTTTTCGAAATAGTCGAAAAATTGAGCTTTCAGTTCATATAGCGGCATCGGGCTGTTTTTTTTTTTAAGGTTACTTTATACTTTTATACTTTAAAGCTACAGTGTGTAACTTTTAGCGACATCTAGCGGTCAGACTGCAGACTGCAGCAACATGAACATCTCCCCCCCACCGCTTCTCCCCCCCAACAGTACGGCGAGCGTTACGGGACAAAATGTCTTCCACGAAGTCCGCATCACCTACCTTCTCAAGTGATGAGGTTTGTTTACAAAGATAATTTTACAGATAGTATTTCATTAGTCTGTGTAGGGTATAGATTTCATGTAGACTTAAGATAATAAATATACCCATAATTTTTTCTACATCGTTGTGACATTTTGGCGATCTCGCAATCGCTAGTTTGTTGGCTCTGCGCTTGCCGTAGCGCAAAGATGTCTGCCTCCATGGCTGCAAGACCCGCTCCTATGTAATTATAAATAACGAATTCTAAGGTAACGCAAATATTAAGGTTAAGAGGCTGAGCTCATAGATGATGATAAAATAACATAGTTATGTATAATATATTACATTTCTGACTGTATATCCCTGTAATTATTACACACTGTAGCTTTAAGTGTTTTTTGAAGCACATACATTTTCACTTTTACTTGAGTAAAGAGGTCAAGTTGATACTTTAACTTTTACCAGAGTGTTTTTAAACTGCAGTATCTATATTTGTACTTAAGTGACAAATAAATCTAGTGTTTTATAAAACTAGAATTGGTGTGTTTGGACATGATGGCCATCATTACATCTCAGGGAAAAGAGGGAGAAGCTTTCCAGACTGAGAATATCATCTCTGCTGTCAAGTATGGAGCTCTAATCTGGTTTTTGGGGTTTCCTACAGTAGAAAGTGGTGTAGTTTGCCAAAAGCTGGTGTCATGAGGAAGGAAGGAAGGTGATTATACCATAAAAACAGTTACAAAGTAGCTTAAGGACATCAAAGTCCAGGGCAAACATTTGATCTTAGCCCTTTGGGAAGAAATGCGATGAAATGGCTTACAACATGATTCAGTTTCATCCTTCCTGTCAGGAGAAATGGGTCAGCTAACTATTATGGAAAGCTTGTGGAAGGATGCAGAACAATGTATGTACACTTGTTTCGTCTGGAGAGAAATCTCACAGCTACTCAATCCTCCTCTATATGCGGCTGAGAGAACTACGTCAATTTTTCGACATCTATAAAAGTAGGTCAAACATAGTCGGGTTTTTCTCCAGTTCCTTGAAGAAAGAGGCTTTCATGTTTCAAAAGTGCTCTAAAAGTTGTTTTTTTTTTTCTCAGTACTTTCAGTTTTACAGTATTTCAAACACACAAGATGCAATTTAATAGTGTTTCAAACATGGCTGGCTCTAACAGGAATATTGTCACAGGGCAAAGATGTGTTATTGCCATTTACTGTCAGTGTTAGTATCCCTGTAAAAGTAGACTATTACCCATCCAATGACGTTATCTGCTGTGGCAGTTTCCATGCTTAATAAAACTAATAAAAGTGTTTTATGTATATACTGTTTTACCTTTATTTGATCAGAATCATTTTTATAAGGTGACAAACAGTTTTTGGTACAACTGGCTAAAATGACAGCTGCGCTTGGCACGCTGCCTATTAAAACCTTTGTGGAACCAATATGCTTTAGTTAATTCATTCCTAATTTCACTGTAGTTTTATTAAAAATGTTGATAAAAAGAATCTGAGTGGATTTTCATGCCACTTTGTTGTGTTCATATATGCATATCTTAAGGCAAGGCTAAAAAATTTTCCATCTAGACCTCATACCAGTCAAGCGACTTGATTTATGACAGTTCAATCTGAATAATTCACACCGCAAAAAAAAGGCATTTAAAAGAATTTCATTAATACAACTATTTTAAGACTTTGGCACTCAGGTAGGAAACATTAGCACTGAATTTTACTTTAATATGCATACTCAGGTGTATGACAACAGAGCTGTTTCCCCCAAGGCCTGAAACTGGTGGTGGAGTGGAGATAGATTAAGTTGGCTGGTCCATAGACTGCTGGTTGAGCTGTATTGATGAGATCCAGAAGAGTACGTGAGCTGATACTAGTACTTTACTCGGGACCCGGAAGATAGCTGTCCAGCTTGGATGAACACAGGTTTGATTGAACTTGTCCATGATGATCAAGCGTGAAGCGACAGTGGAGAGGAAAGAAACCTTGGAAAGTAACCTCTGGCAGAACCAGGCTCAATGTAGCGGTCTTCTGCCATCTCAGTCTGAGATGCATCGGGGAATTTAGCAAGAGTCCGGGAGGAATTACAGTCTGATAGCGACAAGGTTGAAGAAGCACCATAGAAAACTAAATAAAGCTTAGCTATGATGGTGGAGAAGGGGATGGAGGTGGGTTGAATCGGGGTTATCTGGGTCAAGATCAGACATACAGTAGTGCAACCACTGCCTGCTCATTGGTTGGGTAAAGTCTTATCGTGGATTTAAAAACCTTTTAAAATGAACTCTGGATGCTGATTGGGCTTTGATGAGGTGCGGTTCAAAGCTGAATGGTTTCACAGGCAGGTGAGCCTCTGATGATGAGGGCAGGTAATCTAGTTTCTGCAGTTAAAGTCGTAGGGAAATGGCTGTTCTAATTGTTGATTTTCCCGAATTCTCCCAAGTGGTGCACGACTTTACACGAGTAAATAAAGTGAATGTGATTGGTCATTTATCAAGAGGATTGTTGTGGCGGAAGGTTTCCAAGCAAGTTTGGTTGTGGCCGGTTTATCGGAAGCATCTTGCTAACCAGTTAGCAACTTAGTGCTAGTAGGTTACCAATGGGAAATTCCATTGGGAGCAAGTAGCACTAAATTGGTGATTTAGAAACAACACTGTTAAGGAACGCTATGGACAGAGGAAACATGCAAGAGGGGGACAGTTTTTGTGTCAGAGCTTGCGGCAAAAGCTTGGTTTGGTGTAGAAGGCTTCCAGCCGTACATGTTTGAGCCCTTGCCTCGCAACGCTGCCAGTTCTGTTAGCTCTACGCCTGCAGAAGACACAGACGTCCATCCCCGTGAACACTGGGACGGAACTCAATGGGAAAGGAAAGGATTCTTATTTCTTATTTCAACCTTAGCTGCAACATATGAATCAAGATGCTATGACCAAAAAAATGTGATTGACAGATGACCGTGGATATATGATTGGCTAAATTTTGGTGTACAGGTTGACGTATAACTAACTGGCCTGCATAAAAAAAACAGCACTTTCATTTTCTAAACTTTGGGGCAATATGGTCTGATAAAGAGTACATTTATATACATGTTTAAGCCAGAATAATTTGACATTTGAATATGATTTCCCTATGAATTTAAACTTCTGCGTAGGCTTATTTGTGATTTTCAGGTGGAAATAGTTTCCTGAACCTTCTGGGCCTCTCAGGATCGGTTGCTGCTGGAATCTGCTGCAGTCACTTCATTTTGAGGCAGGCAGCCAATGGCACCACCGAGGCCTTCACTATAGTTTCTCTGTTTCCTGTTTGAAGTCTTGGTTAAAATGAATAAAACTTGTTTTTTCTAATGATTTGTTAAACGGTTAGAAAAAAAAAAGAAAAAGAAAAAAGGAAGTAATTGAGTCCACAAGTTATCTAGAGAGTTATTCTAATCAGAGTTTCACAGAAAATATTAGACTCACTGAGATGTCACCAAGGGATACCACGAAGCAATCTTTGTCTTAAAGCTGTTATTCTGTAAAAAAAACAAAACTCTGTTAATTTTGATCAAACTTCAGCTCAGTGTCGTCAAATCTCACGGCGAGGAACGGGCGAGAAAAACAAACAGAGGAAATTGCTTTCTCTCTTTTTTTTATGCCAGCATGTAGTTCAGAAGCATTTCTGCACCTGTGACAATACACCGCTCGCTGTCACATCAGGCCTGAGCTCCGCAGGGGTCAAATTGCCATTTTGCCACAAAATGAAGTGTCCTCTAAATTGATTATTTTTCTATAACCACTCTGAAAAAAAAAAGAAAGTAGAAAGGAGGACAATTTCTCTTTATGAGTTCCTCCAGCTGCACACACGCTCGTCTCCAGGGCCGACTGCAGTGCGCTGGGAAAATCTGCCACCGCATCCGAGCTGCAGGGGGTCATTGAGAAGGTTTTTTCGTGAGATTTTCAGAAACTTTGGATTATCTTTCTATGCGGGACGCATTTAGGGAAAAAAAACAGACTCAGCCAAACACACAGTGGATGTACACAAATACACACTCCACTCATGTTCCTCTAGCCATCCGGCCCGACATAACCCCTGACCTCTATATCTAGGGGAGCAAGGTAAGCTCCTATAGCCCCTGAACTGCTGCTCCCACACCCCTCTGCACGCACACACACTCGCTACCCCCACCAACCCAAGTCTCACCCCTCAGTACTCCATCCTCCCCTCACCCCCAGAGGACCTGCTATCAGCTGGGCTGAGCCCTTCTGCACCGGCCTGATATCCTCCCAGGATTGAAGGGAGGGGCCGCGGCTGTGTGGAAACACAGAGAGCTGTGATTTACAGTGAGAGACGGGGACAGAATAGAAATCAGCCTCTTTCTGGATTTCTGTTTGTTGTCCATGTCTGTTTGTCTCTGCCTTTGTGTGTGTGCTTATATGAACGTCCTTCTCCTGCCTCTGCATGTAGTGATGATTATCACTAATGTATTATTGGTTCAAACCACAGCAGATCTCCCCCCCCCAACTCTGCTGCCCAATCCCTCCCCGGTTTCATCCCTTCTCACCAGGCTGCCGCCACAGCACCATCGCCCCTAAGAGGGTCGGGTGTAGTAATGCCATTCTGACCACTTTTTTATCTCCCAGCTCAGGCCTTGTCACTGAGGTGACCCATGCACTAACCATTAAGAGGATTGACTGAGGAGCAGATGAGTAAAGGAGGAGAACGAGGGCTGCTCCAGCTTCATTAGAAAAAAAAAGAGAGGATGTTAAGAAATAACTTCAACAACTGAGGTTAGGTTCAATAAGATCCTGATCTCTGAGCTTTTTAAAAAGGAGATTTCTGTATATACTGGATTTAGAAATTGTTCTAAATTCACTTATTTCTAGTGTTGCACCGATGTTATTTTTTGGCCCTGATACAGGGACCTGGCTGTGCAGTATTGACTGATACCCATACCATCAGTGCTATCGGTGCAAAACAACTTATTTCTAATGTTTATTGTTTGAAAATAAAGCAGGAAACAAGACATAATGGCTATTTAATGATATACTTATATGGCAACATATAAAAAGCAGATTCCTCAGTAGTGCATGAGACAAATGTACAGTATATCTCAGCTACAGTGGCCAGCTGCTTCATAGCACAGTGCTGTTCGATGGCATCACATTCCTCCACTGGCACTGGTTCCAAATAAGCTAATGTGGTTGTGTCTGTGTCTCTGATGGAGCTCAATGTAGATGAAGCCAAGACAGCAGATTGGTCATTCAGTCAAATCTACCTGCAAATTCTAGAGGTTATCTAAACTAAACTCTATGGGGACGAGCTTTAAGGAACAGAGTTTAGCCAAAAAGTATGGAATGAATTTTGTGCCATTATTCTTGCAAGCAGAAAACATCTTCCATTTTTTTGTGTGTGTGTGTTTTGTTTTGTTGTATTTATATTTGGCTTAAAGTAAAGAGAATGTGATCAGTGAAAAGCAATTTCAAAAGAATGTAATTATATATATATATATATATATATATATATATATATATATATATATATATATATATATATATATATATATATATATATATATATATATATATACATATAACATAACAAATATATTTTTAAACATATGCTATATATATATATATATATATATATATATATATATATATAGATATAGATATAGATATAGCATATGTTTAAAAATATATTTGTAGGAAAAAAAATCCATATTTCCATAATTCTATATTTTTATAGTCAAAAAAGTTCTGAACTATTTTGGGAAAATTACATTAATCAAAGTTACTCTCAAAATAGCATTTAGATTTCCATTCTTTTTTTTTGTAATATATGGAACAAAATGTAAATAATGGAACAAAAGTCACACCATAGAGGAATTTAGATTGCAATGTAGAAAAAGCCATTTTCTACCACACCATCACACTGCTTTCACTAAAAGCTGTTTCCTTAAATATTTGACGCAGTTCAAAAGGTAATAGATGGTGGAGTTTTATTGGTATGAGGAAAATGAACAAAAACTCCAAACCTAGATTGCATGACTTATAACACTAAGATTGACTATACAAGGAATATTGCGGAAATATTAAATAAATAAATGAATGAAGGAAAACCTGGGCTATTAGCAACCGTTTTATATATAATATATAAAATGACACCACCTAAAGCAGCTATGTACATAGTCAAGATATAATTCATGCTAATGAGAATATATAAAGACTCTCATCACTGATTAGAGTGGAAACTTCAGCTTATTTTTTATGATATTGCGAATCTAAAGGTTAGATTAAACAGATCATTATGTTTGTTTAAAACATGATTACAGTCAGATGTGCATCTCTAAGAGCAGGAACAGACAAAATCATGTGTTTAGTATCATATTCTCTTGGATTTCTGTTAAGATCCTTCTGGCTGTTCCTCAAAGAAAAAAGTAAAGAGATAAATAAACATCTTAACAAAGTCTACAGAAATGTCTGTTTTATTTATCAATTGTAGTATTTTTGTATTCAGCTGATTTTGCCACATATAATACATGTTTGTGTGGATGTTGATACGCCCAGAAATATATCCAAAATATATTATAGATAAATACAGGCTTATATGTGGTATACTTGATATGCTGCTAACAAAACATTGTGGTTCTCGCTTCATATTCTGCCTCATGTCCTGTTTTCCATGTGCACTCTGTGCCTTTTGAACAGGCAGTTACATGATAAAAAAAAAAAAAAAAAACCTCTCGATATCATTTTCTGAAGTGTTTATGGAAATGTTTATAGTGGGAAATCGTTCTGCTTAGGATGCTACTATTCTAAAATGTATGCACTATTCATAATAGATGTTTTACATACATGTAATTCATGTTTTTTTTTTCCAGAAATACTTTTGATATATTATGCTAATTTTTTAAATCCGGGAAATAAAAACATCTGCTTTTATAGCCAGAGGTGTCAAGTTACAAAGTACAAATAACTTGTTACCTTATACTTAAGGTGGAATTTTGGATATACTTTACTGGAGTATTATTTTTTAGACAACTTTTTACTTTTACTATTTAATTTTTTTCTCAACTAGCCCCACTTTCTACTCCTTAACATTTTGAATATTAGTTATAAAACTAAGAAAATGAAGTACAAGGAAATTATTAGGATTGTAGAAAAAGGTTCCTTTAATAGGGTAGTATACTAAACAGTATAAGGTTAAAAATTGTGGCTTTTTTTTACCTGCATTACTTTTTACTTTTATACTTTAACTAGTTTTAAAATTGGTACTTTTACACTTTTATTTGAGTACAAAGTTTAAGTTGATACTAACGTGTTTTTAAACAGTAGGACTTATGCTTTTACTTGCACTGGAAAAAAGAAAAACGTTCTAGAAAAAATAAGTAAACATTTCTTAAGTTAAGTGTATTTAGCCTTAATTTTAGTAGGTAAATGAGATGATTTGCCAATGAAATGAGTATTTTAACTCTTAAAATAAGATTTTTTAGATAAAATGCACTTGCAATTAGATAATGTAATCGTGTTTTCTTATTTTAAATGTAAATCATCTTGTTCCATTGGCAAAATGTCCCTTTTACTTTCTCAATTCAAGAACAAATGCAGTTTGTATTTTTAGCAGTTTTTCCGTATCTTAGGTCTAAGATCTGTTTTGTATTTTGGCTGAAAAGTGTTAAAGTGCTAAGATTATCCATCTCACATAGAAACAAATCAAATGTGTTTTTTGGTGGTGCACGGAACAATGACTTCTAATCGCAGATAAAGAAACAGGTTTCTCAATAGTGATGGGGAGGTTTTAGAAAAAGGTTAAGTGGAGCCTAACTTCAGAACCAGATTGAGCAAAACAGACTTTCTGCAACATTTGAGGTTACAGGAGTGACTTAAAGGGAGTAGAAACTGGAACCATGGAGCTAAAGTCTGCTGACCTTTGAACTATAAAACAGGGACCAACAGACGTCACAAGTCTGGCAAAGGTGGAGTAGGGGGATTAAAGCAAAAAAAAGCACACACACACACACATAAGTGTATATATATATATATATATATATATATATATATATATATATATATATATATATATATATATATATATATATATATATATATATATTAGTGCTGTCAAAATTATCGCGTTATTATCGCGTTAACGCGAGGCCATTTTAACGGCGATAATTTTTTTAACGTGAGATTAACGCTATGTGGTTTTATGGTACAATTTTCCAAGTACATCCCGCTGCAGCCTGCGGGAAGGCGGGGCTATTTTCCCCCAGTCTATGCATTTTCCAAAGGCTTCGAGAGCGGAGCTCCTCAAGGAAAAAAGACGCTCATACACTGGGTGACGCTAGTGCCTTTTCTTTAAGCCCCACCACCACCAAACAAGTTGAGTGTCTGGTAACTAGTAGCAACCTGAAATACGCTGAGAAAACAGATTACTGAGGTGAAATGGAATCTGCTACGGCACTCTTGCTGTCTGTGTACGCCACAGGTCGGTATCGTGTGTGTGTGTGTGGGTGGGTGTGTCTGTGTGTGGGTGGGTGGGTGTGTGTGTGTTCTCATTTTTGTTAAGAGGCTGAAAAGTAACTTTCTAGAGCATAGAACCTCCATCTAGTGATGTCGGTCTATTGATTTTGATGTATTGATTGAAAATTGTTCATTATTATCTTGGTTAATTGACATCTAATGTTAACTGTACTACATTTTATAGCAGTAGGGTAAAATGCTTGTCTTTGTTCAAAAGACTGTATTAACTGTAAAGACTGTCTTTTACATCAGCCTGTTTTCAGGGCCTTTTTTTTTGGCTACATATTTGTTATTTTTTGCTACATGCCTCCCCATCTTCTTGCCATATGTTTCTATGGCATAAACCAGTGTCTGTGACCTGTTTTCATTTTAAAAAAAGAACATTGGCACAAACATAGCCTGTATGTATTTTTTGTATGTCATCGAGAGTATTTAAATGATTTTCAATCAGAAAAAAAATTTGCGATTAAAATGCGATTAATCGCGAGTTAACTCAGGCATTGATGCGATTAATCGCGATTAAAAAAAGTTAATCGATTGACAGCACTATATATATATATATATATATATATATATATATATATATATATATATATATATATATATATACATATATATATATATATATATACACACAGCGAGGAGATGGCCAAAATGCATCTACTGTATATCTAGTGTGAATCAGAGGTCGTGTTCAGCGAGAAAAGCACAAACCCTTATATTTACTCACATACACGTCACTTATTGATCATCAGCTGTTGCCGTATCTCCTGGCAAATGTGTAGTGTGCGCGACCGCACGAACAACACCCTCCCCCTTCTTCTTCTGATTGGCTGATCCTGTTAGTTTCAGAGCGCTCCTTTGCAACCATTGGCTGACAATTGCAAGAGGGATTTCTATTGTCTTTTTTTAATTTGTTTACCGGCAATTTATTTTCGAGTGATTTTTTTTTTTTTTTACCCAGGGGCAATAGCCGCGAGCCAGAAATCCGGCCTGGGGCAGAATACTTTAATCCCTGCGTTAATATAGTGTTAACATTTATGTGCTTCCTAATATGCTCATCTCATTACATTAGTCTGCTGGCTGATCAGTGGCACAGTGGGTTGCAGCAAGAATGTTCTGGGTTCAATTCCTGGCCTGGGGTCCTTCTGCATGGAGCTTGCATGTTCTCCCTGTGCTTCCGTGGGTTCTTTCTGGGTACTCCGGCTTCCTCCTACAGTCCATAAACATATCTGTTAAGTTGGTTGGCTTCTCTAACTCTCCTTAGACGTGAATGGTTGTTTGTCTCTGTGTTGCCCTGCGATGGATGGCCGCCTCTCACCCATAAACAGCTGGATATAGGCACCTCACTTGGGATAAGCGTGATGGAAAATGGATGGATGGACATTAAACAGCTAAAATACCTTTAAGTTGAGTCCTCTTGTGTCTGCAAGCTACTAGCAAAATTATTTTAGAAGCTAAGCTTGAAGAAGCGAGGAGGCACTTACCGATTCTTTAGCAATAATCAAAGAAGGTTTGGAATCAGGTAACTAAAGGTTACTGATTTCTGATTAAGCAAATCATAAATGTTTAGTATACCTCTTGGATTTTCAACAGTTTAAAAGAAGTCTTGATCCTGAAACAAAACAAAACAAAAAAAAAAAAACATGCCAAACTGTAATATTACATCATTATATTGGTTATGGTTTTCAACCATTTAATTTCTTCTTCTTTGTGTTCATTGCAGCTAATTAGTTTAGTTGAGTTTTACTAGTTTAGTCAAGAGTTTTGAACTGGATTATTTTTCACTTGGAATTGAATGATTTTCGTTAATAAAGTCTCATATTTTTTTTGTAAATTGTGAATTTATTCAGTATATGTGCAGAGTTAACTGTTTGACCATGAATTAAGCTTCACCTAGAAATCTGTTGTCCTACCACAGAGCCAGTTAGGCATGTTCACGGAACAATGTTGGATAGTCTGAAAGTTATCTGATTAAATAAGATGATTACTGTCCCTCGGTTGGGCATTGAATGTCCGCAGTCCACATACTGTTACTGCAGGTTAATTGGCTTCTCTGAGTTGTGAGTGTGTGTATGCATGGTTGTATGTCTTCATCTGTCTCTGTGTTGCCCTGTGACAGACTGGCGACCTGTCTAGGGTGTACCCCGCCTCTCAGCCATAGACCGCCAGATAGGCACCGGCCCCACCGCCACCCTGATGGACTAAATGAGAGAAGATGGATGGATGTTTTAATCTCAGAGAACAATGGTTGTTAGTCTACATATTACCAGATGTAGAAAAGGTAGAAAAATTGTGTAATAAGGGTTTTTTTAACAACTAATGTTGTGCCTGTTTTCTATTGTCCAAAGCGTCACAGAAGGATTTCTGTGGTCAAAATGTATCCATAAGGTATTCAAGGAACCAGTTCTTAAATAATACCTAAATACAGAACATCCTGCTTTCAATTTTCTGTACCAGCATAATCCTGTTAGGGTTGCAGAGATATGCTGCCTGTCTCAAAGGATCAACAGGAGTAAAGCAATTTGTAAAAATGCAGCAGATAAAATGTTGCTCTTGACACAGAAAGCATCTGTATTTAAAGCCCTTATGAAAGGGCAGGTGTCCTAAGTGTTATCAATATTTCCCTTTTCTAATAAATATCATTGAAATGAATCAGTCCTTAAGCTCCTGCAGAATTTGATTACATGCTGATGAGTCTGTGTTTTATATAAACCAGATCATAAATGGATTTGCAAACTAAACTGTGTTGGTATCTACTTGATGACAGTTAACAGTACTGGACTTAGAGGTGAACAGAAACCTTCCTCCATATTAATAAATGTTTCTGAAAAGAAAAGAACCGCACATTGTAAGCAGGTAATTCTGCTTTTAAATACAGATTCATATTTTGACAATAAGGGCAACAGTAGAATTTTAGGTTACAAGCTTCTTTGATTCACACAATCCAGAGAGTTGTGGTATTTTACGTGTATGAACATGAATTAAAAGTTCCAGAGTTATGGAGTGAATTCTGTTCCATTATTTTTGCAAGCAAAGAATACATTTTATAAATTGTAAATTGAAAATGATACGATTCAGAAATGCATCTTTAAAATATTTTTTTAAGTTAATTTTCTGTTTTCTCAAATTTTCTCCTTTCATTTTTTTTTTATCAAATTTTTTTTTTTTCACATTTTATATTTTCTATTTTATTTTTCACTTTGTTTTTTAAAGATTTTATACTTTCCTATTTTTTTCAAAATTTCAAGAGAATTGCATTCATTTGAAATTGATTTTTTAGATCACATTTTCTTCTGTTCAGGCACACAAGCCCTCGTTTTTGACACGCATATTGACCAATAAGCATGTCGTTGATAATATCCATGCAGACCAATCAAAAACGCATCCTCACCCCTAATTATATGTGAAATCTGAAAAAGGGGGGAATATTATACAATTTGAAGAAAAAAAATAGATACAAGAAATAAATTTGAAAAAAATCTGAGAGAGCAGCAGTGTTACTCTAAAAACGTTTTCTTCAATAAAACATTTTTTTTTACATTTCCTTTTCAAACTGAATTTGTTTTTCAAATTTCTATTTACTTTTTTTTTTATTTTCAAAATGTGTTAGAAAACCTTTTGTTTGCTTAAAACATTAATTGATCAAACATCTCTCCATATGGTTATGCTTTTAGAGTCATCCTGCTGTAGTCTCATTCTGGGGGTTATTAAATGCATCCAAATATCTATTTATTTTAGTGAATTAATTATATTTTCACCATAAGGGAAATCAAAGTTTTAATTTAAATTAAAATATAATTCTTTTATGTAAAATGACTTGTGTATGTTGTTTATACAGATGAAAATGTTGGTATTTTTGCCCTTAAAGCTGTAAAACAAACACATTTTCACAATCAAAATGTTTGGCATTTCTTCTTAGTGAAAACGAGAAAATGGTGAGGAAAATAAACCTCAGTTCAGCTGATTTAAAGGCATAGTGGAGGATTTTCTTGTTTAGGGGTGTATCATCTAAATAAGTGGTCCTCCTAATTGCCAATCATTCTGGTGATATGTTGACGTAAGGCCGTCCTACGTCCTCGTCCCCAGTTTCACTTACAGGTTGTGAGTCCGACATTGTGGAAAAAAATTTTGGAAAGTAAGCTTTTATGAGACAAACAGGAATTTTTAAACAGAGCGTGCACAAGGAGTAATGGACTTGTGCATACTCTTGCACGTGTTTATTAGTCCATTTTAAATTTTTAAAGTGGAGAGGGCAGGTCTTTTCAAAAAGAAAATACTCCACTATACCTTTAACACCCAATTTGATACAGTTTAATTTCTGTTATGTTTTACTTTCAGTGTTTTGATTGTAAAACATTTAGGGTTTCCTTCCTGGAAGCTGAACTTCTTACCTTCTTTCATGCATTTTGCTTCTTTAGGTTTTCTTCCAGGATTGTCCTCAATTTATCTACAGCCATCTTTATTTCTGCTTTCAACACCTACCCCATAGCAGAATACAGCCATTATTTTGTTTTACAGTGAAATGGGACTTAAAATCTAATTAAAACAAATAATTTCTCAAGGCATTGTAAGGTATTTGAATATTTTCCTAACAGCAAACATATTTAATAATCTCTCATTTCTCCCACTAACCCCAATGTGAAACAAAACAAAAAAAAACTCACTACTCTAAGATACTCTGTTCTGAGGTCTGTGCAAAATCTGACAGCAAGTGTTGAATACATACATAGATCTGATTTGCATACGTGTCCGTCTGATTTGGAGGCAGACCTTATCTATGTGTTTTTAGCCCGAAATCTGCCAATGACTGACTGTTAACCCTTCAGAAATTCATGGTTTGGCTGCATTGATTAAAAGATGAGTGAACTTATTATGCATTAAAGCGTCATGTCAAAGCCCTGGCACGGCAAGATAGCGGCCTTATCTCTCCTCTACCTGATAAGAGACAACATGGGAGAGAGACAGGGCAGCGGCAGTAGAGGGGTGTAGGAGGAGTTTGTGCGGGAGGAGGTGGTGGTGGAAGGGGGAGCTTGAGGAGAGCTGCAAGATGGGGAGAGAGGGGTAAAGGCTGGTGGGAGGTGGAGAGGTGGCGGCTGTGGCTTAATAAGAAAGGCAGAATATAGCACATCCAGAGCACAGGGGAGGGAAAGAAGAAATTGAGAGGGATGGGAGACAGTACTGGGGCATCGCATGTCGCCTCTATCGTGGCATCGGCCCCCTCACTGCCGCCTCATGTCGCTTTCTTTCTTTTTTTTCCACCCCTCATTTGCATTTTGCTCCATTTTCATTTTCACTGTCCAATGCTCTATCTCGCTTTCTTTTTTTTTTTCCTCCTTTTTTTTGTCTTCCCCTCACTGCTCCTGCTCTGTCTTCGGTAGGTCTTTGAAGGGAGGTCATGAGGGAGACAATGCAAACACAGGCCGGCTGAATGGAGAATGAGAAGAGGACAGCTGTTGGAAGATGACAGCGATGGCTGTTAAAACCCAATCTGTCTCCCTTCTCACCGGCCTGTTGCAGAACGCCACTGCGCCGCTCACGCCTTTTCACAGAGGCCACGGTGTCACGGTGACACTCCCAACTGTCAAACAGGGGTGTGAGAGCTGGCGCGTACTTCACGGCATGTGTCATCTCACACACATATGTAAATGCACAGACTATGTATAATGCACACTTGGTGGCACATGAACAATGAGAGCATGCTGAATCACATCCATGCGAGACACTTGACTGTAGAACGGCTTTATCAACAGATTATTTTAATAAGGAAGAACATGGATAACTAACATGACTGAGATTAGAAGGTGGTATATGCTACTTCAATGAAAATAATAATCATTATGAGATTGTTATGAAAAGTATGTCAGGTATTTAAAAAAAGGGACACATTTCTTTCTTTTTGTTGCAGACAAGAAGCTTTGATTTTATTTTTTACTAAGCAGGTTGTTGGCTTTTAATCTCATCATACATTGAACTGCAAACATCCAGCAGTGGTGCTGTTGACATCTTGATGTTGATTTGCTGACAGCTGTTTGGGTGTACTCTTATTTTGCTCTCTGTTCTTCCCATTTCCTGTCATAAACACGTTTTATTGAAGAAATAAATTGAGCTTTGAGATTCACAGAGTTTTTCTTTAACCAAACTACTCGAAAGTAGACTTTAGCACAACTATTAATGGGTAGATCTTTCAAAAATACATGAAACAAAATTAGGTTTTTTCACCTGATGAGAAAATAGAAACAAAAGCCATTCAATAGAACAATGCAAAAAGGTGTGCAATTGTTTTAAACAGTAGTCTAGTTCTAAAAAAAAAAAAAAAGAAGGGGGGTGGTGGATTTTTTTAGTATTTTTTTTGGAAGCATACATAGCCGAATTAATTTAGTTTATTCATACTGAGACAATTCACTACACATGTCATCTCAAGGCACTTTACAGTTCACCAGATCATGCAGTCAAATTGATTCAAAGTTTTCTATCTAAGGAAAACCAGCTGATTGCCTCGACTCAGAGTCTCGAATGCAATCCCTCACACTACGCATGCTTGTAGCGACAGTGGAGAGGAAAAACTCCCTTTTAACAGGAAGAAACCTCCAGCAGAACCAGGACCAGTGTGAGCGGCCTTCTGCTGAGGCCAACTGGGGTTCAAGATGACAGAAGCAGAGATACAAAAAGGCAACTGTAAAAGGCGGCCCCGTCCAGGAAACCCAAAGTTAATATAATCTATTAAACTAAAGCAATATGCATGGTATGGTTGTTGCATGTCAGGTACGCCAGTCATTGACCTTGATCAAGGCACCTTACAGTAGAACTGCAGTCAGTCCCTGGACTGGCATGGCTATCACTGCCCCTACATAGTTAGGTACAAATATCCCACTGGGATCAGCTTCCTAGTCATGTTAGGCCACTTCTTTGATTTTATTTATTTTGCTCAGGCTACTTATAAGCTCACAGCCCACAAAATGTTGAAAGGGCAATATTATTGTCATTGCTGTTAATATATGTTAGACATTTTACGCATTCAGTAATAAGATTTCACAGGGGATGGTATGGGGGAATGGTCATTTAAGAAGGGGATGATTTTTAAGTTTTTTTTAACTCAACTCGAGTACTGGTTATGATTGTGAAACAAATCATAATCATAGGGATAAAAAAACAAACAGCAAATATTTATAACATATATCATATAGAGCAGTGGAAATAGATTCTTAATTAAATCAAGGAAATGCACAACCATGTTTGTAAAGACTGTTGGTTAGGTTTCAGAGTAGTGAGGAATATTCAGCCTAACAGCAGATGGATGGAAGGATCTCTGGAAACGCTCCTTTGCGCATTTAGGATGCAACATTCGGTCACTGAATGGTTGATGTTCAACATTTTCAAAGCAGATAGATGTTATAAAAGGGTGATATCAACAACAAAGAGCTGCAGAATTTTACAGCTCTCATGGAAGCCTCATTTACACATTTACTCATGCAAAACAACTTAGTCTGCCACTTCCCAACATGTGACCTTTTGTTTTTGTCTAAATGACATACATGACTAACTGTGTAAAAGTTTAAAGGATTCAATTCAGTCTGCTCATCAAATACATTTTTTATTACATAACACAGAGGTTTTCTCGAACAATTTTGAAACTATGTGGCTCTATCATTAATAGAAGTAATGATCTTGACTGACATTTTCCATTGGGCTGTATCCTTAATGTTTTCATTCCTATTTTATATTGGATAAAAAACAGCCTCAAACTCATTTTAAAACAGAATCTGTAGTAGATCTTCTTAGGATTGCTTACTATTACAGATGAAAATATAATATGACTAAAAAAAGACACCATTGAGCTGATGTGTGTTACTTTTTAACCAACAAATTATGAAAAAACAACATTGTGGTTAAGATCAGATCAGGCGGGGATGGAGTGACGGGCTTGTCTCTAAACCACCAGAACTAGCCTTAACTGGTGGAACCATCAATTCCCATAATGCCACAGTGTGTGATCATCATCAACATCTATTTGTAAGACTACATTCTGAAGCGACATGAACCGCTCCCCCCACCGCTTCTCCACCTCCAACAATACGGAGGCCGTCATGGTACAAAATGGCTTCCTGTGCGTCCGCTGTGTAGTTTATAGTTTTTCTACAGGTCTAAGATAGCGAATATACCCTTTATTTGTTCCACATAGTTGTAATGTTATAGTGTGGGGAAAGAGGGAGAGGATCTCTACATCATCAGTTTGTCAGTTCTGAGCACAAAGATGTCGGACTCCATAAATGCAAGACCAGCTCTTATGTAATCTTAAATAGCAATTACTAACAACACAAATATAAAGATTTAAACTTTTATATCGTAGATGATCATAAATAACATGCTTATATATAATATATTAGGGCTTTGTAAATACCTGTAATTATTACATTATTATTACAATATTATTACAATACCTGATATTATTACATTATTAAACTAACAATATATTATCCCCAAAAAACTCCCTCCTCATGGTTCAGCTAGAAATTTAAACCATTTCATACAAATTCATAAATCATTGTTCTTTGGTGAGCTTCGGCTGCCCAGATATAAATGCAGATATATGTGTGTTGTCCACGTTGTCTTGTAAGTGAAATCTATCTTTCTCTTTCTCTCTCTTCGGAGGGGGGGTTAAAGAAGTTTGACCCCTTTTCAGGCATTTTAAATAGATAAAGAAATTTAAAAAATCTGCAATCTGCATTGCAATAAAATATATTTATATTGAAGAATAGTTTAACAAACATAAGGTTTCTTTCAATGTCATTTTTTGGTATTAAACTTAAACAGATATTGCAAAAAAAAAACTTTTTTCCTCTTTTTACCCCCTACGAAAATGCACTTTTTAAACAGGAACATCAAACTTAAACGTTACAGTACAGTACATTTACAGGCAGAGCAAATCTAAGCCAAAGCCCCCAAACAGATGCAGATTTTGCTGGTGTGTGCATAAAATGAAATGCATTTAATTAGAAATGTCTTCAACTGGCTAGAAGCAAAACAATGAAAGCTGGAGAGACTGATTTAAAGTCTATTAGTCAAACAGTAATCAGCACAAACAGCTGACTGATGGGATTCAGGGGTTGGACAAAGCAAAGATGTAAACAGGAGGTTTGCTCTATATCTGGCTTCCACACGGAGGGGTGGAAGGAAGGAAGGGGGGGTAGAGAGGAGGGAAGGCAAGAAATCTCAGGTAACAACAATTCTTCTCAATGCGTGTGTGTCTGAATGTGCGAGCGATATCTCAGCTCCCATACTCCTCTGACAGCTGGAGATAAACATAGGCCCGTGCTACTGACCACATGATTTATCAACACGAATTTCACCCTCATTCCCTATCTCTCAGCCCCTCCTTCTCCTTTCCACTGCCTTTCCTCCCTCGCCCCCACCCCCTCGCTGTAGTCTCAGGCACAGCTCACACCGTCCACTCATTAACTGTCAAAATGCACTAATGAGAAATAAAGAGACTGTCAGAGTATATTGGATGGAGGTGAGAGAGCATCATACCAGGAGACACAAAAGAAATGGAAAAAGAAATGAAGTAAAATTGTGTGTGGGGGGGGGGATCTCTGAAGGAACTTATTTCAGTAAAAGAATAAGAATTTCTTTAAGTTTTAAAGTATGATGTCGTTTTTTAAGAAATTTCTATGCAACAGTGGTAAAGAGAAACAGCTTTCTTGTGGTGGCAGACGAAATAAAAAAAAAAGAAAAAAACATGGATGCAAACCCTCCATATTAGCCACACAAATCTATGCATGCACACACACCCTGCAATTAGACTGTTCCCTCTGCTTGGTTGGTGGAAGGCGGTTCTGGTGTTGAAAAGGGTGTTAACACCTCGTCTTCCTACATCCTCACTCCTTCCTTCTTTCCTTTATTTCATCCATGCTCCCCCCTCCGTTCGGCTCAGCCCCCATTCGGAGTACGATTTGGGCAAAAGGTGCCAGACGCTTCGAGCCAGAACAGGGACTCACGCTGCTAGAGATGGGGATGGAGAGGAAGAGGGAAATAATGATGTACGGAGGGCTGTGTGTGTGTGTATGATTGTGCAGAATGGGGTCCTCTGTGTGTTGTGTTCGAACAAGTGTTAGCTTGTTTACTTACCATTTGGACAGTGTTGATTGTCCCCCTAAAACCTTGTGCTGCTTGATGAGTTTGACTTAACAGAAGTGCTAAATAGATTTTAAATGGTATCAATGACATTTCCCTGTTTTCTATCTGCTTTACGTCTGAGCCGGTGATTAACCGAAGGAAGGCACTTTGAATGATAACATCAAAACATACCAGAGCTATAAAATTTGACAAGATAATCTTAGATTTTTTAGCGATTTATAGACCAGCGCTGCTTCAAAAGGGGTTTGATTTCCATTACGGCTTATTTGATTTTTCTGAAACAAAGAGAAGTTTTATTTTCACTGACATCTAAATATAGTTTAATTACATCTTGATTTCAGCCTTAAAGGGATCGTTCAGGTTTCCAAATTGAGGTTCTCTTGAAAGGTTAATGTTTTACCTGCAGTGGATAATTTTCTTGGTGTCTTAACTTAATCTAAAAAAAAGATTAGCTGGTCCTGGAGGCTGCAGCACCGCTGCCAGCCTCGGAGGGGTCAAGACAAAAGCAGATTTTTAACACCTTCATACTACTTTAATCTAAAAAAAAAAAAACCCATTGTCGTTCATGTAAACATTTTAAGTAGTGTAACTTCTGATAGGAGGTGGCAGGAGGAGGGGATGCCGCCAATCTTCTTTGTAAGTGAAACGCTTAGAGATAAAGATCCGACTTACAATCTGATATAAGAGTAAATTGGTTTAGGAAACTAATTATTGCCGAGCCTTATGTTTCTGTTCACCAGGAATACTTTGCAGGTTTCAGTCGTCTATGTGCTTTTCATACAGGAAGTTTTGAGGGGTTCCTTTGTACTTTCCTTTTTTTAGAGATTTATCTTCTTTCTATATAGCAATTTAATGCAAAACTAACTGATAGTTAAAAACTAGGTTTTTAGATAAGTTTTTTTAAGTTTTTTTTATTATAGTTACTTGAAAATGGTAAAACTCTGCTTTTTTTCATGCTTTTTTAACCGGTGGGTGCAGCAAACTCAGGTTTTATACTAAATGAAAATGATTTGATCTTAATCTTAATTCACTATCCTTGTGGATAAAGTTAGGGATAGTTTAAGGCAAATACAATCAGTCAGCCATCTTTAACTGGGGTAGTTCCTAGGCAGCAGTTTGGGCAAAAATATTATACTGTCCACTGGGAAATTGTTGCATAATGGTGAGCTATGGAGCTAAACCAGTGAGAGCTTTTATTGACATTAAGAGGCATTACGGAGCTTTCAAATGATACTGCCACTTATTGCTGAAACACAGAACAGATTTATATATATATATATATATATATATATATATATATATATATATATATATATATATATATATATATATATATATATATATATATATATATATATATATATATATACACTCTAACAATCCCAGAGGGAAATCACTTCTCTGCAATTACCCCATCCCCTTGGGGAGCAGTGGGCTGCTGTTGTGCGGCACCCGGGGAGCAGTGTGGGTCTTGCTCAGGGAGCCAGAGTGGCAGTGGGGGATCAAACTCCCAATCTCAGGATTCAAATCCCTATGTCCTAACCACTAGGCTGCCACCCCCCCAAACAAATGACCCATGTGAGGGTTGAACTCACGACCTTAAGATTATGAGACTTACTCATCAGCAACACGTCACTCTGCAACACTTTTCTACTCGTTCTCATAGAGCACATTCTTGCTAGAAAAGGTTTTAATTTTTTCAAATACCTGGAGTTTCCATTGGTTTCTGAGTTCAGGCACTTCGGACCCACATTTAAATTTAAAAATTTGGAAGACTGGCTTATAGATGCATCTGCAGTGAACTACTAAGGCGTCAGTCTGCTCATTAAATCATGTTTTAGTTGCAAAGGGTCAAATAAAAAGGCTATTTTAGAGATATATTTCAGTAAAAATTCATAAAATATCTCTTTACGAAAGAGATTTGTCATTATTAAATAAAACAGTGAAAAACAAAACTTTCAAACACTGAAAAGTCAGACATTGCCAATGAAAAAGTAAAATATTGTGATGCGACAATTTTTTGCTGTCGTTCCGTAACTATACTTACCGTAACTATAATGCCTATAAGGTTATTAATTTATTTAGAAAATAAATGCGTTTTCATTCCGATCTGTCATGGAAATGTAGCAATTTTAAGTTTTATGTTTGCCTTTTGTTGAACTTTTATGGTATCTGATGCCTAATCTAAAGAAAGACCTAACCAAAATGCAGATAAGGGTCCCTGAAGCAGGGTTTGGTTTAGCCCCGCCCCCTCTGTCAATGGTGCCAGCTTGTACATATACCATTTAGAAATAAATACATAACAGATTTGTTGTCAATGTATCAATCTCACAGCTAGTTCCAGTCTACTCCTTCTACCCAGAACTAGAACTAGAACTAGAACCAAACACTTTTCCAAGACTGGAAGAGTGCTGAAAGCCTGAGTTCTTTAAGTCAAAGTTAAAAACCTTTGTTTTTAGAGCTGCCTTTGAATGAAGTTAAACTGTTAATTGAGGTATTGTTAATTTAAGGTTGTGGTTCAATTGTTTTATGTGCTTTACTACCTGGTTTTATCATGTTTTTATCTTTATTTGCTTTTATTCTGCTTTTACTTTTCCTGTATTTTATTGTTTAACTCATACAAAATGCTTTTAATTTTCCATCTACTGAAGTGGTATATATGAATAAACTTGCCTTGTCTTGCCTTACCTTGCAGTGCCATTATAACTGAAGGAGCTCTGCAGAGACGCTGAAACCATTCCACTTAAAAAAAAAAGAAGCTTTGGGATAAAACAAAAGACTCAACACAGTTTCTTACATTTTCAGTAGCAATGTTTGCTGTTTGAATGTTTGACTTTTCAGTGTCCCTCCATCGTGAGAAGTGTAATTTTATCTCTAAAGTGTATAAATTGGAAGTAAGGTGAGAGTCAGATTCAAGCATGATGGTATAAAGGTCTGTGGTCTGATATACATCTGGATAGTATGCAACAGTTAATACACGATTTCAGCTTATTCATTTTAACTTTCCTCATCTATACCTGAGAGCATAAAAAAATCTAACATAAAACAGAAATATCTGACATTTGTTTCTGGTGTGCAATAGAAGTCAGCTCTTTTTCTCATTGTATAATTGGTCATGTGTTAAAGAGACCTTTTTCTGTTCTGCAGAAAGTCTAATATGACACCATTTTATTACATCTACCTCCTGCATTTTATCTTATCTGACATTTTATTAAAAAAAATTAGGAATCTCTATTGTTAAAAACATTTCTTAATATTTTGGAAGCCTTACTGTATACATTTGCCCTGATACATAAGGTTATATTGTTCTCTGGTCATAGTTGGAGCATTTAATTGTTTCTTTTTTTTATGATTCAGAGTGAGCAGAGGAGGAGGTGGCAATATTTAACTCAGGAGAGAAAACTTTTAATTAGATTCAGACTGGAGCAGAGAAAAAGTTTTCCTCACAATCTGATAAGATTTAGAAAATGTTTGCTAGAAAAATTATCTTTAAAGGTGCTTCAGAAAAAGTCTTAGCTTAACTGGGTCAGAGCACCTTTTTCAAAACACATTTGTTACATTTCTTAGTGTTTTGTCCTGAGTTTATAATTCATCTCGCCCATTTTTAACAAATACAGGTAATTTGGAGCCTAGTAGGATTGGAAAGGCTCTAAGCTTCATGGTTTGAATGAAAGATAAGTTCTAGCCAGTAGCTATTACTATTATTGACAAGTACACACTATTTATTTATTTATTTTTAGAGGCATGAAGAAAAGTTGCTTTGTTTTCATACCTTATCCCTTTCTGCACACACAGTGTATTGATCAGGACTGTTTTTAACAGACTGCTCCGAGGTCCATTAACCAATGGTGATGACAAAGCATTAAGAGACTAATGTGTCCCTGGGGGACCGTAAGGCCAAAGAAGGATGAGTAGGACACTTTACTCGACAACACTGCTGTTCTTCCATTATCCAAAGCACTGTCCGTTTAAGGTGGAGGTTTAAAGACTGTCAAGATGATCTAATCATAAGAAGGTCAATTAAAAATAAAAGAACATTATTGTTTGACTTTTATTCGCACTTCTTTAACAGGTTACCTTAGTGTGGTGGAAATTTTTGTTATTTAATTAGTTAGTTATCACACAAAGACAAAGACAAATCAACATGCACTGAAGAGTTTTACATCCTAAACCGAAGCGGATTTAAACATTAGATTGTTTTCACTATGATCAATAAGTAAATCTGTTTCATTTTTTAGGAATACTTTGCAGGTTTCAGACATCTATGTGCTTTTAATATAGGAAATGTCTATGCGGTACCTCCCCTATCCTTTTTTAAAGATTTCTCTTTCTTTCTATATAATGACTTAATGCAAACCTAATTTATAAATCAGTTTTTAGAGAAGTTGCTTCTTAAATTATAGTTACTTGAAGATGGTACAACTCAGCTTTTTTCCAGCCTTTTTGAACCAGTGGGTGCAGCAAACTCAGGTTTATACCAAATTAAAATGATTTGATCTTAACCTTAATTCACTGTCCTTGTGGATAAAGTTAGGGATAGTTTAAGGCAAATAATTCAACCTCGATCACCCTTATTTTTCGCCCTCAGTTGTCGCACAAACTTGCTCCCACTCACCGCCTCGGCTGTATCTAGACCCACAGCTAGTTCGCGATTGTCCCTCTTGCGTATTAGCGTGGAATAACATAACGCAGACCATGCTTCAATATTGGGCATAAATCAAAATTATCTGTGACAAGCTCACTGCAACACACTGCTGCGGGAGTATAACCAGCCCTTTAGTCCCACACTGCTCCCCGGACGCCACAAATGGCAGCCCACTGCTCCCCAAGAGGATGGGTTAAATGCAGAGAGGTCATGTCGTTGTTCTGGACTTGTGGCAGTGTAATGACAATAAAACGCTGGAAAAAAAAAAAAAGAACAGTGAAACCCTGGGTTAGCCAAACCTGACTTGAAAAGTTTTGATTTCAAACAAATTAGATTAAAAGAGTTTTGTTTTTTTGTGAATTAGGCAAAGCTAGATAGAGACAATGAAAATCTTTTTACTATCTTTCATTCCTTCTTTTATTGTTGTTGCATTGCCTTACCTTTTGCATCTGTGTGATTGTCATAGAAAGGGGTAAATCTTTGTTATTAAAGGAATAGTACACCCAAAACATGATTAGCCTTCATTTTCTACTCACCCCCATGCTGAACAACACTCTGGAGTACTTTTTTGATATCTCAAATGCATCTGGAGATCTTGGAGGCTTCTTGCTGTCTGCTGACATTCAAATAATGGAGGTCTATTGTGCCCGAGGCAGAAAGGTCCATAAAAGTCCACAAAAAACGTGTCAATATTCCTCCATACTGCTCGTCCAATGTATTCCAAGTGTCCTGAGTGGGTAGCATCCAGAATTTACTCGAAACAAAGTCATTTAGAATGTTTTTAGAGCATAAACAGTAGTGTATAGGATTTCCTAAAAGCGCATTCACGAGTCTACGGAAACCGCGGCAGACCAAACCAGATGAAAATGCGCATTCAGCTCAGCAAAGAACTCATGCTCTTCCTCAACACTGAAGTCCTCAGACATTTTTCTTTCGTTGTTTCTTTCTTTGCACAGGTAAACAGCACATTTCTTCTTCTACGCTTGCATTATTGGCAGAGCAGACGCTGAATGCGCACTTTCATCTGGTTTGGTCTGCCGCGGTTTCCGTAGACTCGTGAACGCGCTTTTAGGAAATCCTATACACTACTGTTTATGCTCTAAAAACATTCTAAATGACTTCGTTTCGAGTAAATTCTGGATGCTACCCACTCAGGACACTTGGAATACATTGGACGAGCAGTATGGAGGAATATTGACACGTTTTTTGTGGACTTTTATGGACCTTTCTGCCTCGGGCACCATAGACCTCCATTATTTGAATGTCAGCAGACAGCAAGAAGCCTCCCAGATCTCCAGATGCATTTGAGATATCAAAAAAGTACTCCAGAGTGTTGTTCAGCATGGGGGTGAGTAGAAAATGAAGGCTAATCATGTTTTGGGTGTACTATTCCTTTAATGTGCCTCCAAAAAAGATTCAAAAAAACTAAAATAAAATTAAGCAACAATCTATTTTGCTAAAAATCCGGAATGTGTGAATACCATCCATGCGGAATGTTGCCATACTGAAACTAATACAATGTGACTGTGGTGCAGGCAGTGCAAGGAACCCAGATTGTTGAAATCAGCATGTTATGTAGTCACTGAGCCAAAAGGGAAAAACCAGGTGCTAGACAGGAAAGAGTTCCAGTGAAATTTCAGAATAAAATAAACCCACCAACTTACAACCCCTTAACTTGTGAAAACATAAATAAGGGAAGATACCAATGCAAAGAAAACAAGTTTTGTCCAAGAACTCCAGGAGTGTTTCTCTTTCTTTTATTGTTAGTGTTGTCCCTGCAGCGGGGAAGGAGCTGTTCTGGGTTGGTGGCAGTATGAGTAATATATAACACTAAAACACCTAGAACAGCCGTACATCCATTGTTAACTGAGAACCATTGTTTATTTTTTCTTAAGGAAACTTTTTTTAAGCCGGTGGATTAAGATTTCATTTCCGCAGATGCTATAGGGGGATTAGGCATGCATGTTAGACACCCTTTAAATGTTTCCCAGCTCATTTTTAGTAGCGGGCCAGACTTTTCTCTGTCAACGTGTTTTAATTTTCATTTAAAAAGATCCTTAAGCATCTATCTGCAGACTCAACCTGAACAGGTAGCCCTGCTGCCATTACCATAAATAACAGAATGACAATACCCTGCATTAATCTAGCTTAACTGGGCAAATCAAAACAAAACTAACAATAAAGGTCATTATTCATTTCATATATTAGCTGCAGTAGGAATACTTTTTTCTCTTCTGATTTCAATAAATTGAACTAGATCTGTTTCTGTTTGTTTTTTTTTTTTCCTTTTTTGTTGGTACCTTAATAATGGAAAAAAAAAAAACTTTTGCACTTTTTCTTAAAGTTACATGCTGAGAATCCCTTACTGGTTCATGCCCCTCAAAGTGTTATCCAGGTCCAAGCAATGTACCTGTCCACCTGTCATCTGCTCCATTTCTTCTACACGTCCATCTTGGAAGTCATGTTTCTGTGACTAAAGCAGCTGGCAATCAATCAAACCACCTGTTTACAACCACAGCTCTCCCATTTTTGATCTGTTGGTTGTTTTTCAGACACGTCTCAGACAGACAGACATATTTCAGTCTTGAGCTTTAGTTTTCTCCGTTTTGATCCCTTTTTTCTCTCCTCTTAACTTGTACACCTTTTTTAGCCTTCCATGTTTCCTCATCAGATTCCCTCCCTCCATAATTACCACTTATTAATTTTAAATGAGAGCCCTGACACGTTGCAGGGTTTTAATACTGCCTGTTAATATGAGAGGTAATTTATGGGGTGTGTGTGTGGAATGAAGGGATGATGGAATGAGTGTCGTCCATCACAGAAATCATTATAGACTGGAAGCTCTCTTCTAGCCTGACTCTATCAGAGAGAGAGGGGGCGAAAGAGACATTTAGCTGCTCCTCAGTGTGAGCTGATGGCCCACAGGTGAGAGTCAGGTAGCTCTCCAACAAAGACGTCTGGACCAGAAGTTGATGAGAGAGAAAAGGCACTAATTTAATTTTCCGTATATACTGAGCGGTGCCAACGTATTCGAGAGTGATGAGAAAACCGAAGCAAATTTATTCCTCCGACTCCACTCTCGCTCCTTCTCGCCTTCTCCACCACAGTTCCCTTTCTTCTCCTCTCCACTCCTGTCTTTGTGTTGCATGCCCCATTTCAGAGGCTTTTCAGGGGCTGAAGTGGCGCTTGGCTATGCTGAAGTGTCTGCACTGCTGTGCCTGAGCCTGCAATTTACCAACTGTATGTGTGTGTGTGAAGAACCGGGGTGTGGGGGGGGGGGGACATGTGTGGGTGAATGTGTATGTATGCGTGTGCCCGAGCCTGCAATTCACCAATTTCACCGCTAATTAGCCCACAAAGGCTACCGACAGGGAGGAGCTGAGGAGGAGGAGGGAGGGGTGGGTGGAGGGTAAGCGGGAGGTCCAGGCTTGACGTGGGGGAGATGGGGGCTGGTGGAGGTGGGGATGCTGGCACAGCTGTGACTCATGGCACGGGACCAGACAGACTGCTATATGTGTGTGTGTGTGTGTGCCGTTGGAGAACATATGCGTTTCAGTGTATCTGTAGCAGCATGTTGGAGCTCATGTCCCTCTCACTGTGGCCATGGCTGGGTTGGTTGCAGCTGTAGTTCAGCGAGTCTTAACTCCCGTGGCTGGTCCCAGCATGCCCGGTAGTCCCACTACGCCCACTGGCGCAGACTGCTGGTTCTCTGCCATCACTGTCTCGATGTGTGTGTCTGTCTGTAAGAGAGAGAGAGAGAGAGAGAGAGGAAGCAATGAGAGGGAGAGATTCACATCCCTCTTGCCAATTATTTTACTCTGAATCAGACTGGGGCCTTCCAGGGAGGCAGGCTGACTGGCTCCCAGCCCATCAGAGCCATGGAGACTCTCCAGTAACTTCCATTGTTGATTTTGTTTTGTTTTTTATTTCTTTCTGTTTTCTATTTTATTCATTCTGCCTACTTACATAAAAAAAACACCTTTAGGCAAAATACTAAGTTTCATGCTTATAACACAGCAGACACAGTTTTTCACTTCCAGTCCGATACTGTTTAACTATAATATAGATCCCAATATTTTTATGATACCAGAGCTCTGTTTGCTTTAATATCATCATCACCTATGAATTTGTAAGACACAGTTACAAACATCTCTGTAGAAGTGATGTATGAAGGTACACATTTACACTGCTCTAAAATATAAAGGGAAAAATCTAATAAAGCATCATAGATCTGAATGAATGGAATATTCTCATTTAATACTTTGTATGTCAATTTCAATAGAAATAACATTTATTTAGCAACAGAGGCCTGGATTTAAGGTCACACACAATATCAAAGTGAGAAAAAACAACTCTAATGTAATGTCCTTAAAATGGGTCAAAATGAGGCTCAGTATTTTGTGTAGCCTCCATGTCCCTGTATGACCTCTGTACAACACCAGGGCATGCTCCTGATGAGGTGATGGGTGCTCTCCTGAGCGTTCTCCTCTAAGACCTGGACTAAAGCATCCGCCAACTCCTGGATAGTCTGTGGTGCAACATGATATTGGTGGAGGTTTGAGACATGATGTACCAGATGTCTTCAGATGTCTTGGATTCACACTTCAGCCACATGTGGTCTAGCATTGTCCTGCAAATGGAGGAACCAGGGCCAACCGCACCAGCATATGTTCTCACAAGGGGTCTGATGACCTCATCTTGGTACCTAATGGAGGTCATGCTACCTCTGGTGAGCACATTGAAGACTGTGTGGCCCTCCAAAGAAACGCAACCCCACACCATTACTGACCCACTGCCAAACCAGTCATGCTGAAAGATGTTGCAGCAGAGCACTCTCCATGGTGTGTTGAAGGAGTGTTGAATTTCCCAATCTTGGTATTCTCTTGCAAATGCCAAGCGCCCTGCCCAGTGTTGGCCCATGAGTACAACCCTCATTTGTGGACGTTAGGCCCTCATACCATCCTCATGGAGATTGTTTCTAACCATTTGTGCAGGTACATGCACATTTTTGGCCTACTGGGGGTCATTTTGCAGGGCTCCGGCCGTGTTCCTCATGATCCTCCTTCCACAAAGGCAGAGGTAGCTGCCTTGCTGCTGGGTCGTTGCCCTCCTACAGGGTCCTCCATGTCTCTAGCCAGTGGTGAGAGTGTTTCTAGAGTTCCTTGGTGTTTCTGATTACCTGATCCTGACCTGTTCTGCCACTCAACCACTGAGTCTGCCTGTTTCCATCTGAACAATTTGCCTGAACAGTCTTTGGAGTCCTGGGTCTCTGAGCCAGCCTGTTCCTGTTCTGATCTATGTGCCTGACCCGTCCTTGGACTCCTGCTTGTTCTCTGGGGCTGCAGCACATGGGACACTCTGGGCGGCGCCCAGCGCAACTGGTTGGCAGCCCACCAGCTGATTCCTACTTCATTTTCTGGCAATGGACTGAACTTGTGAACCAGGTTAGTGACTTACGTTCATAATATTCCTCTGTTAGATGTACATGGTCTCTAACCTGTGTTTCCTCTCTCTGTGTTTCCTCCTTCGGAAGCCCTAGCCACTGCAGATCTGCAGGAGTTTTAAAATGAACACTTTTAGGTGTGAAGGTGGGGCAGCGGTTATTGTTCACGACCAACGTACGGAGGCCTTAGTCCTCGACTCGGCCGGTCTGGGTTCCAATCCAACTTGAGGTCCTTTGCCACATGTCTCTCCCTCTCTCTTGTACCCCCTTTCCTGTCAGCCTACTGTCGAAAAAACGAGCCACTAGTGCCAGAAAAAAAATAAATAAATAACCCACTGTCTGTCTTACTGGGTCCTTCTGTTCTGAATCGCAACAATGACACACTTAGAGAAATACTTCTTTTACATTTTCCATTGTTACTCTTCAAAATAAAATAATGTGCTTTAAGTTGTCTAACAATTATCATCGGTTTCTATTCATTTTGAAAGACAGTTTCCATTAAAATTGCTTAAAGACGTTTGAATAATTAACATCTGAAAACCCATTAGTTTGACTTATTTTCTATATTGAATGCAGTATGAACCTTTTCCTCAACAACTACATTTTAATGGCTTATTGTAAAATTTGCTCATTTTTAATAATAAACTTTTTATTATTTAAACCTTTTTTAGAACCCAGACCAAAATATCTTGTATGATTTCTAGAGCTATAATTACTGTTTATACTGACCTGTCTTGTGGCATAAAATGAGAATGTTCTACAAATATACATAAATGGAGGCCGCATCTTGACTGAAATTATTTTTAAGTCTTATATTTGACACACTGTGTTAAAAAGAAGGAGCTGAAGCCCCTGTTTAAGCAAATGGCTCTCCTGCCTGCCTCTTCACTCTACTCGCTGCTGATGGATTAACGCTCTGGACAGGTTTCAGCCCTATTGATCCCACCTGCCATGCTGCTCCCATCAGGCTGTGTGTGTTTGTTTGTGTGTGGTTTGGACACAAAGCAGTGGACAATAGGAAGCCCGACAGAGGTTATCCCCATCGATGCTATAGGTGAAAAATTTGCATTTCATTGTTGGTGTTAAATGTACAACTGCGGCTGATGGAAGTCTTAAAATGTAAAGGCCAAAAGACAGCGGATCGGATTTGGCATCATGTTCCACAGAAAATGGGTGGTATAGTATCTGCATATTAGCAGTGATTAGGTGGGAAAGTACTTAATCAGAGAGAAAGAGTGTGTCAATGTAAAACACATCCACTTTGGGAAAATACAAATATAAATGAGCTGACTGGTAGAAAGCTTCATTTTGTGCAAATGCACCCTGTCAGACAGATATGAGGGAACAAAAGCTATAAACAGTGTACTTAAGTATGGTAGGCACTCAGGAGAAAATTTATAGATAAATAGTGAGAAAATTATCTTGTTTGAGCTTTTTTGAACAGCAAATACAGTTTTATGTTCATCAGAGGTTGGCATACCCTCACATGGCAGCTAAATCACGCGAGTCCAGTGATCGGTTCATGGAGCCTCCAGCCAGAGGCAAGGCAAGACAAGTTTATTTATCTTGCACATTTCAGTAGCAAGACAATATAAAGTAGAAGAGTAAAGAAGAGTCCACTGCAATTGCATAAAGGCAAAAAAAAAAAAAAAAAATCAAAGACAAAAAAAAATAAAATTTAAAATAAGATGATTATATTTTTTTTTAAATATCAATAAAAGATTGAAAGGAAAGTTGGACTGAAGGATGTTTAGATACAGCAACAAAAGGTTATTCTATTTAAAGCAACTGACACTTTTACAGTTTTCTGGGAGTTTACTCCAGAGTAGCGGAGTAAAAGAACTAAAAGCTTCCTCTCCATGTTCGGTTCTGGGAATTCAAAGTAGATTTGAGCAAGACGAACAGAGAGGTCTGGGTGGTTGATAAACTGACAACAAAGCAGTAATAAATGTTTGCTGCACAACAATTCAGTGACTTATAGACTACCACAAGCATTTTAAAGTCTGTTCTCTGAGATACGGCGAGTGTAACAATTTTGGGACTGGGAGCCTGTATGATTTAAAGAAATGGGATCCGACCTGGCAGAGTTGGACATAAGTGCCGTGTTTTAGCGTTAAGTTGAAGGGAGAACTTGGTGCTTACTGTGCGTTTTTTTAGAGCAACTGACTGGAACCATTCATCTGATTACATGAGTATATCTGCCTCTCTAAAAATTAAAATGACCTTGTTTCCAATAAATCTGTGCAAGCTGATCTTAAACTTAATTAGCATGCTTAGCATAATCATCTCTTTGCTTTAATTTGAACTGCTGCAATCTCCAAACATGTATAGGGAATTTGAATCTGGTTATTTTCTATAGCTACATGTTTTCTGTCCATTAGATGTAGGAAGAGACTGTAGCTTATTGGTCAACATTATGAGAATTAATAAACTTTAGTCTAGTTACATAATTTGATGCCCTGGAGAAAATAAAAGGGGAACAGACTTGAACCTCCCCCCAAATCTCGGTAATTCTGACAGAAAATCCCACCAATGAGATATTTTATGCATTTTTTTATTAGTGTACCCTTTAAGAAACAATTTAGTAGGAATACTTGACCACTTTTATTTGCAGGATTTGGTAGAAATCAGTTTAATTGGTTGGTTTCAAGAACAGAAGTGACAAGGAAGCATACGTCTGAGAGTTGAGGCAGGGGCGGATTTAGGAAGTTTGAGGCCTTTGGCAAAGACAGGCATGGGGCCCTCTGAATTGAGAAGACAACATATAAAAGAGACTCATTATACAGATACAGAAATTTTAATAGAATAGACATACATTATTTGTTCTATGATTTGTCCCTCACTTCTTGTCCTTTTTCTTGTTGTTTTCCTCTCTATGTTTTGTACTCAGCTTTTCCTGCTGTCTCAAATGGAATGAAATATTTTTTAACTAATCAATAACTTCAATTAGCCGATTGCTCCTTCCTGTGTTTCCAAAAAGGTGACAGAAAAAGAAAATAGCACAGTCCTTCTTTTCACTGTAGACAAGCCTTGATCTGCTTATCTGTTCTCTATTTTTCATTTGGATGAAATAATAGCTGCATGAATCATGACAGCAGACAAGATAGAGACTTAGACTGTTCCTCTAGCTTGAACTAGCTTGATAAGGAGGTGCGATTCACTTTGAGGAACTTAAGGTGACCAAAACTGACTTAATAAAACAAATATTTGAAGGTTTTAAACAGAATAATGCATATTTAAAAAATGTGGTTAAACATGTCTGGAGAAAAAAATATGTCCAGGAATTCATAAACTTTCTAAAATATTATAAAATAATCAAATCCCTGTAATGTATATTCTAAGTGAAATGTTATTTAACCCGGTGAAATCCTGTAAAGATTGAAAAAACATGAATGAATGAATTAATGAATAAATAGGAAATAATTTCAGACAATTTGACAAATAACAATATATGAATCAACCTAATACACGCAAGACAGACTGGTTAACATGCCAAACACCAATCTCCAAACTAACTAAATTCACCTGAACATAAATAGAAACAAAACCCTCGAACAATTAAACCTGTTGGTTTATACAGCCATAGAAATTACATCCATTAATTTAAATTGTCTGAAAAGTGGGATAAAGAAGAAAAACTTATTTGTCATACTCCCTCTAATTGCATTTAAATTAATTTGGAGCAACCTTCCTGTTAAACTGATATTTTTCTTATCAATTATTCACATGCACACCAAAAAAAAAAATATATATATGTATATATATATATATATATATATATATATATATATATATATATATATATATATATATATATATATATATATATATATATATATATACACACAATTGTATATATGTATCTGTACACACACACACACACACATATATACATACACATGTAAACAAACACATACATACCAACACAAAGACATCAGGCCAGAATCCACATTTACACCCATGGTCATCAGCAATCACAATGCATGTAAAGAATTCATTTTCATTAATGAGATATTCTGGGAGACTTTTGTTTAGTTTTTTCATATTTTAACAAAGAGGGAAAAGAAAGCATAGTCAGTATGACGAGCAGCTCTAGTGCTGTAAGAGCTCCTTCTGTCGGGGAGGCGATGGAAAGCAGCAGGAACAGGTCAGAGAAGTATAAGTATAAGAGTAAAAAAGCAGCATCAGGAATAATTGAGCAAACTTAGAAAGTTGGCAACAACAACAGGCCAAAAGTAGAACAAAAAATATGAAGCAAAAAAGAAATGATAACAAAAATGCTAGGAGTTGTACACATTTCATAAATAGCATAATGCAAATTTTCAGTTCTATTTATTGCACATAAAATAAAGACTAAACCCTGGATCAGAACCAGTACTCAGCACTATCTTAGGTGGTTACAGAATGATGGAGGGTGTGTGAGGCGGGGACTGGGGTTTAGTTTAAGGTCAAAGGTCTCAGTGGATGCAGCTGTAGTGGAACATTGATGTTTCCATTCACAAACTATGAATTTTCGTTCCTGATTTTAAAAGCTTTCTAAATTTTGAGGTTATACTTTAGAATAATTTATACTTCATTTATGATGTTCCATAAACAACTTGACCAATATTAATTATACAGAATATTCATTTCAGATATTGAGTTTGTGTAAATCAGGTGGTGGCCTGATGGAAAAAACTGGCTAAAGCCTTTTTTTTTTTTTGCAGGACATTAATAACTTTGTAATAACATGGTAATAACATAGCAAATTACACTATCTTACTAGGTAACGAGAAAAACTTTATGGAACATTTTGGTAAGTGCTGTGCAAAACAAACACCATGGCGGACGATGATGCGGAGAGCAGTATTCTTTTAAACCATTTTAAAAAGATTGAGGTTTTAAGGTTTGGAAAAGATTGCTAAATGTGGTTTAGCACTACATCCATGTTTACTTCCGTAAACACGAAGCATGCTGGCTCTACTGCGCATGCAGGACACTTAAGCTGCATAAATGCAGTTCACACAGGAGATCACATACAGGTCGCATATATTTGGAAATGTGAACGGCAACGCAAAAAAATCACCAAAAAATCGGAATTGAGCATCAAAACCTGCAGTGTGAACATAGCCTTAATCTTGGGGTGACCCCATAAAAAGTTTTTCTTGTTACCAAGTACGATAGTGGGACTTGCTATGTTATTACCATGTTATTACATGGTTATTGATGTACTGTTAAAGAGAGCATTACCAAAAATTCCTAGTGCGCCAATGAAGAGAAAGATGTGTGAACAGCAATGTCAATATTCACAGTGGAGTTTACGTAAAGGGAATGAATAAAGAAAAAGGAACCTGCACCTAACCAAAAAGTATTTTTTTTGGTGGTAAAGACCACAGTGCTAGTGTAAAATGATGATAGTGATGGTGCACTTTGTTTTTTTACAAGTGAATATTCTTTTCATCTTAGTATTTTATTTTCTGCTATGATTTTAAAGTTGTTCTGAAAGATGGAAATGATGAAATTGTACAGAGGCTTACTTTGATTCATGATAATGAAAAATATTTAGCATACATTTTGGCTGGAGGGGCAACTTGAAAGTTCTAAAAATCCAAGTCTTTCTGTGAGCTCCTCGTCAACTCTTTGAATTTTGCTTACGTCGAGTCAAAAATCAATCCGATTTTGGTCTCAAGTCAACACCCCAGGCACAGGAAGCTCCAGCCTGAAGAAAAATAGCTTACATTACATCTGAAGAAAGTAGTCTGTAAGTTGCTCTCCCGTTGATAGCCTATTTTCTCTGCGCTTCACTTTTTGGCACATCTACAGCAAAGATGGCTGAGTTTTGCTTGTGGTACTGAAAACACCCAGGGGCTGTGCTTTCGTCGGCCATGTTTGGGATTCAGAGACTCATTCCATGTGGTGGACTATCACCATGCTCCACGCTGTTCTTATCTAACTAACTGATAAATAACACAGTCTGTCACAATGATAACAAGGTCAATTCAATAGGCTGACCAACAGCAACGTGTCGCCCAAAGCGCCATGCGGTCACATCTGATGCTTGCGCTGACCTCCATGCTAATGAACAAAACACAGAGAGAGAAGGAGAAAGGAGCGAACAAATGAATATGAATGGAAAGCAAATCTATGAGAAACACACCTCCTTTAAATAACCCCCTCCCTTGTTCCCCTCCTCCACTCCTTTTCCTCGTGCTCCCACCCCCTCCGCTCTGTTATATTTTATTCTCCAACGCGTGGTGAATTTAATAAATATATGCAAATGTGTGCTGTGGAACATGACGAGTGTAAATCAGGCGAGGATGTTCTTTGAGCGCTGCCGAGATTGAGGCTGAGAGCTGACCCTGGGTTAATCATTTTTCACTTCCCTATCGCATTCAATTCTGCAGCCGCCGTGCATGCGTGTGTCCCTCTGTGTGTGCACATGTGTGGCACGCGTGTGCGTTTGCATCTGCAGGCAACAGACAATGCATTTTAAACTTTGTATACATAATTAAGATCATATTTGCTTTCAAATTTATGCATAAAAAACCCGAAATTCATACTTTGAGAAAATATTAAATCTGACTCTTGGCATTTTGCAAGTTTGCTATGGATTTATTTCCTTGGAAGTATATTTGCACATTTGAATTGAAGTGACTGCGGGTCTCTCAAACTGTGCTTTGTTATTCTTAAGGGTTTAATGTAGCCATGAGAGGTCAGGGGATCTAAAAGCATTGAGTGAGCTCTCCTGCAACGGCCTATAAAAAGTCTACTTTGTCATTGCCACTGAGCTGCACATCCTTACTGCAGGAAACAATCTCAAGTTGTAACTCCACATTAACTGCTCCATTTCAGGTTTATTCAAATCTTTTATTTTGCTACCCCGCAGTTAGGCTAATTGTTTGAAGCAAACAACACTGTGCTAACATGTTATCCGCAATCTCGCATCAGGTGTGTGGCCGCGGCTGCCTCCTCGAATGCTGCGTAATTGCTTCTCGTGCAGTGAACGCCCGAAATGTTTCACACATCTCTTCCCCCGACAGTTCAGCATTCCTTTTCACGTGCAGAGATTTATTGTTTCAGCAGAGCCTGGGAGCTAATCATTTTTCTTTTAATGCGGAGCTTTACACGGTTGCTCTAAAGAGCTGCAGGAAGGATAACAATACTCAAGTTTTTAAGAGATGAAGTGAAATACAACTGGTGCAAAACAGCAAAGCTACAGTCAAGCAAATATTAAACTATAATTTGTTTCCAAATGTATTTATATCTTCAGTCGTACACATAAAGTAGAGTGTTAACCCAACCCTTTAGTCTACTGGATTAAGTATTATGTAAGCCTTTCCTTTAAAGCAGAGGTCTCCTTTAAAACGGAGGTCTTCAACAAGGGGTCCGCGACTCCTAGGGGGTCCACGTAGGTACTGCATGGAGGTCGCGAAAGTTTTGGTTGATTAGACTTATTTTATATTCCGCCCTGCAATTTTTTTCTACTAATTGAAATGTCTTTAAATGCACATTAACGTGACTTCAACACACTGTAGTAAACAGATAAATGGAGGCAGAAGATGTCTTTCAGTCATCAATGCACACATTCAGCGACACACTGGAGCTCTTTCAATCTGGGCACCGTTTCATTCCCAACACCTGTCCGATATTGTCATGATTTTCTTAAGAGATCTGACCCACTTGCAGTAAACCACTCAGAGAACCAGGGTAAAAGTTTAAACAGGTTTATTGATAAGGTCAGCGGGGGTTGGATTCAGGAAACTCAGTGTGCTGGGGAACCGGAACTGGATGAAGGAAGGGAAGTATCAGCGGTTAGTTCAGGATCCGTGGGAACTTTGCTTGATGGCAGGAGAGACAGAGATAACGGGACTCACGTTAGTGGAGAAGACCTTTTCTCCCAGAATCCAGTTAGTGTGGGTTTATCCAGAGGTAGAGACTCGTTGGAGGGCGGACAGGTTTAGACTTGGTTGAATCCTGAGGAGCTATTGAGCGGACTGTCACTTGGAAATACAGGAGGACTTGAATGTAACTTGTGGAGGTTTGTCCCCTGCTCAGTGTGAGACTCAAACAATCCTTCCAGGGGAAGAAGGCCAAACATCCAGCTTGCAGGAAGGCTTCCTGGCGAAAGGGCAAAGACAAAAAACAAGGTTGGCTCAGTGACAACAAAGACTCAGTTAGACTCAGCTAAACTCAGTTTGGCTAGAGTACCCAAAACTGGCAAACACTCTGGCGTTGAGGTAGTGACAGTCCACCACTCAAATAGTCCTCAGTAATGAGCCAACCAGCCGCAGGAGTGTGGGAGGACCAACAAGAACAGGGCGCCCCTTGGTGGTGGAGGGAGAAAACAACACAAAAACACAACCCATACAAACTGGATTCCTAACAGATCAATGAGAAATCGCTCCATCAGTTTGGGGGTCCTCGGCCTGGGAAACGTTGAAGACCCCTGCTTTAAAGTCATAATAACTTATACTTGTGCTGGAATTTTAGACCCTGTTTTTATGTATCTAAAAGTAAGACCGGACACTGATGTTTATGTTTCCGTGTCTCCATGGGAGCTGTATTTTTCTTTTGGAATGACAAAGTTGTAACTCAACTTATTTCTGTAAGGTTTTGTTCATGCATGATGCTTCCAGGAGGTCCAAACAGGCAAATTATGTCACTTTATTTCTCTATGCCCTGATTTTTTGCAACATGCATCTAGGAAAATTTTAAACAATGGGGGCAACTCTGTGCAAAAAAGCATGGTGGACAAGTAAGAAGTCAGAATTCTGCCAAAGATGCAAAATAAATACTGATACAAGCTACTTTATTTGAGAAAGGCATGTATCCTACTCTCCACAAGCACTTTAACAGTTTTATGCATGAGTTTCCCATGAGGCCTCTAATACATCACAAGTATAAGACATGTGGCTGCTTTTTATGCACCTGTAGATTCTCTCGTGTGGACCTGTTTCTGTGCGCTTGTGTAAATATTTGTCACCTTGAAAGTAGAACCAATCTTGAAAAGTAAACTGCCTCTGATTGGTTACTTCCTGCTTCTACTATTTTCTTCCTAGTTGTGGCTAATAACAGTAGTAAATATTTTATGGATAATTTCTATCCCTTAAAGTTAGAGTTAAAAATTGGTCAAGTGAAGTCATTTTTAAATAAGTTTATTAAACACAGTCATGAATGTGTTCTGACAGCAGTAGAAATACGATCTAAAATGATTTACAGTAATTTGGAACTTTGAATGATCTAAGCTAACATTAGCTTCACTGTTTATATTGGGAGAAATTGAGGCTTGAATGAATTCCCTTTTATATTTGATTACAGACATTTACATTGAGATTCAGTTTTCAGCTTTGTTTTCTACATCTGGTCCATTTCTGTCCAAAATATACGTGCATCAGGTATAACTAGGGCTGGCAACTCCCTAAAAAAAAGGGACACCTCATGTGCGTTCCAGCTGACCCGATTGCCTTTACCCCTCCTGGCATAGTGATTTTATTTTACCCATCCTTTGTGTGTGAAATTATTTTTTTAACTATTTGACTTAAATCTGCATTGAATTAGATGCATATTCTTGAATGACATGAACACATGGAAAACAAATTATTATCCAGCAATTCACTTTAAAACAAAATAACAAACTTTGCTGAATAAAATAAGTGTCCTAAACATAAGCCTGTCCTGCTTAACTTCAAACTGTAAAAATGAATATAAAACAATAAATAAAATAGTGCACATTTTTGGTGCAACAGTAAACATGTAAACACAGTTGTGCCTTAAATCCAATGACTGTAGGCTACAGTTGTAAAACAGAAAAAAAAAATGAGGATGAGGGTATTCTGGATTGTTGCATATATGTTGTCAGCTCATTTGTCACAATGCAGAACAGGGCAAGTAAGTTTAGTATCTAACTTGGCCTTGTTCTTCATTAGCTTGTTCTTCATTAGCTTTTTACTGACTATTTTTTTACTCTCACAGAAATACGGGACAAACTGCGCTCCTTTTCTACTAAATACGGGACAGGTACTTCTATTTCTAAATACTCAGTTTTTCAAGGACCGCTAGCAACCCTAGGTATTACTGAGCCTCTTTACAGCCATGTTGCTTCGTCTACCTCACATGAGGTGTCTACATGGGTGTTTTTGTCAGTATTTTGGCTGTGATTTTGTGGTAGTGTCACAGTGCTCTCAATAGACCCGGCATGTGTACTTCAGCGTCTTCATTGGTCCTGTATAAATTTGTGTGAAAACAACTTTTTTCCCAGCAGCTGTTGAAAATCTGACATCTTTTTCTTTGTGAGGACTAAGGCTAATTCAGGGTATTCTATCAGGGTGAGGATCTCGGAACCACCAGAGTGCTTAACAATGCATGGAGTAGTGGTTCTTGACACCGGCGTGAGGACATTTGACTACACTGATGTCACAGCTGTGCTTCGCCACATGACTGATCTCACCGGACTCTCAGATCACTAGATGTGCCCAGCATACTTTAGAAGTCTCTCAATTTTGATTACTTGGAGCATTTTTAGCTTGATTTAGACCAGCCACATAGAGAAAAGAAAGGATAATCTACCATCAGACACAATAAAACTGCTGCTTCCTATTTGACCTTTAAGTTCTTCCACACCAAACTCCCTCATTAATGTCTTTATGGGCCTTACTTTGTAGAGAGTCAAAGTACAGATCGACCAATACAGATTTTTAAGGCCGATGCTGAAACCAAATATTTTAACATCAATCTAACCGGTCCACGACATGTGCTCCATATTTTTTTTAAGGATGATTGTTCAGGCAGATATTATTTTTTCATGCTACATTTACAACAAAAAACCACAAGATGACAAACATTACACAAGTCTAAATTTCAAACAAAACAGAAAGATTTATTGAAAATTCAAATAACAACAGTGCAAATGGAAGGAGCAACAGTGCCTGTGTTTCCCTTGATCTGAAGACATGGCTACTGAATGCACTGATGAATTTTTGAATTAATGTGTGAACTGGCAAGTGCCGATGCAAAAGGAATGCAAATATCAGACCAAATGGTTTTTCTCTATTTAGCAGCAGTAATTTGATCAAATCGTCTTGCTATATAAAATAAATAAGATTTTCTTTCAGTTAAAAAGTGGCTAATCCTGTAAAAACAGCCCCACAACATAAATTTATTTTCATATTCATTTTATACAGATAGAGAAGCATGATGGTCTCCACTACTAGAGTCCAACAGCTGTGTGCTTCACACCACTGCATCTGTCCTTTTGCGTTGTACTGCATCATGTAAAGCTGTCTTTCAGCTATTCAGCTTTAAAAGACAATTTCTTGAAGGCCACATTAAGTTAATAACTACGACTTAGATAACCTCAGATGCAGAAAGCAACTGGACAGCAGTTAGACAGTGGAGAGACCAAACAGCAGACAATAGCCATTCACACAATGGCTGCATGCAAACAGTGGGATTTGTTTTGCTTTTTCACATGGATGCACATACAAGCCCCTCCTTTTCTGCTTAACTGTTTGAGTTGGAGAACGGGCACAAGGGGCTGAGCACACCAGAGGACATGCGTGGTGCTTCTAATTTGATACGCAAACATCAAATTGCCTTCATCTCAGCTATGTCGGCTGCTTTTGTGCGAGTCCCTAGAGCAAAGCGGTCTAAGGGGCACAGTGCAGGACATGTTTTATTTCAAGTGAGCGGCTGGCAGCTCAAAGAGACAAGATGACTAGCCTGAGACCAATAAAAAGCAGGAGTCTCTGATTGCTTTTTTATGACGACTAAAACAATCAAACAAAAGTGGTATTTTCAAAAACAATATCTCATTCAAGTTTCTGTCAACAAGTAGTTTAAGAAAGAATCTGAGACGTACATGTTAAGACATTAAAATTTAACCTACACTCCCAAGATAATCTAAATATTGGGGTATGTATGAGTTAGTTGTGTTATAATGAGGTGGTTATTTCTTTAATGAAGTAAAAAGTACAATCCGGTTTCTTAGATATTAATAAATTTAAAAACAAGTAACTAAAGTCTGGCTTCCTTAGATAAGACTTAGATAGATAAGACTTTTTGTAATATTTTGATTGCATTTTAGCGTTTTAATAAACATTGATATATCATGACGACAGTTGAAGTTTAAGCAAGGTAGAAGTGGAATAAAAATCACACAGAAATAGGCCACTGAAGTCAAGTCTAAATAAATACAGAAAATATTATAAATAAATGTCCAGTTTATATTTTTTTCTAATTAAAACCACCGTTTGCAGGTAAAAGATGTGAATAAAGTCTCTGTTTTACAAATTTCTTTGTTTACACAAGGCCTCAGTCTTTGCCTGACACTTACTTTGATAGACTGAACAATGACCAGAGATATAATGCAACTCCTGATGGATTGACTCCTGCTTTAATCTCACTGCTTTTATCCTACTCAAAAAATTTGACCATATACATTTTAAGTAACCAAAATGTAAAAACATTTGATCTAGGTCTGCTTCTCTGAGCTCTATCTTTCTAGCTCTGTTTTTTGCTGCCATCCATGTCTTGAAGAGTCCTTAGAGACTCTGAGTTCAGCGGGTTTCTGCAATAGAAAGCAATGCATAAATGCATAAAAGCAAAAAAACTACAGTTTTGATATGAATGAAAACCCATTGTGGAGCCTTTCATAGAATTCAGAAAAAAGGAGATTCATTACTGGTACTAATTTACCATAAAAACCATATTTCCACTTTCAATAATAATTTGGAATATATTATATTTCTATTTCCTATATAAGGAATCAAGATCCAGTCCAAATCAGACTTCTATTATAAAATCCACATTTTGAAGGGGAAAACAATGCCCTTATTATTAGACTTAGACAGATTTACTTGTCATAAATGTAATTTGTCAAGAAATTTAGTTTGGAACAGCTCTTAGACAATTTCATCTTTTTTTAAAGAGAAATATATATATATATATATATATATATATATATATATATATTTATTTATAAAAAGTAATATAAACATATGACTGTAAATTTACAGTTCTAAAATTTTCATTTGACACAATTTCATGTGACATCTTTGCTGCTAAACCTATTATTTTTTGTGTAGCTATTTGCATCTGGGGGGGGGGGATCAAATTTCACTGAAACATAACATTATGCTCATTATTCAAAACAGAACGGCAATAATCATTCCCACCTCTCAAAAAAATTGTATATAATAAGTAGGTAAAGGCCACTTGTTTCCCTCTTCGTCACATACACTGTAAGACATCATACAGTGCTTCACAACAGAGTAAAAAATAAAGAAAACTGAAAACTATATATAAATATTTTAACATTTTACCCGTACTAAAATACCTGCTGAGTTGAAAAGGAGGCCCAGAGGATGCAGAGCAGGAGCAACGACAAGAGAGAGGAGCAGGAAATTCAAGCCATCTCTCCCATCAATCATTATAGGAAATGTGAGATGTTTAGATAACACATTAGAAGAAATCCAATCTCTAGCAATTACCCAGCTGGAAAATGCAGCAATGCAGTATTATGTGTTTTAATGAAACATGGCTCCAGTGTCTCTCTGCCAGCCTTTCTGACTGTATGAGCAGAGAGTTTTTAGAGAAAGCTTGAACACTCATGGGAGGTCGGCGTGCATCAAGGACTATAAACCTGATGTGGAGAGTGGGATTTTTGCAACAATCTTGGTGTGAGGGATTGGTTTCCAGTCAACGAGTCGATGCAATCAGGTGGTTTTCCTTAGACAGAAAAATTTGAATTAATCCGACTGTATGATCTGAGATGATGTGTTGTGAATTAGCGCTATATAAATAAACTGAATTGAATTGAATCATCTACTGTGGTATAAGCATCAAAACAAATTACTTTAAAATGATTAATAGGGTGACAAGGAAGGCTGGCTCAGTTCTAGGAACTTATCTTCAACCTAAATGAGGAAGAATTTGGACAACAGTGATCACTCTCTACATTTGTTAAACATCAACAGATTATCTTCAACATCTACAAAAAAGGGTTAAAAAAAACTCCCCATAAGTTTAAAGCTACAGTGTGTAATTTTCAGCGACATCTAACGTCCAGACTGCAGACTGCAGCAACATGAACGTCTCCCCCCCACCGCTTCTCCCCCCCAACAGTACGGCGAGCGTTAAGGGACAAAATGTCTTCCACAACGTCGGAATCACCTACCTTCTCAAGTGATGAGGTTTGTTTACATAGATAATTTTACAGATAGTATTTCATTAGTCTGTGTAGGGTATAGATTTCATGTAGACTTTAGATAATAAATATACCCGTTATTTTTTCTACGTCGTTGTGACGTTTTGGTGAGCTGCTTTGCATGGTGATATAAACAGACGAAGTAATTGTAGTCAGTTTAACAGCGAGATTGTGTTCGCTGGAAGAATATATATTCCCCGTTTAGAGAGTCCAAGTCTTGTTTGTGGCACGGGGGTTACAAGGCGAGGAAGAGGGAAAGGAAGAGGGCAGAGAGGCCGGGGTTGGCGTGCAGCCAGGGCCAGGCGAGGGAGGGGAGCCAGCGGGGTGACTAGAGCAGAGGAGGAAAGGCTTGAAGATCTCCAAAGGAGCCGGAGAGAAGTAACCGAGGTATATATCCAGAAAATTATTTTACAGAAAATTACTGAATCATTACCTGTGAAACGTCAGGGACGTTGCTGAATAAGTATACTGGAGAGTAACAGCATCATCACGCAGCATGTTATTGTTTTAGACAGGTCTGAGCATCCTGTACTCCAAAAACTGCAGTGATATTAGACAATTGTGTGTGTAGGATTAATTACCTGTCCAAGACAAAAAACTGGCAACTTGAGCGTCACTTTGAAAACCTCCATCAGTGACTTCCATCGTGTAAATGCCGTGCCGTTGATCCGTTGATCCGTGTTTTTTGCCGTTTCTTGTCACGCTTGCATTTATTCTCGTCGTGTTTCCGCTTCTTAGATGACGGGGGTTCGGTGTCCGCCGCTTTTCGTTGTGATACAGAGTAGGCATGATCCTCCATTCGTCTGATGTTTGGCCAAACAGTTTGCAAAGTCACTCACGCCTGCCGCCTTGTTCACCTTTCTTGTTACTGAGGCGCAGTATACCTGCTTCTTCTTCTTCTTTGGTTTCAGGCAGACTAAACGCTTCTCAGGCATAATACTGCCATCTACTGTTCAGTACCGTGTCAGTTCATCTCTCTCAACTTGCCGTAGTTACTTTCGAGCGTAATGGGCGATCTCGCAATCGCTAGTTTGTTGCCTCTGCGCTGCCGTAGCGCAAAGATGTAAGCCTCCATGGCTGCGAGACTCGCTCCTATGTAATTATAAATAACGAATTCTAAGGCAACGCACATATTAAGGTTAAAAGGCTGAGCTCATAGGTGATGATAAATAACATAGTTATGTATAATATATTAAATTTCTGACTTTATATCCCTGTAATTATTACACACTGTAGCTTTAATGCAATATTTTTTTTTATATTTTTTAATTAAATTGCATTGAATTGGATTGCATAAGAAGTTACAGAGGGATGTTTGTCCTTCTTTAAGCCGAATCTTTGTTTCAGTAGATTCATGTCACTGACTGGTGAGTTAAACAGTACTTCACGTAGAAAAATCCTTAAGTATGTTAATATCAAGATTTCAATGAAGCTGTGAATTCAATGGCAATTAATTTCCCTGTATTCGATTGAGTCTAATAACCTTTGCCTCATGGGATAACTTACAATGTTTGCTCTTTGTTTTCTTTACAGGGGGTTCTGTTAATTTGCAGAGTGTGCGTTCAATAAAAATGGGAAATCAGAGGTGCTTAGTTTGTTATAAAAAAAGAATAACATTATTTATTATTATTGATTCAGATAGAGAGTTAAAAAAAACATGTTTTTTATTGTGAAATAAATAACTGGGGAAGAAGGATTTATAGCATAACACAAGAGAGAACCTTAAAACTTCCCACTCCTTAGGTATAGTGACAGCTGTGTAATTTGAAGTTATCACAGTGAAAAGAAGAGGAAGAACAAGAGGCATTCATCCTCCGACAATGAGCTGGGAGGGTAACAAAGAAGTTTCCACAGCTCACTTGTCCATATTAACTAGCTATCATATAATCATGGTCGGAAAGGTTTGTGTGGGAGAAATCTTAATTTTCCATAAGAAAACTGTTTGTGGTGAAAAAGTCCACATTTCCAAGAGAAGATAATACAGTTATTCAATAAGTGATGTAAGATTATTCATTCAGATGAAGCTTGTGTGTCAAATTAGATTATATTAACCTTGAAGCAGGTATCCAACACATTTTTACTAAGATATGTTTATATATATTTTTTCTTTTGAAATGATGTTATAGTCTAATTTAAAATGTTGTGATTTCATTAGTTGTAAGCACAGATCGCCCAAAATAAAGGCTTTAAAATATTACCTTTTATATGTAAATTATCTAACTTGTAACACTTCATGGAGTTACGAAAATAAATTATTTTATTTTACATTTTTATAAATAAACATTACAAACAACAGTTATAGAATGAGTACAGAAAATTCTAAATGTTCAAAGGGCTGTGAAATATAAGCTTATTAAAAACAAACCCTTCTTCCTCAGCATCACCTTTTAAATCTGCTCATATTTGTAACATTTGATGAAAAAACATATTCATTCAACTCTTGTTTATTATATATTTATTATATTATTAAATGGTATGCAATATTCACAGACATAATAGTATTACAAATGTGATACTATTACTTTTACCATTAATAATAATAACAAAAATTATAATACTAAGGAGAAGAATAACTAAAATAAGAACTGTAATAAGACAGACAGACAAATAGACAGACAGATAGGTAGGCAGGCAGGCAGGCAGGCAGGCAGACCGGCCGGCTAGATATTAATTGCTAATTTAAATAATCATAAATTAATTTTGCATCTAATTTATCATTCCAGAAAAAATTGTACAACGCCTCTAAAAATTGTGTTTTACTGACATGATAAGCTGCCCATAGCCAATCAAGACAAAAGTATACTTTGAACTAAATATAATCACGTTTTCCATATGTAAATCATTTAAAATGTGCTTTTTTTATAACTCCAAAAGAAATATAAATTTACTGAAAGTGTCTCATGAAGCTTAAGCAAACATTCCTAACCCGGACCACCTGCCAACGTCCCTCAATAGACCCTCCGGCTCCCTCTATTCAATAGATTAAATGTAAATAATCGATAGGTAAAATCTTAGTTCTTTTTTTTTATTTTTCCTATTCCCCTGCTAGTTGTAATGGGATGTTAAAGTATAATTGCCTCCCATATCTTTGCACAATTTCTAACTAAAGCTAAAATGTAACAAAAATAATGCATAGTGGGTTTTTTTAAATGAGGTTATTAACTTAAATCAATACAAAAACATCTTTTATTCTTCATTCTGTATGTATCTAACTTGAGGCTTCCAGTTTTCTTTTTTTTTAATTTTTAATGACAATTATTACTTTTTCCTGAACCTATTTAATGTTTATTATCAGGTTTTTTATATTTATATTTTATATGTATCTTTCAAGTAACATACATTTTGATTAAGTTATACAGTATCTTAATTACAGCTTGCTCCCATTTTACCACACTATTCAATTTTTAAACTTTTTTAGTAACATTACCTCATCTCTGTTCATCACTCCCAAAGCCAACTGAAACAGAAAAATAGTTCAATCTAAATGCAGATGACTGGCAGATCAAGATTTTACTATGAGCTGCTCCTCATGGGAAATGCTGTCTTGCTTCAGGCAAAAACAATGCAGCTTTTTCTACTGGGGGGAGCCAAAATCGACCAAAACTGAAAGTTCATTAGAACTAAAGTAAAAAAATAAATAAATAAACATAAAAACAAAAGTAATGTGATTGAAAATTAACATAAACCTGTACCTCCATTGAAAATATTTACTTCTTGCTTTATATTAGCCTGATCCTCAAATGTTATGACAGGTCCATTTAAGATTGTGCACAAAAAGGATGCTCATTTGGACAGAAACATTAACTGTGTGTCTTTGAAGCATTTTTACTAAAGCCGGGCGTACACTGTGCACTTTTTTCAACCGTTGCATGTAGCTACAGGTCACACTGTACGTCGAAAGCGCAGGGTTTAAAAGTTCACAGCTCAGGATGCATGTTCTCACACTGTGCGGACCGACACTCTGATGCAATCTACCTGCTCACTGTGCACGTCTTAAAACCACGTCGGACTCGGCAGAGAGATGGCGCTACTCGGACTCGTCTATCCGGAAGCCAAACGAGCCGATTTTGTGCTGAAGGCCCTACAAAGGAAAGGTGACAATGTATTTGGACAAAGACATGGCTAAGCAAACGTGGCTACTAAGGTTTGTCAATTTTACAGAAAGAACTCAATTTCACTCGCATCCCGCCATGTTTCTGTGTTTTCATCTGAGAGGAAGAAGAAGAATCCTTGTTTGCGCATGCCCACTGAGCGATTTGCCCATGACGGCCGACTGAATTACAAACATGTTTGATTTTCTCTGACCTTACGATTACTGATCGGGAGTTGATCGTGAGAGGCTGAGTGCCCCTCATTACCCCAAGTACATTACACAATGCACGACGAATGATCAGGCTGAAAGTCGGCCCGATCGAAAAATTCTTGCAAGACTAGAAAGTCAAAATAGGGCAAAAAATCTTACAGTGTAAGCGTGGTTTAAAGGAACTTCCTATGGATGAAGGAGGCAAACATTTTACTCAAGTTAGAGAAGCAACATTTTAATGATGAGTCATAGTGACTCAAGTCACATCTTAATGTATAAAAAGTATAGTTCAGTGAAACTACTCCTTAAAGTCATATATTTTTAAAAAACTTACTCAAAAGAGTGGAATGGAGTAAATTTAACGCAGTTATGTCCACATCCAGGTAACATCTCCTTCACACACTGCTGTAGGACGACCCTCTATTCCTGAACCAGCATTTGTAGTGAGTCCGTTGCTCGACTAGTTTGGTACAAACAGCTTTCTCAAACTGATTCCACAGAAATCCAGTGGGGTTGAGGTCAGGCCTGTAGGAAGCTCATTCCTTTTCTCCAAAATTGCAGTCAGTCTCAGACAAACTCCTCTCTGTAGGGGTGAGCATTGCCATTTTGGTGGATAGTTTCGCTCTGCCATTTAGAGACGGAGTTCCACTGATTGCAAAATCTTATTCAACATCTCTCTGTTTGAAAATTGCCAGTGATCAATTTTTTTTAAAAGTGGAACAGGATGCCGCACATCTTCACACTGCCTTCAACAAAAGCTCTTAGTTTATTGATGCTACAATAACCAAAACATTTTATATATCTTCCTGTTTTAACCCGATGATCAAACCGCTGGGAGCTGAATATGGACTCATCACTAAACACAGCGTTCCTCCAGAGGTTCCTGTGCACATGCTGCCGACACAGCGCAGACGGGGCTGATTGCTAAGGGCAATCATGGCAAGCCTCTTGACAGCCGTATGAGATCGGAGTGTGCACAGTCTGTTCTTGATTGTCTGGTAGTGAGCCGTCAGCCGTATCGTCCCGCAAATCTGTAGAAGACTGCCTATGGTTCCTAAGTGCTATCAGGCTGAGGAAATGGCCTTTCTTGTGGCGTTGTTTGCTTGGACTGCTCGATGTGCGACCTGTCCCTGATGTCAAACAAAAGCAGCAGAGAAGACACAACATTCTGTTCAATCAGCATGTTTAGGTGGGAGCTGCCACTAGATTCACAGTGGGGTTTGCAAAGCCCTGTTAAAATGCATGGGTTTTGTGATTTAAAAAAAAAACAAAAAAAACAAAGGTAACTTCTCCTGAAGGTTTCCCATGAATAATGTGTCATAACTGTATGCAATTAAATTGATTTAGCAGAAATAAAATATGTTAGAGGGAAAATCTTATTGAAATGCTTGAACTGCAATTCATCAAAGCACCTTTGGATTCTATGATAGTATTCCGTTTTCTTTGTCAGGAGTCTATTAATATACTAAATACAATCTTTGAATCATTTGCCCCTCAACTTGTGTCTTTTAGATAGTGATAACCTTTTATCTTTGTCTCCCTTTTATCTCCTCCTCATTCTTTCATCTTTTCTCCCTTGTTTTTCCTTTCCTGGAATATAGACACTCGCATTGCAGTGTCCATATAATCTGTAGTACTCCCTGCATGAATTATAATACAGCTATTTACATGCATATATGGCGATAGCTGTACTGCTCCATTTGTGAAAGTAAAATCTGTTGGGATCTTTTTGGCATCAAGACAATTACTATTATTGCCACATTGTCAGACAGGACACTGTAAAAAAAAATAAAAATAAATAAAATTTTAAAAACTGGTTAGGTTGTTCCCAACCTCTGGGTTTCATTTTAGGAAGGCTGTGCATGCTTGAATTCACTGTGATGCTAGAGTATTCAAATCAGTCTTTAGTGCCTAAACATTTGGAGTCCAAAACCTTCTGGCTAAACTCCCTGCTCCATCTGAAGAAAAGTCATCCCAGATCATCATGCTGCCATCGTCATGTTTCGCATAGGGTAAAGTGTCCTGTTATTTGTTTGCCAAAGACCAACCGATACAGGTTTTTTTAAGGCTGCCGATAACAATATTTTTGATCCCTGACATGTAAACACTGCAAAAAAATTCTAAGTAAGTATTTTATTTTTAAAGTTCATTCTTTTTTTCTTGAATTGAGGAGGTAAGATTAGATTAGATTAGATTAGATTAGATTAGATTAGATTAGATTAGATTAGATTAGATTAGATTAGATTAGATTAGCTTTATTGATCTCACAGTGGAGAAATTCACTGGTCACATATTGGCATAGTAATTAAAGAAGAAGGTGCAAACAAGGAGGAAAAAGGTGCATTAAGAATAAACAATATATATACAGTATATAATGGTATATACAGAATATCAAGATAAATAAGGATTAATGTGCAGGTGTACATACATGTATCACACACGATGAAAAACAAAATAAAAATAAGAAATAAAAACATTTTAAAAATACAAGGGAGTAACACAGAGATTTGAGGTGTCATATGTACAATCAGGATGCAATACAGGTGGATTGACTTTAACATTAAAGTGTAGTAAGTAAGGAACAATGGTGAGGTAGTGGTATGACTATTATATTCACATATATTGCACAGTCAGCATATTGCACAGAATATTGCACAGTCAATAAATAAAAAACTATAATATAGTTGCACAGTGGTTGTGAGACACTTTGCAAGTGGAAGAAGAAAATGTACATTTAAAATAAGAAAAATCTATTGTTTTGTCTTATTTCAAGAGTTTATTATCTAATTACTGTATTTTAAGATAAAAAAAATACTCATTCCATTGGCGAATCATCTTATTAACTCCTCAAATTAAGGCTAAATACACTTAGATTAAGACATATTTACTTATTTCTAGCTTTTTTGCAGTGCAGATATTGCTTTTTCTTCTTACATGATAAAAATGAAACTCCTTTAACAAACATTGCATAAGTCTCAATTTAAACAAGCAAAAAAAAATAATAATTTAGTAACAAATGAAAATAAATATTAACAATAGATATAAAATGGAAAGAAATGTAATGCAAGTACTTGACATGATATCAAGGCACGGCTTCTGAATGCGCTGCTGCAGTTATTCCCAAACTTTTCTTGTTGGGCCCCACTTCTGTTTACAAGAAATGTCTCAGCCCCCTCCACCACAGCCCCTGCTCCAACTTTTTCAGTTAACAAAAGTTAACAGCAGTTAATAAATTATTGCAATGAATTAAACCAAAATCTACTTTAAATTGTAAAAACGATCACCTTTAAAGTGCATTTATTTAAAGGTGAGCTGTTTGTTCCACTGTGTAATTTATTCCAATATTGCTATCAGTGAATTAAATGATTAATTAATTAGCTCTTAAACTGGGTCGTTTATTCAATTATTAAAAGATTTAAAAGAATCGGCCAACACAAGCACATATCTGACGTTACGTTACAAAAAAGGCTAATATTGACCAGAAAAAACTCATCTGGCTGATGTATCAGTCTATCCATTAGTCCTTTTTGTTGTTGTTTTCTTTTATTTGTTCAACTTTAAGTCAAAAACATGATATTACTTTCATCATACCAAAGAAAATCCATATATATGTTTTCTCAAGTCATGCAGAACACAGATTCCTATGTACTCTATACATTTCATGCATGTAATAAATTCTTTGGACCTTCTTCCTGACTGATACCTTTTTTTAAATAAGTTCTGGTTAATTTTTTTATGGAAAGCTCTCAGCAAACTATTGCATCTGAAAAAAGATGCAAACGAGCAAAGTTGAATAAAAGTCCATCAAGAAGACATTTAGTCTGTCATTTCTGAAAGTATTATTTCCGAAATGCTAGAATTGCTTTTCAGAATTGCTTCAATCGTTATCAAGTAATTGAATCAAATTGATCCAGTTTAATTTATTAAGTTTAAAAGGTTATTGAAAACTTAAATAAATTAACTTTATCCTATTACGTGTTATCAACTGAAGCAATTCATTGAATTTAAAGCAGCATTTTCAAATGTCACTTTACACATTAGAAAGCTTTGAAATAGTTTCTACTGGTGTCAATGTTCCACCTACAAAACATTGTTCTTTATTATTCTTGTGTGTACTTTAGAAGCGCTTTCTCTACTGTTTGTGCTTTTCTATCTCATGTAATTAATAAAATATTTAAAATGGTTCTTTACTGTCTTAATACCAAAGAATTAATTAGAACCTTAAACTTGATCTTTAAATATGTTTTTCTGATTTCCAACAGGAGCAATGAGGACGGGATTTCCTGAATCAAATGAACCCAAACTTGTTCCACATTATTTTCAATTGTTCAAAATACAGAAGATAACATTGACTGTTATAGCAATACAGGACCGCAGTTATATTAGATGCATGTTTATGTTTAAGCAAATATTATGTTGTACTTTTATTTTTTTGCTTTTGACTTTAGATTTTTAAACTATAACAGGATCAAGTCATAATAATATCAAAAACATCATATTTATGTGGAAGAACAAGAGAAACAGTAGCCAGAGCAGCACATTACATTTTTCTACTTTGTCCATCTTACTTTTAGGACTTTGCAAGTCATGTATTAGAAACGGCCGCTGAACACAGCAGAGGAGGGAATAAAAAGGTTAAAGCTTTAATTAGAAAAACGCTACGATAATCTCAAATGTTCCTTTGCTCAAAAAAAAAAAAGTCAGAGTTGGAGTCTTTATGAGCTCATTGCTGGAAGTAATTTCTATAAATTGTTCAAGTATTTCTCTGACAAATAATAATTCATAAATAGCTTCACAATTGTAGAAAAGAAGATGCGTTTTGGTGTATGTTTTTAGTGTGTTATTTAAAAACAAAAACAAATATAACTCTTATAAAACTAATTTATTTGAAAGCAATAAACTTGTAGTTTAATATAAGAAATGCTTAGTAGCAGACGGGAGCAAAACGGTCCCAAAATGTTCATTAAATAATATGATTATGATAATAAAGTCCTAAAATGAACCCTTTTTTTATGTATGTCTCAAAATGTACACGCACGTCTTTGTATCAATTTATTTCCCATTTATTGGAATTGCAACAAAAGATAAAACTGTTCCATTTTTTAAGCGTATCCAATGTCCAAAAGCTTGTTCCATGGTTAGGCTTTTAGAAGTAAAACTTTAGAAAAATTATAATAATACATATAAAAGAAAAAATTATACATAACAACAAAATAGTCCTGTGAAACAGGACTTATATCTTACATTTATAGTCTATCAGTCCAAAAATGTAAGATATAATTAATCTAGAGCTAATATAGTAAATAAGGCATTCATAAAGGAATTACAACCAATTTTAAATAAATACCTTCACTTATTTCACTGTAATTTAAACACTTCTGTTTACCATTACCGGTATGTCATATTACCACGCTTTCATGCTGTAAACTGTTATAATAAACTATTTAGATTTTCTAAAATTTCAAGATTTGTTTGTTTTAATTTATTACCTTAAGAAAATAGAAGTTGATTCAATGTCCCATCACTTATCTCTTCTTTTTACAGCAGTGCCTCATTTAGGGGGAAAGTAATGCACCTTCTGCGCCATTTGGGGAAATAAAAGATCCCAATAATAAAGCAGCAGGGTCCAGTATTTGCTTAATTGTTCTTACATGTCATCCAAGGACCATAAAGTCACAAATACTTTAACATATTACATTGTTTTTGTGCATCAAATGCATGTTGCATTGACTAATATGTAAACTTTCAGGCCTTCTTTCCCCCACAGTCTGTTGTGTAAAGGCTCATTATCCAAAAGCCTGAATCCATCTAGATTAACAATTGCAGAGAATGCGTTTGAATGTGTTTAAAGGGATGTAATATTAGTTGTAAGAATAATCTTTATTAGATAGATATTTAATTTCCATGTAAATAAAATAAAATAGAAATACTGTAAGCTGTTTAGTTTTTCTCAAGTTGAATGTTGCCAGGTTATTAACACTGCAATGATTTCTGGGTAAATGACGAATGGTCTTGTAGCGCCAGCTCTGTGCAGCCAAAACAACAGTGAGTTTAGTTTAACCTTTACAGTTTGAACCGGAGCGCGTTGAAATTGATGAGAATGCAGAAATCACAAGAGGTGATGAAGATGAGGCGGATCAAATGGAGGAAGAGGAGAGTATCGGCCAAAGAAGATATTGTTTGTGTGGCTGCTGCTTGGAGATGCAAACCCAGAGAAGGTAGATGCATGCTCTCTATTGCCCTCATTCCTCCCAGCTTTTACTTAACCTATTAACATCAGTCTATGTCAGTTATTCCCTGCCAGTATGTCTCCTTCTTCTTATCCATATGAGGACAATTCCAAGTGTCAGTGTGCAACGCCTGATTTTCAGTTTCTGTGTTGAAATGTATGGCCTGCCCTGACTGTATCATCATCAGCCTCTGACTCTAGACAAGTTCTGGACTGTTTCAGCCTGCTGGCGTTTATGGTCATCTCTGCTAAAAGGCTGTTTCCTGCCTGTCATCCTTCATCCACCAGCTTTGAACCTGCATCACCAACTCATTCTGCCCTGATTTGCTTCCTCAAGCCCCCCATTAGTCTGTCTGCCTGCATTCCTCATTCAATTCAATTAAATTTATGTATAGAGCACCAATTCACAACACATGTCATTTTAAAGCACCTTACAGAGACGAGGCAATAAAATAATCCAGACAGAATTCTATCTAAGGAAAATCCCCAGCAGATTGCATTGATTCATTGACTAATGCTCCTCCTGGAAGAGCATGAGGCGACAGTATATTCAGTGTAATTGACTCTACATTAATCCTTCACAGAAGGCATGCATGCAGCGACAGTGGAGAGGAAAACCTCACTTTTAACAGGAGGAAACCTCCAGCAGAACCAGGCTCACTTTGAGCAGCTTTCTGCTGAGGCTGACTGTGGGTTTGGGAAGACAGAGTAGAAATGGTAAAGGTAAACTAGCGCTATACGTGGCTGAGCCATATTTTCATGCTAAATAAGATGAGAGAGAGCACATACAGTTAGTCACAAGAAAAGTAGAGTCATACATTTCAAGAGTTTAATCTAAATTCAATTAGACAATCTTAAAGTGAGATTACAGAGTTTTCTAATGGTACTGCCACCTGTGGCAAAACACATAACTGCAGTTCTATTCTGCTTGTTTTCGTAGCTCGCTCTTTTACTTGAGAAGTTTTGTTTTTTTTTACCTAAGTTTTTCACCTTACCTGAAGTCGCCATTGGAGGCTGAGTTGAGCTGGATGGTGGTCCACAAAATACATCTAGAATATCAGTTTGATTGTTTGTTACGTTGGATCCATTTAACATGGATGCACCGCAAAAGAACAATAGGCAACAGGCTTAAGTCGGGGATACACTGTGCGATTTTTTTCAATCGTTGCCTGCAGCTACAGCTCACACTGTACAACGAAATTGCAGGGTTTCATTGTACAGTGTGAGGAGCGTGGGGAGTGATCTACCTGCTCACACTGTACGTCTAAAAACACCATCGGACTCAGTTCCAATGCAAGACGCATGATCAGGCTGAAAGTCGGCCCGATCGAACAATTCTCGCAAGACTGGAAAGTCGGCCTGAAAAGAGCAAAAAATCATACAGAATAAGTGCGGCTTTATAGATGCATCAGTGCTGAACAGCTGAGGTGTCCAGTAGATCAGTCATAGTCATAAAGGGTAAAAAATAAACTATTTTAAAGATATTTTTCAGTGAAAAAGGTGTACAAATATACAAAAATGTTTATATTTTTTAAGCTGATCAGATCGTCAGGAAACTTTTAGAATATTTATTCAGAACCTTGTGGTACATCTATCGACAAAGTTATCAGTAAGATCGTATTCCTATCAATAGGAGCTATTAGACAGCATTAGCACAGATGTTGGTTGCTCTTCATCTAAAAATTGCTAGATGAAAATTTTTATCTAAAGTAAAAACAACAGATAAAAAGTTAAAATTGTACCAGGAAGTGTAGATGAGGACCTTTCAGCTGCTGCCTTCAGTGAGGAAGATAATAGGAGGGAATTAGATTACATTTAAGTTTTACTTTTTGAGACCTACTATTTATTTGAGGCTGAGATTATGCTTCAGGTAGTGATAATAAATTGATTTGTTTTAAATCTCTTCTACACACATTTACCAGGGGTAAACTTGGAGGGTGCTGTTAATAATAAGAAAATGCTACTGGTGGAATCTAAGGTGTGAAAAGAAAGGCTTAGTTTGCTGCACTTGAGTGTCGGTATAGTCTCTGCTGAGAGTAGAGCTCACAGCCAGTTGTGTAATCGCTACTAATACATTCCTGCTTTTGCTTCTCAAACGAATGCATTTCCTAATAAACCAGAGCTTCGTCTTCCTCTGACCTTTGACCCTTCGCTCTTTTTTTTTTTTCTTTCGTTGTTTTCCAAATGTACGCCCATTTTATAAATGGGCTTCGGAGGTTTTTGACCCACTTGCACCTGTGCTGGATTACAGTACGAAGGAAATGTTGACAATTTGAAAACTTTCTCTTGATGCTTTGAATATCTACCCTGATGATGAAATGACTAATATTAACTGTTTGAATTCTTAAGCCTGAAACCCCATCAGTGACATTTACTCTTTCTCCTTTCATACAGTAAATCCATCTGCTATGTTGCATTATGTTCCTTTGACTACATTCACAACGACTCTGTTCATCTAATCTCTTCTTAGAGAGCACAGAAGTACCAACTTCTTAGAGCGCTCAAAGCATACATGTGCTCTATTACATGGGCCAGTGCGCATAAAACTGTCATCAGTACTGCCATCAGTAAAATGTGCCATTGCTGCAGGCCCCCTGCTGTCTTTGGTGGATAAGAGCATTTAGATTCTTAAAGAATATGTTGATAGTTGTTCTACTCATAAAACCAAAAGGGAGGATCATCTTTTTTAGACAATCAGATGCACTTTAATGGTTAGTAGATTTATTTTGTCATGTTAGTGGCCGCTTTATTCAACTAGCTGTTATTTGTCTCCAGATTTGTGGGACATAAATGTTTGAATCCCTCAACATACAAGTCCGGTTTTCCATCCCGCTGAGCTGTTTGAATATATGTGCTTCAAGGCTTCTCTCTGTTTGTTGATTATTTGTTCTTTAAGAAAAAGACTATTTGTAAATTTGACTGTACCGTATGTATGGAATGAATTTTGTACCCTTATTTTTGCAAGCAAAGTATATGATTTGTAAATGAAAAAACAGAAAAAAGAAATGCTATCCAGGAATGAAACTTTAATTAACCTCTTAATTAAAACAATTTTTTTAGAGAAACTCTGCTGTTTTCTAATTCTATGTAAGTTTCTATTCAGATGTTTTCTTTTATCTTTTTTTAAATCAAGTTTTGCACATTCCATTCTTTTTTAGTCGTGGTGAAGAGAGAGCTGAGTGAAAAAGCGAAGCTCTGGATTTACCGGTCGATCTACGTTCCTACCCTCATCTATGGTCATGAACTCTGGGTCATGACCGAAAGAACGAGATTGCGGATACAAGCGGTTGAAATGGGTTTTCTCCGTAGGGTGGCTGGGCTCTCCCTTAGAGATAGGGTGAGAAGCTCGGTCATCCGGGAAGGACTCGGAGCGGAGCCGCTGCTCCTCCACGTCGAGAGGAGCCAGTTGAGGTGTGTAGGATGCCTCCTGGACGCCTCCCTGGTGAAGTGTTCCGGGCACGTCCCACCGGGGGGAGGCCCCGGGGAAGACCCAGGACACGCTGGAGAGACTATGTTTCTCGGCTGGCCTGGGAACGCCTTGGGATTCCTCCTGAAGAGCTGGAAGAAGTGGCTGGGGAGAGGGAAGTCTGGGCCTCCCTTCTTAAGCTGCTGCCCCCGCGACCCGACCCCGGATAAGCGGAGGAAGATGGATGGATGGATGGTTTCTTTTTTAAATTGCATGTTACAGATCAAATTATATTCCCTTCAAGCCCTGTTAAGTCACTCCTGACAAATAAAAAGGTTTTTGCTAGCTGCCACGCAGACCATTAGGAATGTGTCTTTCTTCCTTAATCCAGCAGTAGGCTAAGACCAAAAACAAGACAGGAAAAAGAGAAATTTGAAAAATAAAAAAATATATAAAACTATTTTAAAAAGTCTGAAAAAAAAACAAACTTAGAGTACTTTTTTAAATTAAGAAATTCTTCAAATTTTTATTTCTTGATTACATTTTTTTTTTTTTTTCCATTAAGAACACAGGTTCTTTGCCACAATAGTGGAACATACTTCACTTCATAAGTTTGCTATTCACTTCAAAATCATTCCCTTTGTTTAATATAGATTGTCACCCTTTCTGTTAAATTTGACTGTAAAAAAATAAAATAAGATATGATACTTTAAACTGTCCTGAAATAAAAATAAAACATGTTGGTAGCATGGTAATTTCCCTTGATGACAATGTTTCTTAATTAAGGGCTGTTCTACCAGCTCAGAGGAGAACAGCCATTGTGTTCATCTGAGCTAACTCAGCTATCTCATTAGCAAACCTTTAAATGGAACACTATCTATCATTGAACGGAACTTTCATACATATTGATTGAAGGGATGAGCGATATACCTTCAAAATGTAATCTCCAATTTTTTTTCCTAGACAATCCATTTAGTCGTTTTTTTCTTCCTTAAGTTTCATATTAAAAATGACAAGTTAGCTACATCTTTTGAAAAACTAGCTTTTATACAGTAAGTCATTGTATTGCAAGACAGGCTCACCCTGCACCAGCTTGCAGTGATTGTATTTGCTTGTATTTGGTCATTGACTCTTTAGCAATCCCTTACAGTGAGCATGCATGCAGCAACAATGGAGAGGAAAAACTCACTTTTAACCGGAAGAAACCTCCAGCAGAACCAGGCTCAGTGTGAGCATCTTCCAAGACCGTCTGGGGTTCAAGTAAACAGAAGCAGACATAGAAATAGAAGCAGAGATACAAAAGCCAACTGTTAGCTAGCTACACAGCTAGCCCCATCCAGGAGTGACTCAGCCAGGCAGACTCAAAGCCAGTTCTTGTGTCAGAGGAGGAAAGAGAGCACATACAATTATTCATAGTTAAAGAAAATGGACTACACTGAAAAATTAGGCCCAACTCCAACTCCCATACACAAAGATATGGATAGCTCCAATTCCCACCACGTGTCATCTTAAAGCACCTTGCAGAGACAATTCAATAAAATGATCCAGACAGAATTCTATCTAAGGAAATAAATCCCCAGCTGATTGCATTTAGCCATTGGCTAATGCTCCTTCTTGATGAGTATGAGGCGACGGTAGGTATTGATTTGTATTGTATCATCGACTCTAAATGAATCCCTCCCACTAAGCATGCGTGCAGCGACAGTGGAGAGGAAAAACTCCCTTTTGACAAGAGGAAACGTCCAGCAGAACCGGGCTCAGTGTGAGCGGCCTTCTGCTGAGGCTGACTTTGGGTTTGGGAAGCAGATGATCTCTCAGCCATATTTTCATGTTAAAGTTAGTCACAGGAAAAGTAGAGCCATAAGTTCCTACAGCATAATGTGAATTTAAATATATAGACAATTTTAAAGAGGCTTTACAGAGTTTTTTGATGATATTCTAGTGATACAGCTGATATTTCAACCCAGGGCGGAGTCACAGCTGAACAGACATAGCTAATATGACAAGAAAAGGAGAGAGAGCATAAAGATATGGGTGGAATTAAAAAATACTGCAAATTGGTTGAATAGGAATGGAATTAAACAGAATGTTGAAAAGTGTCCTCCAGCACCTTAAACTTATAGCAGCTTAAAAATAGAAAATCAATCAGGATAATCTAACAATTTTAGATGAAGTTTGAGAAAGGTAAATTAAAAGGTATTTAGATGAATTGTAAAACTTTAGGAGATTAATGTGGCAAAAAAAATGTATGAAAAAGGGACTCTGACCTTCCCTAAAACAGGCAGCAACTCCCACTAAAAGATATTAAAAAAAAGCTGGTAGGAGGGTAACATTATCTATACCCCTTGTTAAATGTATTGATATATCTTTACTAAGTAATGAAAATAAATATAAAATGACCTCTTATTAGAATCTCAGAACCTGAAAAGTGGACTAAGGCTAGTATAAACTCCCACAGCTAACAATCAATCATGCTATAATAGTTAGCTCTTAGGTATAACCACACAATCACCTTAGGCAAAGTAACAAGATAGATTATGAAATAATTTCAGTTTTAGGTTTTCTGCTCAGAAGTTTATTACTAACCTAATAAAAATCTCCTAAGGATACATTTTTTAAAAACATCTAGCAAAGCAGCTTTTGTTAAACCTATCATACTTTGTGTTTGTCTTTTATGGAGGCTGGATGAATGATGCATTAACTAACTGAACTAAAATCAGATGCTACCGTAACTTTATTATTCTGTCTTTTGTCCTAAAAAGCTGTAAACGACACAGGTTGTTAGGTTTTCACCTGCCAGGTCAAGACTAAAATACTATTATAAAACGTTCTCTCACTTTAGCTCCCAGTTTCTGTTTCTGGAGTTAGCCTGTTTCATTTGCCTTAAATTTGCGTTTCTGCTACATAAAACTTACCATGTACGGTAAAAGTAAAAATTAATATTGATACATTTCCTTTTACATAATTTAAAATAATGTCCTTTTTATCAGTTTTCTTTACAAATGTATAGAGTAGAAAACACCAAAAATACTCAAGTAAGGCTGGAAAAAGTACCAGGTAGTATTTATTACATAATATAAGCTGATATCATTTTTAAATTATGCAATCAGACAAACAGTATGGTGTAAATTCTGGTATTTAAAAGTATTCAATAAAATGAAAAAGTATGAATAAACCACATGATAAAATAAAAAATGCAAATACACTTTTTCCAATAATTTATTTTCACATAAAGATATAAACAAATGTTTACAACATGTAGTGCATATCAATGTTAGGGAAGAATAAAGACATTTCAGAGAGATACAGTTCTCTGTATAATCAGCTAGTAATGAAAAGCTCAACTTACTTGTGGCGGGTAACTAGAGTAACTCTACTACAGTAGAGTAATACTCTTGCAATTATATTACTTAAGTAAAACAAAAGTTACAGTAAAGTACAGCTACTCTTAAAAGAATATTTGTTTCTAAAAGTTAATTAAGTTAATGTAACTGAGTAAATGTAACTGGTTGCTTCCCTCCTCTGCTAACATTTTAGGTATAAGAGAAACATTTTTCTATGTATTATTGCTTTCTAACTGAGTTTAAAGTTTAACTCTCCCCAAAAGTAAACCTTTTTTGCAGATTAACTTTAAACCCGGGTCTAATGATACTATTTCAATGTTACTAAGAATATTTCTCACCATTTTCTGTGAACATTTGCTGTGCTGCTTTACAAGCAGCAATAAGATGTCTTAAAACAATTTCAATTCTAATGGTTCCAATGCTTACTTTACTGGAAAACGCTTACATCATCATAGCTCCGTGTTTCTAAAAGCATCTCACTCAGAAACACCTCTGTAGCGATTCGTCCTGTCCTCCGCCGCCTCACTGAGTCAGCGCCTTGAGCCTGCAGGCCGAACTGATAAGGCTATGGCCCGCTGGGCTCCACAAAGACACAGTCAATTTGAAGAGAGGAATAAAAAGGAATAAAAAATCGTCCACCTTAAAAGATCTGTCCGGTTGGGTAAGTACAAGTATTTTCTCTCCCTGGTCACACCACCGCCTGACCCCCAACCTCACCCTTACTCTCAGGGTCTCTTGACATTCCTCAGTTTGATGGTATTTTTCCAAATCCCTCTGAAGGCGGAGTTATGTTTCAATATGGGGTGAGTTACACTTTAAAGAGCTGCTATAAATGCTAACTTATTGATGAAGGACATGATCTAAAACCTCCGTTGTTTCCTCCGTCTCTGGCAGTTTTGCATCAGAATAGTTGGTAAACGCCATCTTACGTGATAGATTAATGTTTGGTTCATGTATTAAGAATTATTGGACCAGATATAAGGTACTATTGCAGTTATTATGCTAAAATAAAGAAAACTGAATGATTCATTATTTTAGTCTGGTTTCCAGCAAGGATTCATTAGAGTGACTTGAATGAAATCTGCTCTGGTAGGTAAAGGGTCATACATGATGTCTTATGAGTATTTTGTCAATTATTTGATCAAATGTGGGCAGAGAAAACAAAAACAAAACAGAAAAATTTTCTTTTTTAATGAATTCACCACAGATTACCAGTTAACGATAAAACCAGTTGTGTTAAATTCATAATACACACATTTTAAAAATGAGTAGCAGCCCTGAAATCTGTTTTGGCTGTTTATCCTGTTTATTTCAAAGGAATATATGCAATAGGAATTTATGACTTGCATATGAAAAGAGGTGAACTTTGCATGCTACTCTTCACCTCTCATGAAGCGAAGCGCCATCCTGACGTAGATGAGCTGTGTTCCCTGTGCACGACTGAAAACAGCAGCCCAGGTGACGCTTCTAAAAATACATCCGTTAAAGGAACGGAGAAAATATATAGAAGGAATGGATTTTTGACATAATGAACTTAAAGCTTTCTTGGGTGTAACCTTATTTGGATGAATATATCTGAAATTTTAACCCCTAATGTACGTCTTTGTGTGTTTCTGTGTCGGATATCGCTTCATCTTTAAATTTCATGTAGTTTTGAGATCAATTTATGAATCAGTACTTATTAAAAGTAAGCTTAGAAGGCCAGGATTGCCTTGAAAAAGATCATTATAACATTAAGGCTCATTGTTTTTGCAAAAGAAGCCATGACATTCAGTATGCTTTTAATATTTCCTAGTCTGCCTTTAGCTAGTGAGCTGCTGACTTCGATTAATGTGAATAAATATTTACCATTCTTAAAAAAAACCTTCGTTGACGAGCTAAATCATTTCTACCCTTTTAACCTTTTTTCAGGGTAATTGTAATTTGCGTTACCAAACAAGACACGTAAATGAACTACACCTTGTTTTTGTTTGTTTTTTTACTGGATCACTATAGAACGTCTTGGTTTAAAGTTTTCAATTTAAAGAGAGAAACAGTAAATTAGTGGTTATATAAACCTAATAGTTTTGGTGCATCAATTATTTCTTTTTTTTTAAAGTAATTTTTGTACTTTTTATTTGTTTGTTGGCTAGCTTTTGGGTTGGTTCTGAATGTATAGTAACTTTGCTTTAAAAAGATTTAGATTTATTTTAAAGCTTTATGTGTAGAAAACGGCAACATGGAGGCAAAGCTGAGGCTTTCCCTGATTAAAAGGAGTTTGATGCAAACACACAACCTGCAGCCACAGATTACTTAAAACCACATGTTTTTTATTTACTATTAGCTAAAAATACTAAGAAATAACTCCGCCTAATCTTATATTAATGAGGATATGATCGAAGGTTCAATATAGAGAGTTTACAAAGATGTTGTTTAAAGCTGAGAGGATGACAAGCTTTAATATTTCAATTTGTTTATTTACATTGAATTGCCAAATGCTGAAATGTTTTGAAAAGAACCAGGATTGTTGGAGAGTTTACTTTACAACTATAGCACAACTAGTGCAAAATGAAAAAAATAAATAAACTGCTCTGAAAATCTAAATTGGAAAGCTTAACCACACTCTTTCCACTCCCTGCCAAGAAGCTTAGTGATTCCTCAAGCCATGAAGAAATCCTATGCTGTTTGATTTCTTAGGCCTGAGACTAATGCTTGTCCTTCTTAAGGCAAGTATCACCTGTGAAAACACTCCAGAAAATCCTTCAGAGCCACATGCATGGATTTGTACTCGGAGCATCCTCGCCGTCCTCACATGCAGCTCATCCGTCTCCTGCATTGATTGCCGGGTTCGTCACCACAGGCTCCTTCTCTGCTCTTTTCAAATGATTGCTCTTCTAATCAAACATAATTTACTCACTATCCCGGCACTCTCTGCAGCCCTGCTCGCCCTCACCCGCACTCGCCCTCACCCATCCTCACCCTTTCCTGGTAGCCCCTAGCCCAGGGCTTGTTGCCAAGGCAACCGGCATCTAATTTCTGAAGTGTCAGTTTGCATTATTGTCTTCACGCTTTCCAGCAATAACCTCTCTCCTCTTTCTCTCTCTGGTCTGTTTGTCTGTCGCTTCTGTGCAAACACACACACCCATACTGATACATGCAGCACACACACTTTCTATCTCTCTGCTTGTTCTGTGCTTCTTCTCTGGCCTCTTGCACTTTCTCCTTTAGATTTTTTTTTTTTTCTGAGGCGTCTCCTTGAATTCCTCCTCTTTCACATACACACAATGCAACACAAACACAAACAAAACATCATGCATAGAGTATGTGCTGCGACTGCTGAAGAAAATCCACGGTGAGCAGCATATGGCTTTCACTGGCTGTGAATATGTGCTAAACTAAACAAATCAAGCATGAACAACTAAAACATGATGCACTGTCATTGTATTTGTGAGTTGAATGACACTCAGGATAATATAAATTCCTATAGGTACATAGTAACAATAATAAAAAAGATAAGCTGCAAAAAAAATGTGGTATGTTAATCTGCAATATTTATGCATATTAATTAATTTTAAATATTTCATGAAAGAATTATGTTCTCATTTGTTAGTTTTTGCACATACATTTAGTTTGATATTAATAAAAACTATTACTGAAAACTTTTAACAATAGACATAGTAGAGTTAGAATGACATAGATGTTTGCTTGTCTATTTAAATTTTACTGTCTCTTTGAATTGTATGTACAGCACTTTTATGACAAAGGTTATTTTAAAGGTACCTAATAAATAATTATGACTGTTTTAGTAATGAAGATAACAGAGCATGTGCAACAGTGCCCATTTGGGGACCATAATGCGTGCTAAAGTGCCCTCTCGGTAGCCATTGCACAGGCTAAAATGCCATCTCGGGAGCCAAAATGCCTGCTAAAGTGCATACTTTGTAACCAAAGCACAAGCTAAAGTCACCGGTAGGGAGCCAAAATGCATGCTACAGTGCTATCTCAGGAGCCAAAACGCGTACTAAAGTCCCCTCTCGATAGCCATTGCACAAACTATAGGGTGCGTGCTAAAGTGTCATCTCTGGAGCTAAAATGCGTACTAATATGCCCTCTTGGTAGCCATAGCACAAGCTAAAGTGCCCTGTAGGGAGACAAAATGCTACAGTGCTGTCTCAGGAGCCAAAATGCATGTTGCAGGGCCTCTTGGGAGCCAAAACACGTGATAAAGTGCCCTCCCAGGAGCCGACGCATGGTACAGTGCCCACTTGGGGGCCAAAACGCTTGCTCAGAAGCCAAAAGGCATACTAAAGTGCTCTATCGGGAGGCAAAACATGTGCTAAAGCGCAACCCAGCCCCTTGGGGAGCAGTGGGCTGCCACTGCAGCACCGAGGGAGCAGTGTGGGGTTACGGGTCTCGCTCAAAGACCCAGAGTGCCGGCTTTGAGTATCTAACCGGGTAGTTGCAACCTTGTCAGAGCACAAGCGCACATCTCTAACCACTAGGCCAATACTCCCCTATGTATGCTAAAAATGTATGCTAAAATGCCCCTCTCCAGAACCAAAATTCGTGCTTAAGCACACTCTTGTGAGCTATCACGCATGCTACAGTGCCCCTTCAGAGCAAAAACTTGTATTAAAGGGCCCTCTCTGGTGCCAGAATGCGTTCTAGGTGCCATATCAGGAGCCAAGATCCTACAGTGCCCACCTGGGAGCCAAAGTGCGTGCTAAAGCGCCCTCTACAGTGGTGACTGTAGTGTAGTAACATTAGTAAAACATCTTAGGCTATTCACTATTCTGTTAATAAGTAGAACTCTGACTTTATATCCCACAATGTGAAGACAACAGCATTAAGCCTGAAGGTGCTTCTACTGTTAGGCGGGATTTCCAGATTACCGGTAGTAGCCAATCACAGATGATCTACTTTCTCCACCATTTAAGAATTAGCAGCAACAGATCCAGAGCCAAGTAGGAGAGGGGCTACAACCATGTATAGTAGTAGTATACATTCATGCTTGAGACATGTTAGGGTCTCATAGTATTGAATCTTCATGTGGAAAGAGACTCAGTATTTGATAAAACTGCTCATATGTGTTTATTACACATGTAACCTTTTGGCAGAGATCTCACTTTTTAGTCCAGGCGGTTCCCGCAGCTGCACTAAATTCACTAAATTTCCCATGGGTTTGTATGTATGAAGGGAAAATGTACATAATTGTATTCATCAGAATTTTTGTGTGCAAGGTATTTGTCAGTTTCTAAATAAATACAAATTACCTTTTTAGTAAGGGATTAGGAAGCTTTATTTGGAGCCTCCAGGTGTTGTCTTATCTAGATACAAACATGGTGCAGTCTCCACTGCCACAGGAACAATACTCTACCAGTTTAGTCATATCCAGCCAGTAGAAATGTGGAGATCTTTAAATTTCTTGGTTTAAAAAAAGGGGTATTAAAACATGAGAGTTTTTAAAGAGTAGCTCAGGTGGATGCTTGAAGACAGCGAGGTGATTCCACAAAGTGAACAACGGATTCATTAAACAGTTATGCTAAGTGGAGCGTATTTGAAGGTCTTAGTGAGCCCTACCTGTGATCACATTCTTATTACAAACTGAGAACATTGTGAAGTGTCGATAGTCGCCGCCGTCTTAAGATGTGTGAGAGCGCTGATGTCGGAAAGAAGAGAAAAAATCAGCTTGTCTGCTCGATGTCAGCGGCAGACAGCCGCTGAAAGACAAGGCAGGAGTGGGAACACATTTTTAAATCACTACATGTTAGAGAAAATTTGCCATCTTGGCTCAGTTTTATCAGGCGGGAATGTCTCTAGATCTTTATTATTCAGTCATATGTCACATTTTTAATTTAGTTGCAAAGCAGCAGAAAGATGGTGCAAATATTAGTTATGTCACCTTGGAGGTAAAAGGACATGGCATATCTTCCTATGCATAAAACCCTGTTTAAAGCGTTAGTGTTATCACAACCATACTAAATACTCAAGAACTTTGGGACATTTTCAGCTCTAAACCCATCAAAAAAGGTACAAGGAACCAGAATAAAATGGACAAAATAGCATCTCACTGTAGCGTCTACATAACGCATGTATTCGTGAAGAAAATGTCATTTATGTATACTTTTGTAAAAGTAGACTGGGGAAAGAAAAAAAAAGCACTGTAACCTCAAGGACCAGCACAGTTTGCAACATGTAGGTAAAAGGAAATATTTTCTGTCTCTTAAATGCTGCTGGTAATTCCAACAGAAAACAGAGCAGCCTGCTGGTTGGTGGGTTTGAATAATCAGAAGGAAACCATTTGTCTCCATCATCGCAAATTGTTTTTAAAAAATTAGCAGATATTCTGTTTAGGACAGGAAGCCTTATTAGTGATATAAAGGATTTTCCTTGAACTCAAAGCACGAGGCTAGGAGATGTATGGAATGAAGGTAAAGGTCACTTGGTCTGTAGAAGAAACACATTTATTCTGTACAATTAGTACAGATCTGAACTGTAAAGACAATATGTACAAAGTAAATGTATAGTCTTTTATATATGTCTTTTATATATATATATATATATATATATATATATATATATATATATATATATATATATATATATATATATATATATATATATATATATATATATGGGCGTTTTATTATTGATTTGATTATGGAAATACTGTAAATGTCATAGTTCTAGTCCCTTACTTGTTATGGTTCTCCCCATTTGGTACTCCGAGTTTTTAGTTTTCCATTATCATATTTTTTTTTTTTTTAATCTTTGGTTTATTTTCCATTATATTTAAGCAGTCTTTAGTTACTCTCTGTTGTCCCCTTGTCCTTGTTTCCTTTCCCATTGACTTCCTTCTAGTTAGTTCCCCTCACACCTGCTCCATATTCAGCTCATTACCCCATCCTTTGTTCTGTTCCCCTTATATACTCCACCTCTGCAGTCACACTGTGCTGGTTCCTTGTTGTTGTTTGGTGCTTCCTCTTCTCTGGCTCCCCACATGAGTTTCCCTTGAAGCCTCCTGATCATGCATTTGGGTCCTCAAGCATTAGAATGAACATGTTATACAAAGTCCAAGTATTTTTAGTCTAGTTGTTAGAAGCAACATTTGCTTAAAAAAAATCAAGGAATAGAATAATTAAATTATATAATAGCACACAGTGGTATCTCTGTGACATTAATTAAGGCTTTTCTTACTTAATTATTAACAAACTGTCTATAATCAAGTCACTATGACGTTTAAAGCTTAAGATCAGGCTTAAGGTGCACATTGTGTACATTTCATGTGCAGGTATCTAGGTGCTTTGCCCTTTTTATTACAAGAGCAAAAAAAATGAACAATTTAAGTTTAGTGTTATATTTTTCCTTTTTTTTTAGGGAGAAGCTTTTGGTTGGAGGTGAAATAAAGCCTCTTAGGTTATGTTCACACTACAGGCAAATGTGAGCAACATTTGATTTTTTTGCCCAAATGTGGCTCGTATCAGAGTTTCTCATCGTAGTGAGAACAGCCCAAATTTTACCTTCATAAAAATCCAAATTGAGCCACTTCCTTATGGAGGGAAATTTGTTCCAAAATCTTTGCAAGTAATGCACATGTTTTGTAAATGTAAAGTTGAAAAGAATGCATGTCAGAAATTAAACTTAAAAAAATGTTTTAATTAAAATAAAAGTTTTTTAGAGAAATCCGATTTTGTGATTTTTTTCCCTCTTATTTCAAATGTATAAGATTTTAGATTTTTTTTAATATTTTTTTTTTATATTTCTAGATTGTATTTACAGATTTTATATTTTCTTTTTTATTTCTGTTTTAAGATTGAATTCTATGAATTAAATTCTTTTTAAATTGTGCTTTTACTTCAATCACAAATGCTATTGATGCACCCATTGGCCAATAAAAAGGTTGTTGCTAGTCTTCACACAGACCAAAAGAAATGTGTCTTTGCTTTTTACTCCAGAGGAAAGCCCGCCCCCAGAGGTGAATAGAACGTGATTGCTAAAATGCTATTCGAATAGAATAGAATTCACAAATCTCAATCTGAAAAACACAAGTAACAAAAAATAAAAAAATCTATAAAATATAAAGTATAATTTTAAAATAAAATCTGTTAAAAAAAAAGGAAAAATTACAAGTGAAAAAAAGATATATGTAAGAAAATATTTTGCTAAATAAAGTAAAATGCAAAATAAAAAAAAAATGTTTTTAATGAACAAGATTAATTGAACTAAATTTACTCCATACATTTATAGGTGGTGCTAAATTGGAATCCAAAGGTTTTTCTCACTCTCACGTTACCATCCAGGCTCACACTACTCACTCATACAGACTCCTCTCTGGCACAACAGCCAGTGCTCCATGAAAACCCATTTTAAATACTTCTGCTCTCTTTTCATTTTTGTTATGATGTTATCATAATATCAACTGCTCCCATTGTTCAATTATAACAACAGAGACCCCTGCATCCTTTGTGACCTCCATAAACATTGTGCTGCTAAAACATCCAGACTGTAGTCTGGTGGAGGCTGCATAAAGTAAAAAAAATAATCAGACTTCAGCTATAAAATCTGCATTTAGCATCAAGAGCTGGAGTTTGAACGTAGCCGTACTAGGATTAGGAAATCTTTGAAGATTTTTACCAAGCTGAAGATTGTTTTTATAAAAAGCCTGACAGAAAGGAAGATTTTACCTTCTAATAAAACAATTTAAAGAGTAAGCATGTAGTTATTATCATGCAAATCTGCATTTTAAACATGCTTGCTGCAGCTTCGGTTTCAGTAGGAGCTTTAGTTTTCATGCATGATAACGTGGAGTTCACAGTTAGAAAAATAGGTTTCTCTTTCTTTTGTCTCAGTTATGGTTCAGCACAAGGTTATATATTGTAAGAGGGTGAAAACTGAACTCTGACTTGGAAAAAAAAGATTCCTTGGATATGCAGCATCTTATAGCTGTTTTTGAATAGAAGTACTATTGCTTTGTGAACAAGAAGGAACAAATAGGAGGTGCAAACAAAGTTTGGAATTTCCTTCATTAGCTGTGAAAGGTGAATGCCTCTATATGCATATTTACACACATGCTTTATTTAAGGTTGGCCCAAGGATACAAGATAATCAGAAGGACATAACGGTGATGCTTTATATGGTTTTCTACCATCAGAGTGAAACTTATCTTGGAGTAATGATTTTTTTTTTTCATACATTACTACATTTTACCTATTTCACCCCAGGTATGAAAGATGAATGGTAATACAATGAAATCACAATTAGGAAAAATAAATCCCCCAGCCTTGCAACTTAGCCATTATTTCTGGGAGAGGATTTAGAAATGTTTCCATCATAAAGGTAGGCTAATAAAATATCTAAACGAGCACAGAAACATATGAAATACATAAAAAGCCTTTATTCGCAACAAAAAAAAATGTTGCAACTGCTTTTAGCATAACTTTTGTACAGTGGAAATATTCAAGGATTACAGAAATATTCAAGCATCATCCCTTTAGCAGCTTGCAGAAACCACAAACCTTCAGTAAGGGATTTGCTTTGGAGTTTTTCAGGGTTTCAGAGCTCAGCAGCGCTGTTGTTGAGTTTTGTCAAAGCAACTAGTTGTACCATATCTTTTTTCTCTCAATGTGATAACAGTTATCTCTGCTCGGACGCATAAGGACTCATGAGAGCAGGCCTGTATTATAAACTGGGACTCCAAGGCAATATTAATCTCTCTAAACAGATGTCTGGATATAAATATGCAGAATGCTCCTCTGGTATGGAGAGCATGTTTTGGGTGTATTTAAACAGTCAGCGTGGAGAGAAAAAGATGAACACAGAAATGTACAAAGCTCAAATCCACTGGCTGGTTGGGTGATGAAAATTTCAGTTTGATAAGTTCCACTGAGAAACCTGACATGCGGATAAAAGAGGAAATATTTAACAAAGAGAGGCAGAAAACATATGTTTTGCTGCTAAGCTCATAGCATTTATGTTTTTTAGAAGTGCAATATTACTTTCTAACATTTATAAAGACTAAATCTAATTCTGTTCCAGCAAAAAAATCGACTTTAAAGTTAATATTCCAACATCTAGAGTTAGTATTTTGGGCTAAATTTAACCAGCATATTAGGCATTAATGATCTCATACTATCTCACTCTGACCAGCTACTACATTTAAATGCATCTTTCCTGAATCTATGTTCTAAAGTTATTTTGAGTGAACCAGATATTTTGCTTTTTTCCTACCATTTATACATAATCAGATAAATATTCACACCCGTCTTATTTAGGTTTAAAGTAATTTATTTTACCACCCAGGCAGAGAAAACAAAGGATAGAATGATGGCAGGAGACCTTCGGACTGGAAAGAGGAATCCTGCCATCAACACCTTTGATTATAGACAATAGAGTTGGGCCTGTTTATCAGTGTTTAGTCCTGTTTCCCTCATAGACAGCTTCCCCTGCAGACCTTTTCTAACATGGGAAGTATTTAAAGATCAGTCCTTCCTTTTGTGTGTCTACTTCTGTTTTCTTGAACCCCAGTCTGATTTGGCAGGTTGCTCCCACTGAGCCTGGTCCTGCTGGATTTTACTTCCTGTTATCAGTGAGTTTTTCCTCTCCACTCTCGCTGCATGCATGGTGAGTGTGAGGGATTGCCCACCAGTGAAAAACAAACTGCAAGCAAACATCTAGTGTCGCAACATCCTCCTCCAGGAGGGGCAAATCCTGCAAAGTAAATGACAGGATGCAATCAGCTGGTTTTCTTTAGGTTGAAAACTTTGAGCCAATCTGAGTGGATGATCTGATTGAATTGTCTCTATAAGGTGCATTTAGATGACATTTGTTGTAAATTGGCGTTATTTGAATACACTGAGTTGAATTGAATTAGTCAGACATGATAAGAATCCTTTAAAGGTTGGAAAGTCAGATACACTTTTGTGATTGATGACGAATTATTATGATTAATTATTATTTTTAAATAAAATGTCAAAAAGAAATTAGTATTTTTTTTAGACATTTATATTATAATTTATTTACAATCTTTTGAAAGATACTTGTATTATTTTAAGGTTTTATATCTAGGGATATAAATATTTTTTACTATTTTTAATACTTCACAATTTATAAAAAATATTATGAATCCCTGAATTAATATAGCTATATTCCCTGTGCAAAATTGCCAAAGCTCTTAAATTTAACATTCTGAGTCACTGATTATACTAACAAGATGATCATTTTCCTATAATTTCCATGTCTGAGTTATTAGGTTGTTGATAGCTGTGTTAATTACAGTTAAAGGACCTTGAGGGTTAGAATTTCAAACCTGTTCAACTCTTAACTTATTGCCAAGAAGAACTTTTTTCTTTAGAAAGGCTTGAAATTTCCATATAAACTTTTCATATTTATCTTCCAGCGACATCTAGTGCTGCACCAGCAGTTTCAGGCTGGAGTTACAGCTGTTATAAAAGAACCTTTACTGCCAAAGAAGGTTTTGATCATAACATTTTTAGCTCAAATCACAAGCAGAAGTCTATCAAAAGGATCATTTGGAATGCAGCAAGTATGGAAAGCCATAAGTGCCACAAATTTAAGACATAAAAAAGAAACAATATTTCTATTTTTAAATGTGAACATTTAAATTTAACTTGAAATACGTGCATCAAATGAACAAAAAAAAGTATATCCTAATTAGTAAAAGTATGAAATATACATGTTTTATTTAAATTATTAGTTATTAATAATATAAATTTGGCCCATGTGCCAAATACATCAATAATTTGGCAGAATGGAGGCCTCACTATAAATATTAAAACCATTCTACCTGCTAGAAAGTCAGTAATGGGGATTTGCACTTATATGGGGATCTGAAACGGGCTTTTATTATGTAGTTTAGTACAGGAAGAAAAAAATAAAAGATATGAAAATTTCTAGGCATGACTTTACCAAATATTTGCTTTATTTTTTATATGATTCCACATTATCACATACATTGAATATTTAATCAAGACTTTTGTCTAAATATACTTTTATTATATATAAAAATTTATTTGGGGTGAGGCTTTAACAAAATAAATGTCAGGGATGGGGGACCATTTCCAGTCATCTTATCCTTGGTTCAGTCAAGGCTGTCAGCTGGCCTGTTTGGGGCTGTTGGAATATCTGAGCTGAAACCTGCTTCTCTGCAGAAAATATGCAACAGATTTATATATCATATTCATAATACTGAACTAAACTGTCCGCTAGCTGATTTGCTAAACATTATAACTCAGTATTATGGTGATACACTTACATCTTAACAAGGCAAGGAAACGCAAGGCAAATTTATTTGTATAGCACAATTCAGTACAAAGACAATGCAAAGTGCTTTACATGATTAAAATATAGGAAAATAAAACAGAATCAAAGCAAGTAGGAAAAAAATAAAATAAAATGAAATGAAAAATGCAGAAACAAAAGGAATATTAAAAACAGTTGAACTAAAGAAATTAAAAAAGTTGAACTAATGATGTTTTAGTTGAACGGTTTAACTAGAAAAGTCGAAGGCAATCCTAAACAAATGTGTTTTTAGTCTTGATTTAAAGGAACTCAGGCTTTCCGCACTTTTACAGTTTTCTGGAAGTTTGTTCCCGATAAGTGGAGCATAGGAACTAAATGCTTTCGTGATGCTATTGTACAGGTATAAAAGCTAATCTCCTCCATTCCAAATCAAACTAATCCATTAATTCAGTGGTTGGTTTACATAATAGTTTGAAAACAAAGAAAATTCAAGTGAGTAAATTACGTATGGCAAAAAATTAAATGATTATTTGAAGTTTAACTGTTTATTTCTCAGTGTAACACAATTCAACATTCATGTCAACTTAAAATCGGCCGTTTATTCAATTAATTTCTTCCATGCCTTTCCTGTAATTACACTTGGCATACACGTGTTGCAAGCCTCCTACTTTGGGAACCACTGCATTTATTGTCCTCACAATGTCGGCTGCTCATGGGTCTACAATTCCTGTAAGAAAAAAAAAAGCTTGCACAATGTGCACCTTAAGTCTGATCTTAAACTTTAAACCTCAGAGTAACTTTATTATAGATAGTGTGTTAAGAATTACGTAAGAAGGGCCTTAATCCATTTCACAGAGATGCTACTGTACGCTTTTATATGATTTAATTATTCTATTCCTTGACTTTTTTTAAGCAAATGTTGCTTTTAACAACTACACTAAAAATACTTGGACTTTGAATAACACTTTCATTCTAATTAGGAACTATAACTAATAATTTTACAGCATTTCAATAAGGCCCTTCGTAGTTTTCCTACTTTTTTGAGAAACTAAGATGAATCAAATTAACAGATATAAATGCTTTATATAAATCACTCTGTAAAAGGAACTATGGTATCATGATTTACTCAGATAGATAAACTATTATTTATCTGGACTGTTAAATTTGAATATTATTGAAACGTTTTTGCATTTCCTGATATAGCGTCTAAACAGTGAGTTCACGTCTGGTGTCCTGTCCAAGCCATCAGGTTCACAGAGCAGTGCTGAGCTGTTAGAGCCCTCCCAGGACCTGGAAGGTTAATATTTGAAGGAATGATGGCTCATAAATATGAGCAAAGGGACTTTTAATTAAATAAGCACTTCTTAAATATTCTCCTGAGCCCGCTGCTTTTGTTTAAAGATGAGTGATCGACCGCTATCTCTCTGGGCAGGACCATTAGTTTCGCCACTCCCCGCCATACTCCAGCCGTCCCCGCTGTCTCTCTATTTTTCCAGATCTGTCAACATCTCTCCTCCCTTTCTCTCTCAATTCCCTTCCTCCTCTTATACCTCTTGCTCTCCTCCCTCCCTCCCTACTCCCCACCCTCCCCTTTGCATGCGCCTGCTGTCAGCTCCCTTTCCTTTTTCTGTTTTCATCAGTCCACGTCCCTGAGTTTCTCTCTGGAGGCCCATATTTCTCCAAGCTCATGACAAGGTAATGAGGCCATGCTAAATCCTGCCACGCCCTGGAGCTACATCAGAAGGTGGAGGGGGCAGGTCATTTCCCGCCTGGCCTGGCCCAGGCCCGGCCTGCCTGGCTGCACCGCTGCTTCAGCTTTAGCATCTGTCTGCACCTGCTTGGAGAAAACTTTTCCAATCTGCAAAAACTACAAAAAAAAGTGCTATAAATTAATTCATTTTCAGAACCCTCTCATAATGAAATCCATCTTTTATAACCATCCCACTCTTTTTGTTCCTCTTTTTTCTCTCTCCTCCTCCTTCCTCTGGAGCTGTGCTGCAGCAGCAGCCTGCCACGGTCTGCTGATTTCTAGCTGGAAGATGGGGATCGGCGGGGGAGCTCAGTCTGGCTGCGGGCAGCTGAGCCACACACTCACACACATATCCACCTCCACATATGCACACACACACACACACAACAAAGAAGCAGGTATGCAAGGCGGCAGTGTGTAAGGTGTAATGTGTCTTAACACTCGTACTTTGTAAATCGTTACAGATCTCAATGCAGGTTATTCTTGTGTATCATAAAAGGCAGAAATGTTCAAGCTCCATCTATAGCTAACATAGGATAGCAGGGCTTGTGTGTATAATGGTCAAGGTTTTCCTGTTTGACCATGAGTTTCATCCCTGAAAGAGTCATTCAAGATTCTATGAATTACTGTATTTACATCCACCTCCTCTTAAAAAGGATAGAAAACAGAGAAGACTGTGAGAGTGCATGTCTTTTATAAAATGCAAAAACAGGATAGTAAAAAGAAATAAAAATATGATAAAAAAAGATATATACAGTACATACCTGCTTTTTTTCTCCAAGTAGTGAAGCAAATTATGGTGCTGTAACCCGTTATCCCCAGGCTGGTTTAGCGTCATAATTAAGGCCTGGTGGGATTTATACTAATTAGCTTGGCCAGGCTGATTTTACCGAAATTAATTTTTTACTTTTTTTTTTTATTTCTGCTAAATATAGAAGGTTACACATTTTTGTGAAACAAAGGGGAAGACTGTTTAGCTCGCCGACTTGATGGACACATGGGAAGCAGAGTTTATACAGTTTAATTTAGCAAAAGTTTTATTCATGAGAAGGTTTTTGAATGAATTCATCCCAGTTCAACTGAGCACTGATATTAGTAAAATGTCAAACTGAGACACACAAACACATATATACAGTCATATAAAAAAGTTTGGGCACCCAAAAGTTGTCTCAGAGATTTAAACCATCGGTTTCCACTGTGAGGAACATAGTAAGGAAATCAGAGATGGCAAAAGTACTCACTTTCCGTACTTGAGTAAAAGTACAGATACTTGTGTTAAAAAATACTCTGGTAAAAGTGGAAGTACTGATTAAACTTCTTTACTCAAGTAAAAGTAACCAAATACAGGCATGTAAATTTACTTAAAGTATAAAAGTAAAAGTAGAAACCACTTTTTTCATGCCGTTGCCTACATTTTAAATGGATGTCTGCCAATAGGACTAGATCTAGTTGTGTTCATTTTCAATCATCTCGTCGTCCATACTACTATGCTAACGCCACCGCCACCAAGCTGCAATGATTTGCCGCGAATGAATACCGCCGAATCTGTCGATTCATCTTGTAGTGCTGCGTCAAATGCAACGTAGATTCCCATCCAATTAGATTGAATTTGGTATTGATGACGTGAAAAATAATAACGGTAACTCCATTGAAATGATTCAAAACTAAAGTAAAGAGCCAATTTTTTAAAATGTAAGGAGTAGAAAGTACAGATATTTGTGTAAAAATGTAAGGAGTAGAAGTAAAAAGTCACCATTAAAATAAGTAGTAAAGTAAAAATATCAGAAAAATCTACTTGAGTACAGTAACGAAGTATTTGTACTTTGTTACTTCCCATCTGTGAAGGAAATGGAAGACCACAGGGACAGTTCTTGTTAAGCCCAAAAGTGGCAGGCTAAGAAAAAATATTAGAGAGGCAGAGAAGAAGAATGGTGAGGATGGCCAAGGACAACCGACAGACCACCTCCAAAGACCTGCAGCATCATCTTGCTGCAAATGGTGTCACTGTGCATCGTTCAACAATTCAGCACACTTTGCACCAGTAGAAGCAGTATGGGAGAGTGATGCGACAGAAGCCTTTTCTGCAAGCGCAAAAAAACACAATCACTTGAGGTGTGCAAAAACACATGTGGACAAGCCAACTTCATTTTGGAATAAGGTCCTGTGGACTGATAAAACAAAGATTGAGTTGGTGGTCATTAAAAAAAGACGTTTTGCATGGCGTTCCAAGAAAAACACTTGCTTCCCACTGTAAAATTTGGTGGAGGTTTCGTCATTCTTTGGGGCTGCGCTGCCAATGCTTGCACTGGGAATCTTGTTAAAAATTAGGGTTGCATGGATTCCCCTCAATTTCAGCAGATTCTTGAGAATAATATTAAAGAATCAGTGATGAAGTTGACGTTACTCCGGGATGGATATTTCAGCAATATCCAAAACACTGCTCCTAATCTACTCAGGCGTTCATGCAGAGGAATAATTCCAATGTTGTGGAATGGCCATCCCAATCCCCAGACCTGAATATCACTGAACATCTGTGGGATGATTTGAAGCAGGCTGTCCATGCTCGGCGACCATCAAACTTACCTGAACTGGAATTGTTTTGCAAAGACGAATGGTCAAAAATCCCTTCATCCAGGATACAGGAACTCATTAAAAGCTCCAGTAAGCAACTAGAGGCTGTTGCTTTTGCAAAAGGAAGATCTACTAAATATTAATGTCTCATTTTTGCTGAGGTACTCATATTTTTGCACCTGTCAAATTTTGTTTTAATGCATACTGCACATTTTCACTGCACAAAGCTGTTGCAAACACCCAAATATTTAAAATAAAGATAATTAAGATTAATAGCGATGCCCAAACTTTTTCATATGACTTTTTTACTTCATGTGAATTTTGTTTACAGGACATTTATGTTTGCAGAACTTGTGTACGGAACTAAAGTGCAGAACTGCATGCCACCACGCCGCTTTAAAACGCTGCACCATAACAAAGCTAAATATGCAGAATCCTTTTACATTTACATTCACCTACAGTGACAAGGGAGGCTTAGATTATTGGACTGAATCGGTTCATTGACTCAGATCAACAGACTCAACAGAAACACTGCTGACTCAGATGATTTGGTCGACTGGCTCCTACTTGCGGCGCCGGCCGACCGTGACGATACAACTAGCTGATAAAAACAAGCAGCTGGTCAAATCATGGGAAGAAATATAACTGGTTTTCTATTTGCCCCTTCTGGAGAGTGACTCTGTTCTTTTTTATCTCTCCATACGTATTCAAAAGGCATATGACGCACAATCAAGTGGGCTGATGGTTCAATGTTGCCATTTGGAAGGTTTAGACCAAGAGTCTTTGCATCTAAAGATGAAAACTTGCACACAAAAAACTGCTTCTTCTGACACAATCGAAGAAAAGCAATAAAAAGGGAAAAGGTAAATTAATTCTCACTAGAATATCAATGTAGTTTTTGTGTCCTTGTTGTCCCTGAGAGATAAATGGTCCACACAAATAAAACAGTGAATTTCTCCACACTGAAAAACCTTCAAATAAAGCATCGCTGTTTTTTTTTTATTCATCTTTTCCTGAGCTGACCTGTTGAGCAAAAGCAAAAGCAAAAATCAAGGCTGAATGTAAATGTCCCCTGAACTGTGTGCATGACTACTGATAATTAAATAAAAATGGCCATGGCGCTGTAACTTTTAGATGTATCCCAATTTCAGTTTATGGATCAAATTATAAGGAGCTACACTGCATGTTGAGGCATTAATTCAACTATTTGGTTCTGGTGTGTTAGACCAGGGGGGTATCTAAAAGTTGGAAGACACTAGCACTCTCAGATATGAGTTTAACACCTGAGATCTAAGTCATTTGGATTTTTATATATGACTAAAAGGTGTCCAGATCCAATAAAGTGTGACATGGCCCTTTTTATTTTATGATCTCTTCTCACCCATGGTTCCTCAATATTCATGTATAGCAAAGTCGGTCTTCGAGGGCCGCTGTCCTGCAGGTTTTAGAGGTTTCTTTGCTCCAGCACAGCTGATTTTATTTGAAAGCTGATTAACAGGCTTTTGCTCAACTGCAATCATCATAATCAGCTGTGCTAAAGCAGAGAAACCTCTAAAACCTGCAGGACAGCGGCCCTCGAGGACCAACTTTGGGGATGCCGGACGTATAGCCTTGCTTTCTATTTTTGTGTTTGCATAATTGATCAAATCAGAAATCAAATAAAATCAAGGGCTATGCTTTATTTGAACATTTTGATGGGAGATTAACAGTTTTCTTTTTGTGGACTAGTTATCTCTCAGGAACCACAGGGACACAAAAAGTAGACAAAACACATGTCAATTACAAATTAATCAAGCAAAGAAAAATTATGTCATATGTTAATGTTATGCTTGGCTTTACTAAACAGGAAGAACAGATAGGAAGCTAACGCAGACCATTGATTAGCAATTTGTTGAATGTGAGTGATTGGTAGAATTGTACCAACTTTATCATCTTAGCAAGTAGTTTAATGTTACATGCATCCAGAGAAGTTGTGAGAGGTGCGATTCCAATGGTGTGTTCACACCTATTGCATCTAATAGGTGTTGAATGTTGAAATCGAATGCTTCTGCATTTTGAGAACAAGCACTGGACACTGTGGACACTCAGTGTTTGACATTCTGGACACTGCTGCTTTGTTTTTTTTTTCTTACAATCAAAAGATTAGCTTCACTTTTTCTCTAATGAGATGGAAAGGAGTCGTTTTAACGTGTTCAAAGTACACATCGAAAAATCCCTGAAGTCAGTTCATCATGATTATGATCCTTCTTATGCTGTTTTATTTAGAGCAGCAGACCCCTGCATACCACCACAGTTTTGGGAGTCCCCATTGAAAGCTCTCTGAAGCCAGCCAGGCTGTCTGGGACTTTCTGCTGCCGTTCGTAGAGGTTAAAAGTAAATATAAACCCATTTTAGTTGGTGTGGGTATCTAAAAACTGTCAGTAAGAAAATATTTTAGTGGAGAATTAATGATCAGACGACTGTCTATCCCTTGTACATAAAAAAACCCATTCTTTTGGCTTTTTATGTCCCCTTTGAATATATACATTCTTCATAGTTTTATGCTGAAAGCTCTGCAGAAACAAAGATCAAGGCTTGGGTGTCGTTTTCGGCTTGAACGCTCAAAATGCACTACTCTTAGCGCTTGAAACTCCGCAAACTCTCCCAAAGCTAAAATTGTGCCACTGGACATCTCATCGTTTCCTTGTTGCAATCTCTCATAGACTTTGCTTGCAAATCAAGATGCCCTGACTCTAAAAACATGTTTTGTGTTAACGCACCATAAGGCTTACATTCAGGACACAACCAGCAGAGACAACTGATCAGTCATGTGAGGTAAATGTTCAATACGCCACAATCTGTTTGACAAATGTGTTTTTATCCTCTATTTGGCACATTTACTAATGAATACTAAACCACCTCAATCACGCCTAAAAAATTTAGTATGTTCTATTTTTGCTGTTTCCATACGGCTCGTCTAATGTGATGCTTTAAAATGCACATAAAAAAAAGCATTGATGGATCAACATCTACTAGTTTGAAACCTCTGACTTTAACTGGTCCAACCTAAACTGGATTATTCTTCAACTGACAATTTGAGATTCATTAATCCTTTATCATATCTGTGTAATCACAAAAAGTCTGTTTTTTTTAAATGTTTAAGACCAACTTTCAGTTAGAAATTCATTATAACGAAAATATCAGGAGTAAACAAACTATCAGAATTATTCTAAGCAGATTAAACATCCTTTTCGAACTAAGTCGGTAATTTGTAAAGACCTAAGAAGAAGTTCCCTCAATCACATTGTTAAAATCTCTATTTTCTTAGATTTCTCGTTAGCCATTTGACTCCAAACCCCTAACAGATGAAGGACGCACAGCATAAACTAATGAAATGAGTTCAAAAAGCAAATTGAGACGACGACATTGTCTAAAAAGCCGTCCTGTGACGGATTACAAACCACTGTGTGTTCATTAGCCCCTATTGATCTGCGTGTTTACCAAACACTCTAATGATAGTACTGAATACTGGAACGCAAACAGAGAGATTGACGTGGACTGATCCATGTGTGGGACAGAGTCACACTCCACGGAGAGGAAGAGGAAGAAAGCAGGAGAGGCGATGGTGTGATAATGGAGGCGGTGGAGAGGAAACACTCAGGGGGCGCGCAAGAGGATATAGAGACGATGGTCAGGGGTGGCGAGTATTGGACAGAGAGGTAGGCGAAGCAGGTGAATGGAGAAGTGGGATTGTGTGAGGAGGAGGAGGGTGGGGGGAGAAGTTGGGGAGGGTGGGGGCAGCCATATTAAAAATGCAGCAGTGGGGAGCAGGCCGGGGATTCACAGTAATTAGATGACAAAACGGCAGCGGGCTGGAGATGAGAGAGAGGGGTCACACACAATGCCACTGCCGCCGGGTAATTTGTAAGTGTCAATCACTAGCCTGCCAGGGGAAAAGCGAGAGGGAGAGAGGGGCTGAGAGGGGGAGCAGGAGGGGGTAGTGTATTGGGGGAGGAGGGAGTGAAGAAGGGGTGCGGGCAGAGGCAATGAGAGTGAGACTTGGTATGAGGGTGCAAGCAGGTCGAGAGAGGCAGGTGGAGAGGAGCTGGGGTGGAGTGTTTTTTTTGTTTTTTTTTTTTTTCCTGGAGAATAAAAAGTCATTTGGAAGAGTCGGAGGGGAGAAAAAAGAAAGTGAAAATTTAAAGATAGAGACTGAAAGTGTGAGAGCAGGTAGAGACGGAGACGGAGATGAACAGATTATTCAGGTTTTTACTCTCCAACATTTTGGTGTGAAATAAAAATTTGCCGCCGGTGTTTGGGAGCCTGTCATTGCAGGGTGCAAAATTTCTCACATGAGCTTTTTAATATCATAACATGTCCACGTGTTGCATCACAGCGAACTGTCATGCATGATCAACATTGGAAAATGAGAAAACCTTCAAGCAAAAAATGGAACAGCCTCACCAGGTCTCAACCTCTGCTGTTTGGCTTGTGCTTAAAGATATTATCCAGCTGTACTCACTATTAAAATATGAATATGTAATGAAAAATGCTAAATATCTGCAGACATTAATACATTTCATTGCATTCAATACATTTCCAACAGATTTGAAAATTGATTGTGACGCATCGGAGTTGAAAGGAGTTCAGTCCTACCTATCGATGTTAGACTTTTACTCTAATGACTTTATGATAGGTATTCCAAATTTTTTCATCGAATCCATTAAGGGTTTGTACTCATAGCTCAAACTTTTTCATGCTACCACACCGATAAAGTGTTTCTTTGATATTTCACTTGTGAAAGACATAGGAGATGATCAACTAAGGATTCAAATAAGGAGAGCTAAATCTGAATTTTAAACAAAAACTTGCGCCTGCAACTAGTGGGCTTTTTAAAGGTGATCTACTGAGATTAACAGGTCTGATTTGTGTGTGCAAGGCTGTCACCAAGGAGACTTTTGGTGAGCAGACTAGGGTTTATTTCATCACAAAAGCAGCAGTAATTTGCAACAGCACTGCACACAGATGGCACATACGATGACCATGTACAGAAGATGCAGAGAAGGAGAGAAAAGACCTGATATGTTTGCATGATATATAAAAAATCTGATGACCTTGAGGCACAAACATGGAGGAGTAGCTTCTGGCATCTGGATCATTCTGACTGTCACAACTAGTCAAGGAGATTGATTCAATTTCTGAAAACTTCTTTTTGTCTTTTCTTTTTTGCTCCAGAATAAAAATGGAGTTCTGAAAAAGAAACAGTACAAAATCTGCACAACGATAAAATAGAAGACGAAACTTTTTCAGCGATGATCATCATTCCCAGTACAGGTGCTGGTCATAAAATTAGAATATCATGAAAAAGTAGATTGATTTCAGTAATTCCATTTAAAAAGTGAAACTTGTATATTATATTCATACATTACATACAAACTCATATATTTCAGATGTTTATTTTGTTTAATTTTGATGATTACAAATGACAACAAATGAAAATCTCAAATTCATCATATCAGAAAATTAGAATATTACTGAAGACCAATAAAAACAAAGGATTTATAGAAATGTTGGCCAACTGAAAAGTATGAACATGAAAAGTATGAGCATGTACAGCACTCAGTATTTAGTTGGGCCTCCTTTGGCCTGTATTACTGCAGCAATGCGGCGTGGCATGGAGTCGATCAGTCTGTGGCACTGCTCAGGTGTTATGATAGCCCAGGTTGCTCTAATAGTGGCTTTTAGCTCTTCTGAATTGTTGGGTCTGGTGTATTGCATCTTCTTCTTCACAATACCCCATAGATTTTCTATGGGGTTAAGGTCAGGAGAGTTTGCTGGCCAATTAAGAACAGGGATACCATGGTCCTTCAACCAGGTACTGGTAGCTTTGGCACTGTGTGCAGGTGCCAAGACCTGTTGGAAAATGAAATCTGCATCTCCAAAAAGTTGGTCAGCTGCAGGAAGCATGAAGTGCTCTAAAACTTCCTGGTATGTGGCTGCGTTGACCCTGGACCTCAGAAAACACAATGGACCAACACCAGCAGATGACATGGCACCCCAAACCATCACTGACTGTGGAAACTTTACACTGGACTTCAAGCAACGTGGATGAAGTGCCTCTCTTCTTTTCCTCCAGACTCTGGGACCTTGATTTCCAAAGGAAATGCAAAATTTACTTTCATCAGAGAACATGACTTTGGACCACTCACCAGCAGTCCAGTCCTGTTTCTCTTTAGCCCAGGCAAGACGCTTCTGACGCTGTCTGTGGTTCAAGAGTGGCTTGACACAAGGAATGCGACAGCAGAAACCCATGTCTTTCATACGTCTGTGTGTGGTGGTTCTTGAAGCACTCACTCCAGCTGCAGTCCACTCTTTGTGAATCTCCCCCACATTTTTGAATGGGTTTTGTTTCACAATCCTCTCCAGGGTGCGGTTATCTCTCTTGCTTGTACACTTTTTTCGACCACATCTTTTCCTTCCCTTCGCCTCTCTATTAATGTGCTTGGACACTGAGCTCTGTGAACAGCCAGCCTCTTTAGCGATGACCTTTTGTGTCTTGCCCTCCTTGTGCAAGGTGTCGATGGTCGTCTTTTGGACAACTGTCAAGTCAGCAGTCTTCCCCATGATTGTGTAGCCTATAGAACTAGACTGAAAGACCATTTAAAGGCTTTTGCAGGTGGTTTGAGTTAATTAGCTGATTAGAGTGTGGCACCAGGGGCCATCAATTTTGAACCTTTTCACAATATTCTAATTTTCTGATATGATGAATTTGAGATTTTCATTTGTTGTCATTTGTAATCATCAAAATTAAACAAAATAAACATCTGAAATATATGAGTTTGTATGTAATGTATGAATATAATATACAAGTTTCACTTTTTAAATGGAATTACTGAAATCAATCTACTTTTTCATGATATTCTAATTTTATGACCAGCACCTGTACATAACCTGCATGAAAAGAGAGAGAACCAATGCAAATTGTGTCGTTTCAACACCACAGATGTATAGGCAGCAACCATAAGAGAACAGAAAGCATCATTTATTTCTTAAAACAAGACTGGGTAATTAAGACCAAAGTATTGGTTTAATTTGAGATATACTGAATAATTTTTAGGTCAGTATTGAGCACTTGACCGTATCAATGATCTGTGCGGGCCACTCTTCTCTAAAATTCCCTTTTGCATCTCAAGATGGTCGATCTATTACTGGATTAGTCATGTGACCCAGAGCGGTATTTTAAGGTACGTTCACACTGAACGTGAATTTTGCAGCTTTCGTGGAGGATTTTTATTTTCTCATTTCTTTGTCGAGGGCAGATCTGAAGCAAAGCTAATTGAAGCGAGTTGAAAGTGGAAACTTTAAGGAAGAGAACAGCCTGATTTTGGTAAAGTTGGCCTTGCCTTCAGGTGAAGTAGAAAATCTGAACTTTATTTTGCGTTGTGGTGGTAAAGATTCTCAGTCATCCAGGTAATAGTCACTCCAAAAAAGTAAAGAAAAAAAAAACAAATCCACTGGACTTTGTTACCAAGTTTGCAGACGTTTCGCTTCCCATCCAGGAAGCTTTTTCAATTCAAAATGTCAGAAATAGCATTTTTTTGTATGCATGTCTCGAAATCCAGTTAGGGAAGGAGCACAATTTTTTTTTTAAGTAAAAGTCGCCGGTCGTGCCAAATGCTTTCAATGGTTAGGTGGATTTTCAAGGGAGGCAAAAGCAGCTGAAACTAGCGAAATTTTCACAGGTTTCACATTCGATGTGAACGTACCTGTAAAGCATCTGAGTGCCAGCTAAACATGACAGTTACTGTATGTTGTTGATAGGCAACAAAACAGAGATTGCATTTACATGATTAGACATTGTCTTTATAAATAACTCCATGATTTAATCTGTTGGTCCAAGCGGTCTGCTATCAGATTTTAAAACACAGAGGAACTGTTTTGTGACAGAACACTTTTGCAAGATGCTTTCAGGGCCGGTAATCCTGAAACTTACAGGTCTAGTACCACTTATTTGTGGAAGGGGGGAATAAATAACTTTCATATTCTTCACTGCTGCACTGCCTTAAAAAAATTATAATTTTTTTTTTTTTTCAAAAGACAGTTTCCCACTTGATATGATGATGATGATTTAAAGAAGGCAAGGACAGGTGCCATGAATGAGGAAAACTATTCTGGGACATGCTACTAACTGGAGTGTTGCTCTGGAATGACCCATCAAGATGCAAGAAAACGTGTATACATGAGTATACAAGAATGTATAGAATAGTAATGAATACAAAATTGTAACATAAACATATGAATGTGTATATACAATTCTAACATCTATTTTTTTATTATAAATGAAATAACCCATTTTACACAACATTCAGCAGTCTAATGGCAGTGGAGAAGAAACTGTTATGGAGTCTGCTGGACCTGCATCAGATGCTTCGAAGCCTCTTCCCAGAGGGCAGCAAGGAGAGAAGTACGTGGTGGGGGGGGTGAGGGGTCATTGATGATGTTAAAACGCAGTGTTGTACAGGATTTTCCCCTTAATAAAGCATTCCTTAATAGACAATATGTCTTTACTATTTCAAACTCTGACTGCCAAAATATGTTGACATATTTAGAGAACATTCTCTCCCCTCTCCGTCATTGCACCTATACCTTCTTCTTACCACAATGGCTGCAGGCATTTTTACGTGCAAGTTCGCACCTGTCTTTCAAATGCACTAAATTTAGACCAACAAAATACACCTGCAGTCTGTCTCAGGTTTGACAAATAGCATTGCTGCTTGTAAGTAAATACATTTGCATTTCTCTTTCCAGTATTTTGCACGTTCTGAGGATCAGTATATGTTCTGCATATTTATGAAGGCAAGCACACTAAATGGACTGTGCCTGCTGTGCCGTTCATTTTAGAGATGCAAACCTGGTGTGCATCCAGGCAGTAGATGAGCTTTGTATGCGTGCTTTGCAGTTTGTTTCTGCTTTTATACTTGCAACCTATTTTTTTTACTGACATTTTAAACAATATAACAAATAAATAGAAGAACTGACAATAAAACTATATGTGTTTTATTCATAGGTTGCTTATTTATAGGTGCCAAACTATTTTTATAATGAAATGGGTTGTTTTTACAGAAAAAAGTCCAGTAGCTGTAGATTTTTCTTTCACAAATATCCAAATCATAAGATTTTAAGCCCTTTTTTCCATTTAAAATGTCTTAAAATGTAAAGAAAAACTGAAGCTTTCAGTGACATTTAGTGACTACCTCAAAGAAATATAAAAAAAACAAGATAGGTCAACAACAAAGATCCTCTATAATATTCCCAAGATAAGAACAGGCAAGATAACTTATTACCTTATGCAAACATACTGGGGTATTTTGATATTTATCATACACATTTCAAAATAAAATATATTTGTTTTTAATATAGTTTATTTGTCCTATTAAAACAGGAATTGAGACAATATAAATCATATTATGTTTCAGTGATGTACTGCATATAGGTTTGGTTACTTTGTTACATTAAGTTAGGCATATTGAACAATATAAATGGAGTATTAGTTCATGAGTAAACCTGATTATCATTATGTGAATCACTTTTATTATTTGATTTTATGTGATTAATTAGTTGGGCTATCTGCTCTACAGACATGCAGGCCATAGCTGCACAATTTTAGTTCTGGAGTTCAAGCTGACACAAAATCTGGATCGCTAAACATCACTGATCAATTTTTAAATGTTTGTTTCCAGAATATTAAGATTTATTTTATGACGCCATTATTCTGTGACTGCATAATTTTCAGGAATTTTCCCACAATTTTTCACACAATCAGAGAAGTTATGATTAACAGTCTGTGGCTGATAAAATTAATCATATATTTCCATTTCTAGTTTAACCTAAAGAATAAAATGTTACAGGTTGCCTAGTCAATGCTAGCCAGGCTGATTAAAAAATAAGAGGATGAAAAATAGTGTAACGCCGCCTCTTCCAAAGTCCCTTGTACCACCGTCTGCTTTGTCTAGAAAGATTTAATGTAATGTAGCAGATAAAATAATCTAATCCTGAAAAAGATCAACATTAGGCAACAAGAAAATTAAGCACATTGATTTTTTTAATATATTTTCTATAAAATATCCATAATTTACAAGATTTTAGCAAAGCTCCTATTAAATCAAATGTGATTAAATGTATTTATCTATATACCAAAACGCCTAAAAAAAAGCAACTGGTCGCCAAAATTAAATTAATGTTTACTGTGTGTTTATATTATATGAAGAAAAGAACAAAAAAATAATATCTGGTGTTTTTGTTTATAATAGCCTTCCATATTTTAGAGATGTTCTTCAATTTACCTTAAACATGATACAGCGTTTTTTCTTAAGGACCGGATGCTAAAGGCTAATCGGACCAGTGTTGCTGTGTTTTTGGTTCTGGGCTTTTTCCACTGCATAAAAATACTTTTTTTTTTTTTTTTTTTTTTTTTTTTTGCAGCTACTGTGGCAAGAACAACTAACTTCAGTTGTTACTGGTTTAATATGTAATATAGTTTCCCCAGCAAATCAACACTTGCGTTCATTTTCTGGAATAATTTTCCAAATTACAAGAATTCTTATTCCCAATACTTTGGTTTATTACACCCCAGAGTGTGTGACATAAAGCTGCTCCTTCCTCATTACGTCTATACAGCTCTAGAAAACTGGAGGAAATGTTTCAGCAGAGTAACACATGGGTTTAGCAGATTTAGTCTATTTATTTATGAAAGCAGAGCTGGTCTATTAATAAGTAAAAACCCCTTAAAATACATTATTTACTTTAAATTTAAGCCCATAAATGGGTTGATCTGCCAACGCAATGAGCATTTTTGGCCTTAGAGGAAGATAACTAGACATTATACACTTGAAATAAGATAATTAAGTTTTTTCCTTTTTCAAACATAAATCTTTTTCCATTGGCAAATGTTCTGTCCTATACAAGAGAAAATACACTTATTTTAAGAATATATATTTCCTTTTTTTGCAGTGAAATAAGCTTTTACATCATATTTTTGGAAAATACTTTCTTTTATCTTATTATCTTTTTATCTTTTTTCTATTTGATCTTTTTCCAATCTTCTCAGATAAAGATATTTCTACAGAACTGTAGGGGGGAGCCTAAGTTGATCTAAATCTCCACATCAACTTTTTATTGCTGCTTCTCTCAATCTATGAGGTATTCCATCAGAAAAACTATTGGTACAGATTGGTCATGTCGTAAAAGTCTAATAGGGGATTTATGGCGATTTTACCAACCTTGTAATGTATAAACTAGAAATGCATTTGCTAAAATATTTTCAATCTTTAAAGGGAAATCTGTTGCTTAATGTATTCTCAATGTTTCTCCATGATTCTATATATCCATCATGATCATGTGATTCTAATATGTTTAAATGACTATATATATAATGACTAATATTAAAGTATCTAATGTAATATTGTGAAGAATGAAGCTGGACATTTGAATTGAAGAGTCTAAAAGTGATGAAGAAATTTTGGCAGAACGTATATCTTCACCAGATTTAATCTATTGATAAAAGAGACCAGCAAACTCTTCCATTGATACATATCTTTTATTAATCTATCAATTAATAGAATGTTATTTAATTTAAACATGAATGTCTAATGTTGCAGGTTATTCAAGCTCCATGTCTGATAAGCTGTGACATCATTTGTTATATGCATATTTCACTTTTTCCATATTTAACTTTATTTACTGATAGAACAGTGTTCTAAAAGAAGGCAATCTTTTTGGGGGGTTAGATAGGTATATTATATATCATCAGCATATAATGATATTTAAAAATTTTCCTCATTAATTGCAATACCCTAAATTTCTTGGTTAAAGTGCAGATCAGCTTTTAAGGGTTTGGTGGCTATTGTAAACGGAAGTGGCATTAGCTGGCCGCTTTGTCTGCTCCCCTAACTACTGTAGAATGGTTTGATATTATTTGTTAAAAAGTACTAAATAAATCCAAAATTATTTATTCAAAATAATCATATTACTAACTACTGCTGTTGTCGGGTCCTATTTTTACTTTTTTTTTTAAAACCACAATGTTGCTGGAAATGAAATAACGCCCTAACTAATAGTGAACAAGTTGACATCCTGATCAAGCTGGAATAAAAGTTAAGATAGAGTCAGATATAAAATGAAATAATAGACAATTACTTTAAATCCCATGTGTTTATGCTGCTATAAAACATTCCTATTGTGTCTATAAATTGATGCATGGTAGAAAAATGTCAACATTTGTTCCAAAAGAGCTCAGATACAAAATGAAATAAACTATTAAAGTACAAAAAGGAAGCGAGTCAAACTGACCTGCAGGCAATCAGCTTCTTTATTGTATTAAATATTTATTTATTTTCTTTTGCACAAAACAAAATGTAAATCATCTTCAGTGTGGTCGTGCCTATTTGTTGGTATGTATGAGGCAATCTAAGAAGCTTGGCACATAAAACTAGCTGCATGGCCTGTGCCTCCGTAGACGAATGAAGTAATCCTGTATTTATTACTTAAAGTCAATGATGATTAATCTTAGCGGATCTAGAAACCAGTATGTAGAAACCCTCTTCAATAAACTATCCAAATGGAAACGTATTAGAGGCTTCTCATGTCAGGTGCGGCAGCATAAACACATTCAGATCAGTGCGGCATAAATGGAAGTGAATAGAAAATAGGATTAACCTTAACAGCAGAGCGATGTATGGAAATATTCAGCATGTTATAGGCTAATTGTAAGGCTTTTGTTGTGTCGTATGATGGGCGGTTGAGTGTGTGCGTGTCTGCGTGCGAGCACTGGCCTTTCTTTCTTTTCATAGCCGGTACAATGGGGGCAGTTGTTGGCGTCTAGCCAGCGAGTCGGGTTGTGAGGATCCAACACAATGAGCAGGCGACACCGCAGTGAGAGAGAGAGCACAGCTAACACATGTAATGTATTAACCATGTAGGTGTGCACACAGATGCAGAAGCACATCCATGCATGCATGTGCATGGCATGAGGTGAGGGCATGTCAGTCAAAAAATGTCCACGGACTGTCATTGCACATGCAAAACGCTGATGTCGGTGCTGTATTGTGTGCATGAGGAAGGGCAGTGACATGACATGACACAACAGCCCTGACATATAAAGGAATCCTCCAGAGGGGGGGGATAATGTCCTGCAGGACCGCTGGCCTCTTTATCTCCAGCCTTCCTCACATCTGGAAAAGGATTTACATGCATGAATATCTGTAACAGTGGACCTAGATGACACAATCATAACCAAAGGTAAAGTTTACACTTTTCAAAGAACTTTTTAAAATAACAAATTAAAATGATTTTCGCTTTCTTTGATTAAATTAGACTAAAACATTTCTTCTTCTAGTCAGTAAAGATTTAAAATTTTTCAATTTTTTTTTATTTCCTAAATGCATAATTACAAAGAGATTTTCTTAAAGCTACAGTGTCTGATTTTCATCAACATCTATTTGGTCAGATTACAGACTGCAATGAAATGACCCGCTCCCCCACCGCTTCTCCCATCCAACAATACGGAGGCTGTCATGGTACAAAATAGCTTCTGCAAAGTCTGGATCACCTTTATAGTCAAGTGATCACAAGTTTTGTTTCCATAGATAATTTTATAGATAGTATTTTATTAGTCTGTGTAGGATATAGATTTCATATGGGCCTGTGAAAGCAAATATACCTGTTATTTGTCATTTAAATCCAATATCAAAGAGGTTTCTAGAATTTCCTTCTTTCATCTGCGCAACATTGCAAAAATTAGAAATCTTTTGTCCAGGGGTGATGCTGAGAAACTAGTCCATGCATTTGTTGCTTCAAGGCTGGACTATTGTAATTCTTTAATATCAGGAAGTCCACAAACTGTAGCTAAAAGCCTTCAGCTGATCAACAATGCTGCAGCCAGAGTTCTAATGAAAATTAAAAACAGAGATCATATCTCTCCTATCCTGGTTTCTCTTCATTGGCTTCCTGTTAAATCCAGAATAGAATTTAAAATCTTCCTTCTCACATATAAAGCCTTAAATGGCCAAGCTCCATCTTATATCAGAGATCTGATTGTTCCTTATGTTCCTAACAGAGCACTTTGCTCTCAATCTGCAGGTTTACTAGGGTTTCCTAGAATTTCTAAAAGTAGAATGGGAGGCAGATCTTCTAGTTATCAGGCTCTTCGCCTGTGGAACCAACTACCAGTTCTACTCCATGAGGCAGACACCCTGTCTACTTCTAAGACTAGGCTTAAAACTTTCCTTTTTGATGAAGCTTATAGTTAGAGTGACTCGGGTTATCCTGATTATCTCTATAGTTATGTTGCTATAGGCTTAGACAGCTGGAGGACATAGGGACACCTTTTTCATCATTCTGCTTAATTCTATCTCTCTTCTCCCACTCTGCAGAATCTGTTAGTTCAATCTCTAAGGTTATGCTCTATCTGCTTTTCCTCAGAGTAGCTTTGCCTCGTCTGTTCCTGTTTGGCTGTGACTCCATCCTAGAGAGAAATTAATACCTTTGTTCATAGATATTTGAGGTAGGCCTGTTTTTCAGTGTATTCCTGTTTCTCTGACTCTGACTGGCTTGATGTGCTCTCTTCATCCTCTGACATGGGAGGTTGCTCGGAGCTCATCTGCTGGCTGTGTGTTGGGGTCGCCTTTTACAGTTGCTTTTTGTATCTCTGCTTCTATCTCCTTGAACCCCAGTCAGGGTTCAAGGAGATGGAACCCCAGTGTGTGCAGCCTCTGCAGATGGCCGCTCACATTTCCGCTGGAGGTTTCTTCCTGTTAAAAGGGAGTTTTTCCTCTCCACTGTCACTACAAGCATGCTTAGTGTGAGGAGGGATTTCCTTTGAGTCGATGCAATCGACTGGTTTTCTTTAGATAGAAAACTTTAAATCAGTCTAACTGTATTGTCTAGTGAACTGTAAAGTGCCTTGAGTTGACGTGTTGTGAATTGGCGCTATATAAAAAAACTGAATTGAATTGAATAATTTTTAGTTGTTTAGTTTGATCGTGAGACAGTGTTGGTTGGAAATCCAAGTCTTGAATGGGGTACAGGGGTCATTTGACAAGGAATTATTTTTATTTATTATATTATGAAGAAGAAGAGGGCCAGGCGATGGACGGGTGCTAGCGGGATTCTGGAGACAAGATTTGAAACTTTCCAAGAGATCTGGAGAGGAGTAACTGAGATATGTATCCAGAAAACTAGTTTGGTGTATACCCGTAATCGAACATGGTTTATTTACAGCTCTGAGCGCTACATATGGTAAAGTTACTGTTGTCATTAGTTTGAGGAGTTTTGTCTAAGTAACGTCAGTTGTCATGACAAGGCAACACCACAAACAAACTGCTGGCTTGAGTATCTTTGTGAGGGGAAAAAAATGAAATAAAAAAACAAAAAACAAATCTGGAAAGATATCATGAACTTGTTTTATATGGAAGAAAAAAGGTTAAAGTTTGCAAGCTTAAAGTGACGTGAAGTATGGGCCTGGCATGATCGAGCAGTGGTGGCTGCTGCTCTCTGAAACAGGAGAGCCTCAATTGTGTTAATTAAATCCAAACATCATGTGTTGCGTTAGCAAATGTTGAAACAAATAAAATACATCACTACGATGAGTGAAAATTGCTATTAGTTTCAGTGTTCCGCACAAGATGACTGCTCTGACTGAGTGATTACTTTTCCCTCTTGACTCATGAGGAAAACCTCCTCTGTGTCTCGTCATTGTTAGTCAGAAATCCCAATGTTGGGCAGCCAGTTTTACAACCCACCCCTGCTTCGTAGACCCCCTAAGAGGTTTAGCCTCACTGGAAGTGACGTGTTTTGGCACGTTATCCAATCAGGGCTCTACTTTCCCGCTGGTTACCTCAATAGACCGAGGCTCAAACCTCAACTGTGATTTCTCAGTGGCTGACAGGCAGCGTCCTACTGCTCCAGAGTGGAGAAGACATTGCATCCAAGAGCAGAAAAAGAAGCTGAATAATTCACAACTTCCTCATGAAATGAGAAGCATTTTAGCACATATTTAAAGCGGTTAAATAACTGCATTTATGAAGTTTGCAAAGCATATTTAACCAGTAATTTTATTCAATTTATAGGGGAAGGTTAGCCTCCCTAGTATTCAATGAGAAATTGCCACTGAGATCGAGCTGATCAAATCATCAAGACATCATCCAGGAACCCTAAGAATAGACCTCACTTATTCACGTGACCACTGTATGTTTACAGTACAATGCTGGACGACATTAAAAAACACATGTAGATATTTTTCTGCAGAGATGTGGAACAAAGTGAGTGGAGAATCTGCCAACTCAACATTGTCTTAAACTGTTAGTATTTAAATAGGGAGTTTTAACAGTGCTATATTGCAAAATGTTCACTTGTTGAGCACAGGATCCCTACATTTTGCATTCTAGCTTGTTTTTACAGATACAAGACAGCGATCAGTCCGACATTACTGACTTCCCCCAAAAATGACTTGTGCAATTATTTGGTCAATCGCCAATCTTCCTTTTCAGGAGAGCATGAAGAGTTATAAAAGTTTAGCTACCTGCAGATATTTTGTGTCGGGATGAGTGGGAGGTTTCTATGGAAAGTAACAAGCATGCAGCAGTTCTCAGCTGTGTTGAAGGTAGGTACAAAATCAATTGAAAATAATTTATAACTCGTCATGTCTTGGTTCTACTTAAGTTTTCTTTTGAGTTTTCAGTTTCCCTTTGATCCATGGTTTTCTTTGTTTTCTAGTTTTATTGGTTTAACTCCTATTTTGTGGTGTTTTCTGGATATATTTGAGTTCTTAGGTATGTCTTGATTGTCCTCTGTTGCCCTATGTGTTGGTCTCCTCACAGGTGTCAAACTGGTTCCAGAAAGTCTTTGTAGCTGCAGGTTGTCTTTCCAACCAAACAATAGCACACTAGACTCCATTCATCTAATCAAGGGGGTCCAATCTGATGACTTGATGAGATGAATGGAGTCTGGTGTGCTATTGTTTGGTTAGAAAGACAACCTGCAGCTACAAAGACTTTCTGGAACCAGTTTGACACCCTTGCAGCTCTTTTCTAGAATCCTCTCTTCACACCTGCTCCTTATCAGCTCAGTAGTCCTGTCTTTGTTCAGTCTTCAATATAGACTCTCCCTGTGAGGTTCCTCAGTGCTGGTTCCTTGTTTTTTCCTGGCTCCCCACATGAGTTTTCCCATGATGTTGTCTGGTTTTTGGTTCCATGTATTTGTACTTTGGTTTTTGGATTTTTGCCTCAGTTATTCAATTAAATCTTCAAGAACTCACCTCTGCCTCCTCACCTATGCATTTGGGTCCTCAAAACCTCAACCAAGCCGTGACATTACTCAGGAACAATTAGTTTATCTATATAGAAAGGTATGTTTGTATATGTACATAATCGTATGTGCATAATGGCGCTGCTTAAGGTGGCTGTGCACTGGAGCTTGAGTTCTGATATTTTTTGCCTCTGAAGTTGAACACTGTGAAACTGGAAGGTTATATATTTTTTTTCCCTTTTTGGATTCTTCGCATGGTGCATACCCACAGCAACCATGGCAACCTGATTTCTTTACCACCGAGAGCCGCTAATTAACATCTTAAATAAACCCACTGTCATTAGGCAAAGCAAACAGTGTGGTGAAAATCAAGTTCTTTCATTTCTCCAGTGCATTTAACACATTTCAGCCTGACTTACTTTGTTAGAAACTCTAGAAGACTCAGGTAAAGGCATCAACAATCGCCTGGATGAAATACTACCTGACAGACCACAGTTTGTTGACTGAAGGGTCAACTGTCTAATCAACTAGTCAGCAGCACAGGAGCTATTATAGCCAGTTTCACACTGCACTATTTTGCGTTGATCCGTTGCTGCTTGTTATGACGCGCCTGGCGGCTAACGTACCTGTCGATCGCGTGTAAACGTGATTCAAACGATCCTCTTGCAGTACATAAGTTGTTCCAGCCAGATGAACCATTTTGTGCATAAAAAATCATTTATTCCACAATGCACGGCCACAGGGATAACAACGACTCCGCCACAGCGGTCAAAAACTTGTATGCCCTTCCGGATTCAACACCTGTCAATTACCTGTCATCTCTTCATTTATATACTGGAGCCGACAGCCCCATCTAGTGATCACAAACAAAACAAACAAAACAAAAAAAATAAATAAATAAAAAGAAACAAAAAATACACATATTTGGCTCCAATACACCGGCCCCTAATTGGCATAATAAACAAATATGCCAATTCTCAAACAATAATAATACAGGAGGCAATATGTGATACAAATGCAACATTCATTTAGACACCATACACCATGCAAAGTTTGGAAATTGGTCTCTCGATAATATTGGACTTAGTTTTCAATTTCACTGATCTCACGAAACCACGACTATCTGGAAACAATTCCAGAACCTTTTTCTTACAGCCGACAGTGTATGTGCCCGTCCTGCATGTCCAAGAACCTGATGAAAATGTCTGAGGATTAACTTGGAGATGTGTTGTTCTTTGGCCAGAATTATTGGATGTTTTTCTTCGTCTGGCATTGCACTTCTATGAAGCCGGCCTCCAACTCTTAAAACTTTATCTTCCAAAACAGGATCCAATACATAGATAGGGCTCATACGGCTCACTTTAGAGTTGTGTGACAAGGCTTCAATTTCATGTTGGAATTTCTGCTGCTGACAGTACAAAATGATGAAGATCTCTGCATTTTGAAGCTCTGCCAATGACAAACTTCGACCTTTTGAGTGATTAGTTGTGCTTTGGCGCCTTCTTGTGTTCATCTGATGCACAAACGCATTCTTGTCCATTAAAGGGTCCAGCTGTTTTCTCCTTCTACATTTCTCCTTTAAGACACACTTCAGCCTGAGGTACCAAGCCACTGCTCTTTTAAGTCTTCTCCAGTCAGAAAAATGTGAAATAAGCTGGTCAGTAGGTGCAGGAGTGTTGAGGCCAATGATGTTAACTGCAGCCTCCTTCTTAATCTCTTTGTCGCTGACATCTAATTCTACATCAATCACCCCTTTGGGCCACTTTTCTTCATCTTTCCACAAAAATTGTGGTCCATCCAGCCACGTCCTGGTTTTCAGGAAGTCTGAAACTTTCATTCCACGAGACACATAATCAGCAGAATTTTCTTTTGTACTGACATGATTCCACTGAGTAGGTTCAGAGAAATTTCTGATGGTTGCAATTCTATTAGCAACAAATGTGTGAAAGCGTCTGTCTTCATTATTAATGTATCTCAACACAGATGTGCTATCAGTCCAGAACATTGATTTATCCAGTTGCATATTCAGCTCTGCTTTGACCATGGCATCCACCTTCACAGCTAAGACAGCAGCTGACAGTTCAAGCCTGGGAATGGTGATAACCTTTAGTGGTGTTACTCTGGCCTTCCCCATAAGGAAAGCAACATGAATGATGTTTTCATAATTTATCATACGAATATACACAACAGTTCCATATCCAGTTTCACTAGCATCTGAAAAATTGTGCAATTGTGCATGCTTTATGGCTCCAAACCCCACAGGTTTTATGCAGCGGTCAACACTAAATGTGGATAGTAGCTCAAGCTCCTCCAGCCATTTTTTCCATTTGTGCAAAATATCTTGTGGGAGTGCATCATCCCAGCCACAGCTTCTTCTGCACAGTTCCTGCTGCATAAGTTTTGCCTGCAATGTTACTGGTGCCAGGAAACCCAAAGGGTCATATACAGAACTATTCACGGATAACATTCCCCGTCTGGTCAGGGCTTGCTGGTTCAGCTTCATCTTAAACTGGAAGGCATCAGTCTCCACACACCACTGCAGACCCAAAGCTCTTTCCATTGGAAGCTTATCGATATCCAGATCCAACGTTTTCAGATCTTTAGCCCTCTGCTCTTCTGAGATGGCCTGCAGAACAACACGACTGTTGCTTATCCATTTTTCCAATGTGAAGCCTCCTTTTTCACACAGAGCAACAAGATCTTTTATCAAATGGATAGCTTCCTCTTCTGTGGCTGCACTTTTCAGGCAATCATCAACATAAAAGTTCTGTCTTACAGTTTCTATGACCTCTGGTGGAAATTCATTCTGATTGTCTTGGGCAGTTCTTCTTAAAGCAAAGGCTGCACAGCTGGGGGACGAGACAGCTCCAAATAGATGGACCTTCATTCTATAAGGCACTGGTTCCTGTGTAATGTCCCCATCTGGCCACCAGAGAAAGCGGAGAAAGTCTCGATCTCCTTCTGGCACCTGTACTTGATGAAACATAGCTTTAATGTCTCCCATTATGGCTATTGACTCTTCTCTAAACCTCAGAAGGACCCCCAACAGAGTGTTAGTGAGGTTGGGGCCTGGCAGCAACTCACTATTCAAGGACACTCCTTTAAACACCGCAGCACAGTCAAACACCACTCGTAAAGTTCTCTTTTTTGGATGGTAAACCCCATGGTGGGGAATGTACCAGATTCTTCCATTGTCACAATGCAAAAGATGCTCAGGTACACGTTCTGCATACCTGCATGAAATTATGTTGTTCATATACTCCACATACTCCTGGTGAAAGTTCTGATTGAACATGAATCTTTTCCTGAGACTTCGTATTCTTTGTTTGGCTACTGCAAAATTGTTTGGTAGACAGACATCCATTCTTTTAAATGGCAGGTTCAAGCAATATTTTCCATCCTGTATTGCTGCAGATGTTTCCATAATATTGAGAAACTTTTGGTCTTCTCTAGACATTTCTTGTTTATCAGTTGATCCTTCACAGAAATCATGATTGTACTGGCTCTTGAGCAGTTCCTCCAGCTTGTTCACTGAAATTCTGTTCACTGTTACAGATGGATCTTCTTGAACACCACTGCTATCCAAGGGCCCATTGACTACCCAGCCAAGTACAGTTCTGACAGCATATGGGCCATTATCTTTACTGTTAATGACTTCCCAAGGTTCTAATAACCTTGGAGCATTGGTACCAATCAACAGATCAACCTCAGAATTTATAGATGGCATTTTAATGCTTGACAAATATGGCCATTTTATTAAATCTTTTGATGTTATCATATCATTTTTGGTCACAGGCATTTGTCTCTGTGTGATAACTTCTGGCAGAGGGCAAAATGTATTGCTCTCAAGACCAGCCACCTCAAGATCACACAGAGAAAATGCTGGACTTATTTTAGATTGGCCCATTGTTCGAAGAAGCACTTGTGTTCGCTTTCCAGTGAGGTTCAGTTGATGCATTAGCCTTTCAGAGCAAAATGTTCCAGTGCTACCTGGATCCAAGAAGGCATATGTTTGGATGGTGCATTGTCCTTTTATTGCTTTAACCTTTACAGGGAGCACTGACAGCATTCCACGATCCTTACCGGCCCCTGTATGGCCACAAGTTGCATTCACAATTGAGGAGGATTCCGATATTTCTGTTTCAGACTCAGGAGAACTTGTTTCTCTTCTTATATGTAGCACAGTTGGATGCCTTTCATTGCAAATTTCACAAGTTAATCGTGCTTCACAGTTCCTGCTGAGGTGGCCCCGCTGCAGACAGCCAAAACATAATCCTTTTCTTCTCAGCAGAAAAACTTTGTCCTTGTGAAGTTTTCTTTTAAATTGTTTGCATTCTTCTAGTGGGTGGGCTTCTGAACAACAAGCACAACAGCAATCACTTCCTCTAGTTGCAGCATGTTGCTGATCAACCTCTCCTGAAGCATTTACAGATGTCACAGTGCTAGCCACTACATTCCCCTTGGTCTTAATCCCAGGTTGCCGTTGACGACTAATGGATGATGTACTGAACCCGTAATCTTGTAATTCTCCAAAAAAAGGATCTGACAAAATCTTAACATGTCGTTCAATGAATGCAACCATATTACTAAATCCTGCCCGGTGTCCAGTTGTCTCCATTATATCATAGGCCTTATTTCTCCAATGCTCTCGTAACTTATATGGCAGCTTAGCAAGGATTGCTCTCATATTTACGGGCATGTCAAGCTCTTGCACATACTCCAGCTCTTCCATTACATTACAGCAGCCACGCAAAAACAAAGAATAACTCTGCAATGCCCTTATATCCTCAGTTCTTATTGTTGGCCAAGACAAAGCCTTGTTAATATATGCAGTTGCAACCTTGTAAGGGTTTCCAAAATGTTCTTGCAATAAAGTCTTTGCTACAGTATAGCCATAATCGGGATCCATATGCTGACAACTGCGCACCAGCTCATGAGGCTGACCTTTAGTAAACTGTTCGAGGTAGTACAAACAGTCAGCATTAGTTGTTTTGGTTTCAACTCCTTGTTCAAAGGCTTTAATAAAGGCTTTGTATTGTAAAGGATCACCATCAAAAACAGGAATGTCCCGTGGTGGGAGAGTCATACTCCGTTGCTGCTTTACTAAGGCTGCTGTGATTTCAGTTTGTCTGCTCATAATGGTAAGAAGTTCTTCAGGTAATTGTAAACTGTTAGATGGTTGGGTTGTACTCTTGTTATGTGGACTCCCAACAGGGTACTGTTTTGTTGCTGTGGTTCTCTTTGATCTTACATCCATATATTTATTTTCCTTTGATGCCAATTTTAGTTCATCTCTTTGTTTAATTTGGTTTACACCATCCTGTTGAGTTGTTGGATTTTCAATTTCATTTTTAGGAAGAAACTCTTTTACAGATGGGTCCAAACTTTGTTTCAATCCCTTTTCCTTTGTTTTCTTTTTATAGTATGAGCTCACTGAGTTTGAAGTTTGTGAGGAACACTCCAGCTTTTTATACATCTCCATCTGCAAGTCAGATTCAGCCAACTCAGTTTCCAGTGCAAGCATCTCTTTTCTTTTCCTCAATTTTTCCTCCTCTTCTTCAATAGCATGTCTTTCCTTTATAGCCTTCACACGGGCCAAAACTGAAGCCCTTTTGGCTGCTGCCTTTAACTTTACAGATGAAGTGATGCTGGAATTAACACTCCTTTGTGAATGTCCACTAACATTTGACACACTGTCAGTGGGATTTACACCATCGTCATCATCATTATCATCATTTTTGCTCATTTCAGTTTGAGAGAGCCACTTATTCACACTAGAAATACACTCATTATTAGAAATCATTTTTGCTTTAAACCATACTTCATGATTTTCTTTTTCATCATGTGGCAAAAAACCCAAAAAAGACTCATGCAAACATTTAGCATCATCACACAACTTAATCAACATATCAAGAGCACTTAAAACTTTTGTTCTTTCACCTTTAGACATTAAATCATGAATTTCATATCTTATATTACCCGTTTTGTTTAATTTTGATTTTCGTTCCTTTTGTAATGTTTCAAGTTTTTCAGCCAAGGCCTTTTCTGTTAATTTAACAGTACGTTTTTGAGTTTCCCCACCGGTAGCCATCTGTTCAATCTCAGTATTTTTGTCCATTTCCATAATGCAAGGGTCCACTTGGAAGAACGCGCGAACAACAACTAATAAATGAGCCTCGAACGCAAAGAGGTATGCCCAATTATTATTTAAACGACGCAGTTACCAATGCATTGGTTTTAATGTGTGCACACAAAACAAAAACAAAAAAAACAAAAAAGAAGGCCATCAAGGTGTAGCGCTACACATACCTCGTTGGGCGCCTGTTGACATTCCGTGATCCAATCCACGACGACATTCAAAGGTCCAGGAACTCCATCCAGCGATCTGATCCTCCTCAATCTCTGACTGTCACCGCGTCCATATGATCCGTTGCTGCAGCGGCCGCAGCCTGATGCTTAAGCTCTTGTAGCAATAGTCCAAGTGACGAACACCAGCTCATCTCAGCCCAAACTGTCTCAGTCTGCTCCACGTAGTCTCCATTACTTTGTTCAAAGACATCGCAGTTCATCAAAGTTCGAATAACAAAGGGCAAGTTTTTGACAGTATTATAGCCAGTTTCACACTGCACTATTTTGCGTTGATCCGTTGCTGCTTGTTATGACGCGCCTGGCGGCTAACGTACCTGTCGATCGCGTGTAAACGTGATTCAAACGATCCTCTTGCAGTACATAAGTTGTTCCAGCCAGATGAACCATTTTGTGCATAAAAAATCATTTATTCCACAATGCACGGCCACAGGGATAACAACGACTCCGCCACAGCGGTCAAAAACTTGTATGCCCTTCCGGATTCAACACCTGTCAATTACCTGTCATCTCTTCATTTATATACTGGAGCCGACAGCCCCATCTAGTGATCACAAACAAAACAAACAAAACAAAAAAAATAAATAAATAAAAAGAAACAAAAAATACACATATTTGGCTCCAATAGGAGCACCACAGGGGACGGTACTCTAACCATGTCTTTTTACTCTGTTCATCTCCGACTTCCAGTTCCAGTCCTGTCATCTGCAGAACTACTCAGATGACTCAAGTGTTTGGGTGCATCAAAGATAGACAAGAATGAATACAGGGAGCTAGTGAACCACTTTGTGGCATGGTTTGGAAACAAGAGAATATGAACAAAACCTGGTAGATCAATACAGATTTCAGAAGAAATAGGATAAAGTTGAATCCTATTATAACATCATGGGAGATGAAGTGAGGGTGGTGGAGGAGTACACTTACCTTGATGCTCACTTGGACCTGCCTTAAACTCAGCTGTAAAGTCTACAACGGAAAGGGACAGAGCAGAATTTTCGAGGAAGCGTAGGTCCTTTATAGGGGAACAGCTTTTTTTTTTTACAGTGGGCCCCTGATTTTACATTATTACATCATGTTCTATAGCCTGACGTAGTCCTACTCAATTCTAGTCAGAATATGAGTCTGATACTGCTCCATAGAGCTGTGATTATGGGGCGTGTTTCGAACGAACCAGGAAAAAAAATGCCTCTGCACTCAATTGGATAGACCTACAACCAATAAGAGCAACGGAGTGCGTGACGTATGTTAAGCGACGCATAGTTGTTGGCAACAAAAATCAAAACATGCAGTTGCACGCCTAGAATAAGAAGATGAGACTTGATCGCGTTTCTCTGTTCCTCTTTTAAAATTAATTTGCTGTCGATATCTTCTAGAACAGACCTAATAGCAGAATCTACTCACCTCAACTCTCCAGCGGCAGCCATTGTTGTCACCCAAGCGCGCTTTGGTGACGTGATCGATTACGTTACTGTTGATCATCTGTCCATCATCGTATAAAGCCCACCCTGACAATTTGATTGGCCCGCCATATATTGTGTGAGCATACTCGCGCTACTATAGAGCAATGCCAGACCGCACTTCCCGACCTCAAACGTTGTGGGCGGGACTAAGTTCGGAATGGCACCCAGGCTACATGTTCTACTCACCCATGTAAGTTTTGTGTCATCCGGCGTGCGGATGACGTCATACACGCGCCGCTTTGTTTTTAAAAGATATAAATATAAAAAATATAACCGCCGATGTCTGGGGGACTGTGATTCGCCAATCATGTTATAAATGCTGGCGTACCATAAATGATAAATTACTAACAGTTTAGTTTGAGCCTTCAAGTCGTTGCCCATAGGAAGACGTTACTTGGATATAACCTAACGGAATATCTTCAGAACAGCTCCAAATGACACAAAACTCATATGGGTGAGTAGAACATGATGAAAAAAACCCGGCATTTCCCTTTAATGCTTGCAGCGAGATGTTACATATCTTCTATAAGTCTTCTGTGAAGAGTGTGATGTGTTCTACGATGATCTCCTGAGGTAACACCACCAGAACTTAAAAAAAAGTTCAAGAAAACCGAGAAAGAGGGCCGGCTCTATTCTAGGAACTCCTCTGGAATCTCTGAAGATTATTTTGCAAAGAAGACTTTTTCATAAAGTGAAGAACATTGTGGACAGCAGTGAGCCTCTTCATCAGCCTGTCAAACACAAACAGAGTGTCTTCAATCAGAGGCTTCTCCAGATCCAGTGCAATACAGTCCACTACAGGAGATCCATGCTGCCTAAAGCGATCCACACCTACAGCACATGGATAAGAAAACCCTATGAGTTACTGCAACATTTGATTTCCCTTTGGGACTAATGTAGTATCTTTTAATTGAATGTCAACATTTGGTTTCCATTGTGCATTAAGATAAGATGTTTTTTTTTGGGTATCAGATTAATCCAATATGCCTCAGTTGTTTGTTTTTTTGTAAGCAATTGGGAAGGTTAGATATAATATTCCATTTGCTTTATAATTCTAAGTTACTTTCTACCTGATTAAACCACAAACAAATGTGTGGAAGTTTATGGCTGTAACATCACAGACTGAAAAAAATGCACAGTGGGTTGTCAATACTTAAGCACTGTATAGAGAACTCTAAACTGTCATTGATTGCTACTCAACAAGCAAACAAGTCCTTCATGCATAGAAAAAGCTCAAATTCAATTAAAACTCAACCACATCCAAAGATCATAAACTGAAAAGTAAAGGTGTATTAATTAAATATGCATGAATAAAGGCAATTAAAAGATCCATAGTTGAAAATACAAAGAATTAAAATATTCATTAAAATCTAACTGCTATAAAGATAGACAAGTAACCAGTGTCTCTGCCTTAATGAAAAGAAATTTTGAGCACTCCAACATGTCTGCGAACATAAAAAGCACTTTTGGAAGTCCCTTAATTGAGAAGTGATTAAACTCCTCTTCCATGTTTATACTTCAGTCAACAATTAGCAGTTCAAAATCAAAAGTAATCACATTCTTCACTTAAGTTGAAATACATATATGGTGTGGAAAAGAATTGAATCAGTAAAAGTACGGAAATGAACTCCTGAAATAAAAAAGTACAGGTTCTGAAATTTTCTCGTGTAAAAGTTAAAAAAACTAATTGTACTTTCAATCATACTTAAAAGCTCTTTTGATATAACCAAAAAAAAAGGTCTACTCTTATGAAATAGGATAGTTTTCAGCTTTAACTTAACACCTGCCCTGAAAATACTTGTTTATCTGCTTTTTTTTCTTTTTGATGATGATTTCTTGAACGGCAGAAGCTCGTGGCTTTTTTTAGTGTGGCAAAAAAAAACAGAACAAAATTTGCCACTTATAATGTTTGTAGATTATAATAGAAATTATTTGGAACAGCAAGCCTTGCAGATATTTGTCTTTAAATTCAGGCAGTAAAAGTAAGAAAATGTTAAGTACCCTATCAAAATATTTTTACTTTAAATTTTCCCCCCTACATCATAATCGACAGTTAAAAAACCATTACTTCTCCTTTACACTTACTTTACTTTACTTTACAAGAGCTCTTTTAGAAGTCACAGTGAAGAAAAATTGACAATATGCAGTTATCGGCTGGGATATATTGGTCCAAGACCAATACTTTAGTCAACAAGAGACTTAGAGGCTTAGACACTGAGAACAACTGAGGACATGTTTGTAGTGGCATCAATTCAATTTTCAATTCGGTTTGTTCATGTAGCGCCAATTCACAACACATGTCATCTCAAGACACTTTACAGTTAAACCAGATCATACAGTCAGATTGATTCAAAGTTTTCTATCTAAGGAAAACCAGTTGATTCCATCGAGTCATTGACTCAAATGCAATAACTCACACTAAGCATGCTTGTAGCGACAGTGGAGAGGAAAACTCCCTTTTAACAGGAGGAAACCTCCAGCAGACCCAGACTCAGTGTGAGCAGCCATCTGCCGAGGCCGCCTGTGGTTCAAGGAGACAGAAGCAGAGATACAAAAAGCAGCTGAAAAAGGCAGCCCCGTCCAGGAAACACACAGCCAGGCAGACAAGTTGTGAGCCAGCTCCCATGTCAGAGGATGAAGAGAGCACATAAAGTTAGTCACAGTCAGAGAAACAGTACTACACTGGAAAAACAGGCCGATCTTAAACAAAGGTGTTAATGGCAGCAGCACAGCAACCACACTAACAGCTTTTTTCTGTTCCCAAAGTCTCACGGATATTAGAACATTATTTACAAATCATTGCAACACCAAATCATTAATCCAGTGTTGCAATGTATACAGAATAAAATTAGCCAGAAAGTTAACCTTAACTAATATGCTGGAAAAAGCATGTACGTTTAATGTTTTGGTTATGAGGACCCAGAGCAGGATAAAAATCTGTTCAAAGGATGAGGGGGGAAAAAATATAAATAGTGTTAAATGAGGTGGCCCCAAAATAGAGAACAAGGAGAAAATGAGAGGAACCGATATTGATCAAAAAATTATTATTTGTTTTTTTATTATTATTTTGTCATTTTGTACACACAAATGTATACAAAAAAAATTTTTTAAGTACAGCTTTCTACACTTTTTCATTTTTTTAAGTGCAGCCTTAAGCAGCAGTGACAAACAAAATGTGATGAAAAACATTGTGGTAAAAAAAAAAAAAAAGTGATGTAAACATATGACTGTATAGTTACAGTTCCAACATTCATGTTTATTTCAATACTGCATTAATGCTATGTATACTAAAGCGCAGTGGTGGTTCTAGACCTAATTTACCAGTTTCAACTATAGTTCATTGTTTGAAATATTAAGAAAGCCAGAGAACTTTTACAATTCTGGAAGCCTCAGATATAGCAGAAGGAAACTGAATCTCAATATGACTCAAAATAAAAGTGCAAAACAACTTGATTTTTAAACAATTGATCGAATACAACAATAAAAAAGAAAAAAATAATAATAAAGCAGTTGCAATTTCTGTGGTAGAGCATATCTTCATAAGAAATGTATAGTATTATGTCTTTAGTCCAGGGTCCAGGAGCAGTTTTATTAGATAACTGTTCCCTGTTGCCACTCTAAGTTAAGCATGGATAAAGCAATGACAGGTAAACTAGATAAGATAATCTCGGGGGATAAATGTTTACTGAGTGAGAGAGAAGGTAGAGCAATCAGAAGAATGTCTAACAGAGAAAAAATACATGTGTAAAATGATGTCTAGAAAAACAGAAACATGAATAAAAAATCATGCACTGGAAAAAATCCAAATCTGATGAGTCAATTTTTCTTAAATCAATTGCATTTTTTCTTGAATTGATGAGGTAAGAGAGATACTCTGACAATGGAACAAGTGCATAATATCTAATTATCTTATTTTAAGAGTAAAATTTCTCATTACATTGGCAGATCATCTTATTTACTTACTCAAATTAAGGGTAAATACACTTAATTTAAGACATTTTTACTTATTTCTAGATTGTTTTTGCAGTGTGTACCTCAGAATTGTGACAGAAATCTCACAGCAGCAACTTGCTATTAGCAAGCATTAGCATTAATTAGCATTAGCAAATATGCTAACTTTACTTTCATAAAAACAAGAATGGTTGTCAGTATTTTGTAAGTTAAAAGAAATGGGAATCATTTAGTTAATTTTAGTGAATTATTTAAATTCTTAATGGAGTTTTCTGACAAAAGTAGGCAAAACTTGTTTGTTTGCCCTAAAATTAAGTTTTTGAATAATTTCACAGCTTTAATTATTGTTTTCTAGGGAAAAATCAGTTGAGCAAAATTGTAAATGCTTAATGTAATTCCCCCAATAAATTCTCAAAATCCAAATAATGATGACATTTATGCTGATAAGAACTGCATGTAAACTTCTGACCACACCTTACTACATTGTAATAATACTACAAAGTCATATAAAACCATCATGTTTTATTTATTTATTTATTTATTTTTTTTTTGGGGGGGGGGGGGGGGGGGGACTTTTATAAGTGCTCAGTCAGTCTGATTTCATTGTGAATTTCAATAGTTAAAATTATAATAACAGATGCAACATTTTGCAGCAAAATACCAGAAAAAGGTTTGTGATTGGACTCAAGATTGAATCTGAAACGTGACGATTTTCCCAATTAAACATACTTTAAATTATGTTTGCAAACAGGGTAAAGTCAGTGATATTTAGATAAGCACTGCCGACTGTTTATTCACAGTACCAATTGTTTACATATACATCTGCAATAATGTACTCTAACTGTAATATGCAATTACCTTCCACTGCACTTTAATTTAGATAGCTTCTGTCCAAACTTTATTCATTTTATAGTAAAACCCATCTGTATATATGCTACTGTACATAACTGTAAAAACCTTTTTATAGTAAAAGCCACCTGTATATTAAATTCGGTACATATCCAGCTGTAAATTTAGTTCATAACACTAGTTATCTATATATTATATTCATCTATTAGTAAGATTCTGTTTATAATGGTATTCATCTCTATACTTACCCAGTAGAAACCCATGTCCCGTATTTATAGAACCGTTATTTATCTTGCACTTGCTGCTACTTCTGGTTAGACCTAAACTGCATTTAGTTGCCTTGTACCTGTGCAATGACAATAAAGTTGAATCTAATCTAATCTAATAAGAACAAACCACAAAAAACTGCAGCAATGTCAGAAAACCATGAATTTGCGACTCACAGCTGTATAGCACCCCTTTCATTTGCTCTGTGTTTACGTGTGTGTTTGTGTGTAACCTGACAGCCTGCCACTCAACAGGGGTCCAAACGAGTGTGAACTCTACTCGTTCCCACAGCTGCCATTAGCAGACGGAAGAACTGCCTCTTGCTAACAAAGTGAATAAATAAATAAAGCTCAAGAAGCCATGTTTACCTCCTCCGTCGCTTGATTAGTGCTGCTTAACAGAAAACAGGATTCTCTGTAAGTGTGGATTAGGGTATATATTTACCCTGGTAATTAGAGTCATCTTCCCAATCCTGTTGCTCGGAGCTCAGAAGTACAAGTTGAATCTATGTAAAACATCGGTAGCTACAGTAAGTGACATCAGTAGTGGTTCATGCATGAATAGGGCCCAGGGGACATGGCCCCATTACAATCACTACCAATAAAAAAAAAGAAAACATACACTTTAAATGTGGGCATTAGAAAATAAAGAAACCAATCTGATATTAGTTGACCAATAAGGGTGGGAAAATTGCTTTCAACAGCAGCTTGTAGAAATCGTGAAATAAAAAAATTTAAATAAAACAATTTTTTTTTAGAACATCATACCACAACCCATTTTAAAGAGAGAAAAAGATTCACAGACATATTTAAAAGAAACCCTGTTTAGCACAAAATATTTCAGTTAAGGTCTGATTAGTTTAATATTTTCAGTGCCATATTGAGGATTCGGGGCAGTCAATCCACCCTCTTATTGACAAGAGATGCATAAAAGCAATAAAAGCTACTTCAAATTGTAATTATGAGACCATCTTTCTTTTTTTATGTAGCATGGAACAAAGTAAGTCCCCTTCAGCTATGCTGCCCTGTGCAGAGAGCCGTATGACCCATTTATAAAACATCTCTGAGAAACAGGAACCACATTTCATGTTGTTGTCTGCTTTACTTTTTCAAATAGTTTTTTTTTTTTAGTCTTTTTCCATTTAATCAAAGGCAAAATACCCTCTGACTGATTCGCAATGTATTTAAAACAACAAACAAGGCTTCTGTTAACATACATCCCTGTTTTTAGCAAACAAAATCGAATGAAAAGTGATTCCATACAGTGTTTAATTTTCTTCCCTTCAGTGTGTGGCACAAAGCCCAGGGGTTGTTTGCTCCTGCTGAGAACAGTAAATCTCTAAACTCAGATTACAAATATAGAGTTTCAGATTTAAGCTTTCCACTTAATTTGGAAAGAAGAACAGTCTGATTGGAAAGAAGTCATAGTGATAGGTTAGCTGTGCTCTAATGACCAAGATATTGGGTCATTACCATTTAATAAACTTACTGTGTCTGCGTGTGTTATCTTTGATGAGTAAGCACTTTACCCACGGCGCTCCAGTGTGACTCAGTTTTTAACCATTGGTTTATGAAGCTTTTGGCCACACAAGAGTAAAATATTGTCTGCAAGAAGATTGCATTGTTGTTGCAGAGTGTTTGATTGGCCAATATAACAAGAAAAGAAATGTAAGCTGGTGTTTTACCATTTTTTATAGAAATGATAAAGATGGAGGAGATAAAATACTTTAAAGTCATAGTTAAATGGGACATATAAAAGATTTGCATTTGGAATAGAAAACCAAGGAGGTTTCTATGTTTAGATAAATTGCAGAGTTTTACTTCATTATGTTCTGTGAACGATGTTCTCATGATATTCTTTGAGTGTGTCATGATTTTAATGCATAGATCTGATCCACATGCAGAAAACCAAACAGTGAGACCAGGGGAAGGTTTCACAGGTTTATTGAGAACTGGTAGAGATGGGTCCAATGCTGCTCTGAACACTGGCGAACCGGGACTGAAAAGTGAAGGGAAGTTCCTGTGGTTAGTTCAGGCCCAGTGGGAAATTTGAGCTTCGATTTGCAAAAGGGAATTAAGGCAACAGGACTCACGTTTCCAGAAAAGGTGTCATTCTCTGAATCCAGTTGGTGTGGGTTGTTCCAGTAATTGACTTGCTCGTTGGAGGGCGGACAGGGTTTATCCAGGTTGAGGTGTTTCCTTGAGGAACAGAGGAGCTGACTGCCACTTGGATTTCCTATGGTACTTGAACGGTTTCTTGTGGAGATTAGTCCCCTGCTCAGTGTGAAGCTCAAACAATCCTTTGGGGGAAAGTAGTTCCAAACCTCCAGTTTGAATCCCCAGCTCAGTTTGAAGCTCAGACAATCCTTCCAGGGGGAGAAGGTCCAAAACATCCAGTTTGCAAGATGACTTCCTGCCAAGAGGCAAAGACAAAAACAACAAGGTTAGGCTCAGGTTGACAAAAACTCATTTTGACTCAGCAAAACTCAGCTTGGCTAGAGTACCCAAAACTGGCAAACACTCTGGCGTTGAGGTAGTGGGAGTCAGCAGCTTAAGAGTCCTCCGGCAATAAGGCAACCATCCGCAGGTGTGTGAGAAGGCCAACGAGAACCAGGCGCCACCTGGTGGTGGAGGGAAAACACACAAAAACACAACCCACACAAACTGGATTGCTAACAGAGTGATCTGCTATAGTATGCTGCATTGGGCCTTTATTAAACACTAATTTCCCACTAGATTAGATGCCAGTTGGTAGAACAGGTTGGGCCCCTCAGATCTGCATCAAATTTACTTCAGACATGATAGCATCATGCAGTTATTTTATCTTTGACTTCACAATTCAAACATGCACTGATTGACCGAGATCTGGTTACCGAGGAGGCCATTAGGATACAGCGATATTATCATTTTAAGAAAAAATCCTTTAAGTTGATTTGATCTTTTCTATGGTGCATTATCCTGTTGGAGCTAGCCATCAGAAGGTGGGAAGACTTTGGTTAACAAGAGACCTATATGCTCTGCAGCAATACTGAGGTAGCCTGTGGTGTTTCAGTTACAATCAGATGGTATTAATGTAAAACACTCCCCACAGAATCACAGCAAGTTGATGAGAGGCAGGGTGGTTTCTCTTTTCAGATTTATGCCAAATTCTGACACCAACCGGATGTTGCAGCTTTGATCAAGGTTTATTGGAACCAAATGTGAGTCGTAGTTAGACTTAGACAAACTTTATTGTCGTTTTGTATACACAGAGTGTACCAAATTTCGTTTTTACACTTTTCCGACAGTGAATGAGCAGCAGCTTAGCAGTGAAAAAGAACATTTTCCATAGTTTATGGTCCTGTTGGGAGAGGAGTCCCCCGGTGGGTTGTGTTCTGCAGCTGTAGTCCCTCAACTTTAAGGTGAGATGTCTGGTGCCTTCAGAGAATTATGGAGATAGCTTTATTCCATGATTGGTGCAGGCAAAGAAGATGTTTAAAAAGAAACAAAGAAAAAGAGATTAAAAAGAGTATGTTTTGTAAATAGAAATGAAACTAATGCAATCCAGAAAATTGGAAAATCATGATAAAAATGCTCTTTACTAATATATAGTTTTTTTTATTATTATCCATTTTTCAAATATTATTTTCTCAAGATTCATTTGTTAAATTTCTCTTTTTGTACTTTTTTTTCTCACTTTTTTGCCTTTCCAGTACCTGGAACCAATGCATTGGTTCCAGTACCTGGAACCAATGCATTCATTCATTTAGTCATAAAGCAATGTGTAAAACTACTAGATATGGTACTTAAACACCCCTATCTGGCATCTTATACTTGCAATATTTAATTCTATAAAATCCTTTCAAACTTTGATGCAAACCCAAATATCCAGTTAGTCATCTTTACCATTTCTAGACACTCAAATTTATCTAGAAATTTGTAATCTGCTGCTTAGTTATGGCATCTTTTATGCTTATGAAGTATCGTATGAAGTACAAATTCAAGCCCCACTCCCACGGCCTCCACTCTGGGTCTCTGAGCAAGACCGTTAACCCCACACTGCTCCCCCTGGCGCACCACGATGGCAGCCCACTACTCCCCAAGGTGATGGGTTAAATGCAGAGGTAAATTTCTCCAATATGAGATTAATAAAGTTCAATTATTATTATTATTGTTTGAATAAAATGCATAGACATTTTCCAAGTTGGAGTTACTTTAAAAGTCCACCTTTGGCAGCTGTCAGCTGGAAAAACAAACCCCTGCATCTTCAAGATAAAGATAAAAACAGAGTTATCTACTGCTGGTAAGATAGCAACCATCTGTAACCTCCCGGTTGATCCCCACTTTAAAAAGAAATAAAGTACATATCTAAACTATAATGTACGTTTGGGATAAAATTCAAATGACATTAGCCTTAAATTACAAACCAAAGTGAAAAAAGTCCACAGCCTTAATCAACGAGTGTTTAAAAGTTGGAGGAGAGCTCATCTGATAGCGATCCTGTGTTTATCTTCTATGTGTTTTAAATGATGGATTTAGCGTCTGGACTTCTGCTTCGTCCACATTTGACAGACTTATGCAGCGTGTTCACTTTTAAACCAATGTATTTCAAACCTCAAACTACCAACCTGTTCTGTGTATCCTTGGCATCTCTGCATAAAAAATTTGTTACAGTAAACTGAAGGTCTGCTAATAAAAGCCCTCTTGTGTGATACCATAGAGCTGCTTTCTTATTTGCAACACAGGCTGTCTCTGAAGTAAAAATGTGCCACTATCCTCTGTGAACTCTGCAGCTCTTACCTCCCTACTGCTGAATAATCAAATGTTATTAAATCTCGATATTATGAATAGAGGGTCAGGGCACAGAGATTTGGGTTTCTTTCTTCCCATTGTCACTGCCTAGGATGCAGTTGGAATTTGTTTTGTAATCTACTGTACACTTGGTCTAACTTGCAGTCTAACACCTCATAAGACCCTGCATTGGGGATTGACTATGATACATTATCTTAACCACTTTTCTATTCCCTTAGCAAGCTGAACTATCAGCTATGCTGGGTATGGTTTTGTCTACTGTAGCACTGTGCACACGCTGGATTATATGCTTGAATATATGGCATTTAAGATGGACTAAACCCAAACTGTAAAGGCTAATTAAATGGTTAAAATGATACTTATTAAACTGTGATACTGAGAAAACATGTGGTGACAGTGGGAATCATCAACACCTTTTTAACAGAGATCAGTCTATAGTAGGGTGACCAGACGTCCCCGATTTCCGGGGACTGTCCCCGTTTTGGACCACCTGTCCCCGGCTAAAGCTGTCCCCGGAAATGTCCCAGATTTTACCGAGGCGAAAAATGTTGCGTGTAGACTGTTATTACAGTAGAGCTGTTGCGCGCAAAAATAGGTATTACGGTAGCTGGTTGCGCTGCTGATAACATAAAGATAAGGAACAGAGCGCACCACAATAAGGGCGGTAATGATCCTTTTGGATGTCAGCTGCCATTAAAAGACAAAGAGGAAGAAGAGCGCATCACTTTTAAAACAGAAGAAGAAGAAGAAGAGGAAGTTCGTTTTTTACAACCTGTGGCAACTGATGGGGAGCTACGCTGAGTGATGGTAAGTGTGTTAATCAATTAATTTTATTCTGATCGGGCTGATCTTGTGATAAATGTTTGGTTTGTGTCCAGGTTAAAACAATAATAAAAAGTAAGACAAGACCACGAGTTGAGCATGAGTAAAAGACGCTGGGTTAAAATGTAGCAAAATGATTGAAAACTCCTTGTAAGGCGCTAATCTGGTACGCTGGTTCTCCAGGGATCAACAAGGGTTTGTATAAAGATGATTTAGAATGGATAGGTGACCTTTAGTTTATATTTCAGATAGTTATTATAAGTAGAGTTATTTCAATTTGTTTTGATGATTTATGGTTGTGATTTATGAGCATAGACTTCCAGTTTTTGGTGTGCTTTTTTTCTGCTCAGTTTGGATATATATGAAAGTTCCTTGTGAAAAAATAGGAGTCAGTAACAGGAGAACTGAATAAGACAAGATCTACATGATTTGAGAATGATGGAGATAACCACCTGTTTAATGTCCATTTATTATGTGGTTTTTGCTTGTAGCTCCTAATATTGTGGTAATTAGCATTTTTAGTATTTAGATGAGATATTAATAATAATAAGTTTTCATGTTGCACATCCTAATTTTTTTGGAGGTGATTTTGATTATATAATGTCTCTGTTTTAGAATAATGTAAGATTGATGCTGGAGGAGTGAGGAAGAAGATAGAAAGACAGAAAGGAGATTGAATGAGAGAGGAGGAAACTAGGAACTCTGATAGAAAAAACGGTTGACAAGAAGGGAGAAAAATTTACTTTGAGGAGTAAAGCAGAGAGCAGGAAACATAAGAGGAAGCCTTAATGCACAATACAGAAGCTGTGAAAAGAAGGAAATTATATATGTATATGTTATTGCTGTTTATAAATATGGACTATTCTTGGATTATATACATTGTGTTGATGTTAAGCCTATTCTGCTGTTCAATGGTTAAACTTGTTTAAGACATTAAAAAGGTTATTTTGCTTTTTACTTGCTATGTCTTCTCTTATATTATTTTACCCAAATTACCAAGGCCACTGCCTCAGACCCTGTTCAGTTAATATTTCTGTTTCAAACATTTAAAATGTATAATATGTATTAATAAAGTTCAAGTGATAAAGCGTTGACATGATTTGAGTGATAAACTAACATATTGAGTGATGTAGTGTGCAAAGTATGCTGTGGAACACAGAGTGGCTGTATACTCAGGTTAGTAGGAAAAATGAACCTGCTACTTTGAGACACACAGGCCCCTGATGGGGAACCAACTACCAGTTTTAGTCCGTGAGGCAGACACCCTGTCTACTTTTAAGGCTAGGCTTAAAACTTTCCTTTTTGATAAAGCTTCTAGTTAGAGTGGCTCAGGTTATCCTGATCTATCTCTATAGTTCTGCTGCTATAGGCTTAGACTGCTGGAGGACATAGGGACCCCTTTTTCATCATTCTGCTTCATTCTATCTCTATTCTCCCACTCTGCAGAATCTGTTAGTTCAATCTCTAACGTTCTGCTCTCTCTGCTTTTCCTCAGAGTAGCTTTGCCTCGTCTGTTCCTGTTTGGCTGTGACTCCATCCTGGAAAGAAACATCAGCTGTGCTGCTGCCATCAACACCCTTGTTTATAGATGTTGGAGATCGGCCTGTTTTCCAGTGTAGTCCTGTTTCTCTGACTGTGACTAACTGGATGTGCTCTCTTCGTCCTCTGGCATGGGAGCTGGTTCGGAGCTCGTCTGCCTGGCTGTGTGTTTCCTGGACGGGGTCGCCTTTTACAGCTGCTTTTTGTATCTCTGCTTCTGTCTCCTTGAACCCCAGTGGGCCTCAGCAGATGGCCGCTCACACTGAGCCTGGTTCTGCTGGAGGTTTCTTCCTGTTCAAAGGGAGTTTTTCCTCTCCACTGTCGCTACAAGCATGCTTAGTGTGAGGGATTGCTGAAGAGTCAATGAGTCGATGCAATCAACTGGTTTTCCTTAGATAGAAAACTTTGTATTGATTTGACTGTATGATCTGGTTGAACTGTAAAGGGCCTTGAGATGACATGTGTTGTGAATTTGGCGCTATATAAATAAACTAAATTTAATTGATCTGGCTAGGTGACAGTAAGAAACATATATGAACCTTTACCTGCAGGCTTGACTACTACTTGTTTTTTTTATGTTAATGAAGAAAAAAAATATTTCTTATAGGTATGTAAAGTAGATGTAAACAGAATAAGTATTTGTTGCACTTTTTTGAAGAGGTGGGGAAACTCTGTCTCAACAGACAGCCACAGGCATAGAATAAATGTTTGTATTTACTTTTCTAAATTTCTTTTCCTCATGTCACTCTCCCCTTAGGAGGCGGCAGAGCTCATTGGGCCCCCAAAATTGGAAAGCCCTGCTAATGACCCTTGACCCCTCCGCTCCCACCCCCACCACTTTGCCCCAACCCAGAGACACAGTTCTAGTTTTCTACTAATAACACTATTCATGTTATTAATCTTAGGATATACTAAACGTTTGGAAAGGCACATTCCTGGCTTTTACACTTGATTTTTGTTGTTTAAATATTAATAAATACGTAAAAATATATGAAACCATTACTGTCCCCGTTTCCTAATTTCATCTCGATAAGATGTATTGATTTTTATCCACGAGCAAGAAATGTCCCCAGATTTGATTTCAGAAATCTGGTCACCTTAGTCTATAGAGATGCAAAGCTCATACAGTAGGATGCATTAAGTCAACTTTGCTAAAAAAAAAAAAAAAGTAGTTTCAAAAAATAAATGTTTGTGTACTTAAAAAAAATGTTAGTATGTGCAGTATGCACACATTAAGTTTGAAAAACTCAACTAGCTTACTGATTTTGAATAGACTTAACAGTTAACTAACTTCAAGCTAGCCTGAAATACTGTCAAGCTAACGGCTAAAGTTAGCCTGGAATAATTCCAAGCTAACGGCTAAACTTAGCCTGGGATACTTCCAAGTTAACAGCTAAAGTAAGCGTTGAATACCTCGAATACCTCCAAGCTAATGGCTAAAGCCAGCTAACGGAAGGTAGCTTGACCAAGCTAACCAACTAAAAACAGAGAAATACTGGCAAGGGCGTATTTTCCAAGCAGTTCTTACTAAAAATTATTCTGATACTGCCCCTCATATACTATATGAATTGGTGGTGATTTGCACTTGGCTGTGATAACAATGAATCAGCACTCATAGCACAAATAGCGAAGAAAGTCAGGAGTGATTAATGCAGCTTATTACTTAACTCACAGTGTATGAATGACAGGCTGATTGGTTCATGCTGTCAGGTTGTCACATTGCTGTTAAGTCTTCTATTTTGGCCAGGAAATGACCCCTCTATCCCGCCTTTGTCCTGTATTAGCTTTTTCCCCATATTATTGTATTACCAAATTCCGTGGCAAAAAAAAGGGGTAGGTAGGAATAGAGATGCTGCTATATCAGAGGAGCGCAGGAGTGCGTGCTTACATGGAGGAGCAGTGGTGTTAAAGATAGACTCATGTAAAGTGAAGCGCTCAGGAGCCCAAAACAGGAAAAAAAAAAAAATAGGCTAATAGGTGAAGGAGAAAGATGTTGCCACATTGAAAGGCAACTTATCCAAGTGGCTAAAAGAGGGCAAGTAAATGAAGCATAGCAGCTTGAGCTTCTGTAAGGACTGGTGGTTTTTACACATAAAGGTTAGCCTAAACTGCCAGTAAAAAAGCAGGTTACTATAGTTTGCAACTATATACTGAATAGCATTAATCAACTTTATTAAATAAATTAAAGGAGTGTTTTAAAGTTATTGTACAGGTAATTATCAAATTAGTTAGATGGTGAATCATTACAATGGTAAACATTGTTTTTAGTGTTGCACCAATACCGATACCAGTAACGGGCAGGGCCCAGATCCAACACTAAAATGTTGGTATCGGTATCGGCAAGTACCAACAAATAGGGTGCTGACGACATTTAGAGAACCAAAAGTTTATTCAACTATTTTCACCCATTCGTGGTAGGCAATAAAAAGTTCTACTGGATTCACTTTGTGTTAGTCTTTTTCCTGCTTTACCAAGGTAGGCAGCAGCAGCAAAGGTTTTAATGGGCAATTGAAATGTGAGAATGTGGTTGAAAAGTTAAATAGTATCGAGGGGAAGAAGATTTTTCGTTATTTTTTTTAGATACTTGGATCATTATGAGAATGTGAGGGATAGATATTAGGATTCAATAGATGGCAGTAGTACAAAAATAATGGATGCAAGCGACCATTTAAACCTAAAGAAGAAGAAGTTCGTTAGGTCAATTGATACTTCAGCTGGTTGTGATAGGTTTGGTTTTGTTGACCTCATTTTGTTTTTGGGCCAAGATTTATGTTAAGCGTTCATATTTTGGCTGGGGGCTTCGGCATTGCGGTGGCTCGGGGGTTTCCTCGGGGTCGTCTCTCATCTTTCCTGGGTTGGGGGGTCAGATTTCCTTGGTTGGCCCCTCCTGGGCGCCTTTGCTCTGGGGATCTCTTTGGACGTCTAGGGTTTTGGGTCCCCCGGCGCTCGCCTCGGTGCTCTGGAGGGGCGCGACTTTGGCTCTTCACAACCACTGTTGAGCATTTTTCCTTTGTATAAACTTTACATGCACAAGTGCACTCTTACAAACAATTACAGGTGCTTGGCTCCAGGTACTTAGAGATTCACTTCCATACAGAAAACCCATATTCTTATCTTCAGCTACCACAGTATACATGTCAGATTAAATAATACCATTACATACTTCAGCGATAGTATCAAGGTGCCACTTTATTGTATCTCTTATACTATATCCGTTGGTTGTGCTGTTCTTTTTACATCTCTCTCTGTAGGTGATGAAGCAGACTGAAGACGTTTTATCAATATCCCTCTTTTATCTCCTTTCTTTCATCTTTTCTCCTTTTTCCTGTTTTTCCTTTCCTGTTCTACTTACATTGCAGTGTCCATATAATCTGTAAAACTCCCTGCATGAATTATAATGAAGCTATTTATATGCATAAATCAAGCGGAAAACTATGGCGATAGCCGTACTGTTCCACTTGTGAAAGCAAAATCTGTTGGGCTCTTTTTGGCATCAAGACAATTATTCTTATTGCCAGTATGGACACTGTAAAAAAAATAGAGTGCATATTTTTTGTTGTTAAAAAAAAGCAATTTCTATTTGTTTCCCCTCAAACTTCCCTGTGCTTCTCTGATTTTTTAGCTCAATCCCTCACACATGTCTCATGAAGCAATTAGCAGATCTGGCTAATTGTAACAATAACTTCTCTCATATTGTTGTTTGGCCAACAAATCAGCCATTGAGGTTACTATAATCTACACACATCTAATCAACTATTAAATACTTGATTTTTTTACGTGCAAATTTGACCTTAGCAGATTTGAAGTTATCTAACAGTTCACTGCCCCTTTTAAAGTTAAAAACAAGTTGATGAGCAATGAGTTCTGTTCACTTTAACTTTGACTGAATGTTGGGTTTTACAGAAAGTGACATGAGGTTCTGCAAAGAACTGACCCAGGACAGAAAAATACAAACAAGTTCATTATTTTTACTAGAAAGGTTTAAAGCAAATGTTGTGATTACTTGGTGTTGGACCATTATATACGTATAATCCTTCTAAAACACATAGATTGGCACCATGGGAGAAAACACAGCTTGTTAATGCAAAGGTTTGAGGTTTTACTGCACAGATGACAGTCAGTTCCCCTCTATTTACAGCAGAGAGCTCAGCAGATCGAAGCGGCTATATCCGCACGGCTTGGCCCCACTACAGATAAGTAAAAATAAGGGTCGCTATCCTAACCTGTGAGGACTGACCCTTTCGTTTTAACATCGTTGTTGCTTTTAGAAGGTAAGAAAACAAAAAGAAAAAAAAAAAGAACAAGAAAAAAAAGTGACATTTATGGTTTTAAAGTGCTGATGGAGCTACAAAAGGGACCAAGATAGAAGAGGAGGATCAGCAGGAAAAAAATGTTTAGCTGGTGGATGAAAGACTGTAGAGCGAGGAGAGAGTATAGAGAGTGAAAAGAGATAGAGACAGAGGATAGAGGGATGGTGGTGGTGGTGGGAGGGGTGCTGCAACAAGATGGAGAGAGACTGCCTGCACATACTGTCAAGGCAGTTAATATAAGGCGTGGAGATAAGGCCCCACAGACAAACATTGACCAAATCAGGCATTTCAGCAGCGCAGCCCCAACTGTCAGTCAGCCTGAGAGACAGACCAACAATCAGCACTTTACTGCTGATAAGGGCTCTACTGGGCGCGTGCAGGAAATAGCCAATCTGCGCCCGGCCTGGCGAGGAGGGTGACGGCGGAGGAGTGGGGTTTGGAGGGGAAGGGGTGGGGTGTAAAGGCGGACCAGGATGATGGAGAGTGAAAGGGTTAGAAGAGGGGAGTGAATGCAGAGAGACAACAAGAGGAGGGAGGGGGGGAATTTAGACTCAGAGTTCACAGGCTATTGAGAGGTTGGTGAGAGCAGACTGGAAAAATGGGATGGTATTCCTCCACACCCAGATGCTCTTGAGGAGGAAGGAGATTCAACAGGGAATAAAGTGACAGGATTTCTTTCTTTTTTTTTTTTTTTAATAAAAGGAGGGGACCAGAGGTGTGATGTTGGCTCCTAAAATAGCGTCTCTTCCCAGGTTTTTGTCACCTGGGAACAGCTTGCTCAGAGAGGGTGTGAGGAACTTGGTTTAGACCAACACCTTCCATTAATGATTTGCCAACAGCTTTGACTGGCTCATTCTTCAACGCGCCGTTCGCCCTGCCTCGCCTCACACACAATGGCATCATTTCATCCTCTCTATTGATTAATGGTGCATATAGTGTGCACACGAGCAAGAGTCGCGTGCATGAGTGCCTGAGAGAAGGATAGCGTAAGCAGTTTAATGGAAGTATATGTGCAGGCTATGAAATTCCCCCATAACAAAATAAACACATCCAAAAAAAAAAAAAAAAAAAAGAGAGAGATTTCTGGACATGGGATGCCTTTGGAAATCCAAGGAAGCCAAAGGTCAGGCCTGTGGTAGCTTAGGTATGCACTGACCCCTGCAGGCAAGTAGGGGTACTGCAGGATGCATCTAAGTTTTGAAGGAATAAATTCCCAGTCTTTTACCTTTGTCAAACACATTTAGCCAAAAAAAAAAAAGCCAAAACAAAAACACAGGCGATCATCACAGCTGGTGAGTGTTTATTTTCGGAAGCGAAGTCGAGGGGGGGTGTCTGAGCCTTCCTTGATCATGAACCAAACCTCCATTAGCATGACCACAGACAAACAGTAGGAATCGTAAACAAGCTAATCACCCAAAGCATATTTGTATTCTCATTTGTGTTTGCATGCACTGATGTGCAGGAAGGTTGGGGGGGGTGAAAGGGTGATGCGAGTGTGAAAGGGTTAAGTTCCTTCCCTGGTTGCATGCTGCTTTCCCTTGCTCTGTCAAGCCCCATTAAACCTGCTACACCACAGCAATATGATGCCATCAATTACAGGCATGCTGCCATCAATGCAGCGCGCGGAGAAGAGGAGAGGAGAGGCAGGGACACATAAACAGGACAAACGGCCACATAAAAGCCCTGCAGCCTTCCTCTGTGTCTCCTCTCCTCTTGTCTCCTTGCACCTTTCACCTCTGAGGTGTCACTGCGTTTGTCAGTGAGCAAGCTGCAAACAGAAGCCAGAAAAACAACAACAACAACAATCCGGCACATGCTTCAAGTTCACTGTCACTCATGACACAGATCTGATTTGTTAAAAGGCCAAAAAAACAATTCAAATCCAAAAGGCAAAGGCATTAATTGGAAATGTGCCTCTACTGCCCCCATGTGATCAGAATTAAACTATTCAGGGCAGCAGAGAAAACAGAAAATTCTACACAGACAAGAAAAAAAGAAAAACACATCTGCCACTTCTTATACTCTTGGCTTTTATTCTCACCGCCACAAAAAAATAGTGAAAAAAAATCAATAAGATCATGTCATTGTAAGAGCAGTACAATTGGGATTTCAATGTCGGCAACACTTTAAAATCTTTTTCCTGCCCAGTGCAGAGGAAACGTTAATTTCTCAAGATGTTGGAGTTATCAGCCTTTGAAGACAAGGAGGATGAAGAAGCCACTCGTTTAGAGGAACACAAAGAAGTGTTAAACTGAGATTTGCCAGATCTGTGGCCAACAAGCACAATTAAATCAACTCTTCCTTTGCTGGAGAGTCTACGGTAAAAGCTTGAGTCTTGATACTAAAGAAAAAGAAGATAAAAAGGAACTAAACAAGGGGGGGAAAAAAGAATTTTGAAGTATCTGTCTGCAAAATGACATATGCTTTCAAGGAGTGGGAAATATTCAAAGCATGTTCATTCAAATTAACAGTCATGAATAAACAGAAAAAATATATAGGATATAGGAAGATATTTTACCTAAAGCTTAAAATGATAAAACTAGAAAAAGTGACTCTACCGTTAGAGTAAATGTAAAGAAAAATGCTGTACATTTACAAAACAAAGGGTGAAAATGTCCAAATGAGTAAAATAATCTAAGAAGATGAATGAAAAGGTCATGTATTTTTGTCTATATAAAAAAAAGTCAAAAACAGGGGAGCTATGAGCACTGTAATTAGTGCGTTAGAGTGTTTTTTGGGGGGAGTAGTTATGGGAGGAAGGATCTATAGTAATGCTTCTTTGTGCGCCTAGAAAGAAGCACTAACCTTTTTAAAAAGGTTGTAGATTAAATGTTTTCTCTCTCTAATCTGGCCTTATTCTACATTACGAGACTCTCACATGTACTCTTTACATTTTTATTGAGGTAATGGTCCTTTATCTACTTCATTTTGTAAAAACTTCTGTAGTATGACAGCTACTCATCTTCCCATTCAATATTTCACATGATTCTTTCCTTTGTAAAATCTCTCCAGATTATCCAGAATCCTAGGTTATCTTTTAATCTTTCTTCTCTTCAGTGTACCTCATTAGTTTTAGGGAGGAGGAAGGCTGATTTATTTAATATTTTGTCATGTTTTGGATCATTGTCCTACTGAAAGATTTAATAATGAGCCAGACTCAGCTTACTGACCAGGAGGCATCCAAAACAGATGCCCGACCCACCTCAACTCGCTCCTTTCGACGTGGAGGAGCAACAACCTTTCTTTATATATTAATCACATAAATCTTCTGAGCCTATCTGTTAAAAAGCTGGTCGGCATGTTACAGATCTTCTAGAGACTTGGAGCCCAAAAGATGACACTCTTTATCTTCTTTACATTGCTAATATTGTCCATCTAACCAAGTCTTACAATATATCTACCTAAATAGTCCATTAGATCGGAGGTTTTCAACAGGGGGTCCGTGACCCCTAGGGGGTCCACAGAAGTACTGCATGGGGGTCACAAAAACTTTGGTTGATTAGACTTTTTTTAATATTCCCTCTTGCAATTTTTTCCACTAATTGAAATGACTTTAAATACACATTAAAATGAATTTAACACACTGTAGTAAACAGATAAATGGAGGCAGAAGATGTCTTTCAGCCATTAATGCACACACTCAGTGACACACAGGAGATCTTTTAAGCTGGGCACCGTTTCATTTACAACACCTGTCCCATCAACCAGGAATCAGAATCAGACATACTTTAATAATCCCAGGGAGAAATTACTTTCATTACATTACTTCATCTGTAGCAGAGTGACTATACGATCAGTTTGATATAGATTTCATACAATATATATAATTAGGGGGTCCCAGCTCCATCTCGCCATCAGTTTGGGGGTCTTTGGCCTGGAAAACATTGTTAGAATAATAATTAATCTTTAATTAAAATTAATCCACTTCTGACAATAGTCTAGTCAAAATAAATGCAATAATCTGCCAATGCAGTGAAACAACTGCACTTGGTAAGACTCTTTGTTTTGATAATATATATCATGATTCCATCAAGTCTTACAAAGTTAGGTTGTTTCACTGCTTTGACAGATTATTGCATTTATTTTAACCAGAATATTATCAGAAGTAGATTGGTAATCTAACTGAATCTGCTCCTGCTTAGTGTATCAGGCAAAAGAAGATCAAAAACACTGTTGGGATAGATATAACATTTTAAGATTTGGTTCAGTTTACCAACCTCTGTAATGTGCAGCTGAGTTCCATTTTTTTTAATTATTCATTTGATTTCAACAAGTTCAGACAACTAACTGCTTAGCTGTAGCCTTTTTCTGGACCTTTAATAAACTCATACACTTTACCTGAATAGCATGCTCTATGTTCTATTCAATTATGAAAAACAGTCTTCAATGTTACTTTAAGGGTCTTAAATAATGATGTGTTCAATTCATTTCCAATATATTTTATTACTCCCAAAGGGAAATTCTAATTTGCAGTAACTTTCTTAGATGGCAGGAAGGATCTCCTGTAGCAGTCTGTCCGGCACAGATCTGGAAAAGCCTCTGACTGAAGACACACTGTTGGTGTCTGACCCCCTGATGAAGAGGATGTTTACTTAATGTTCTTCATTTTATGAGGAATTCATCTTTGTGAAATCATCTCCAGGTGATCTAGATGAGTTCCCAGAGCAGAGCCAACCTTCATCATCAGATTATTTGTTTGTTTGAAGTAATTTGCTCTAATGCTGTTATCTCACCACTAATTTCTAGCACTCTGATTAAACCGGAAAAGTAAAGGAAACAATTTGGAAATGAAGAATTAGAAGGTGTTAATTAGAGAAGCAACTGAGAGTCCTTAAGTATCAATAGTTCAGGTCGATAGGACCCTAATAGTAGAGAATTCCTCAGAAAGAAAGGTGTCGAGATAAAAGGCCCACTTGCAATTAACTGGCAGTAATCTGTGGACAGAATGGGCGGCTCTAGACAGGGGTCTGCTATGGACCCCTTACTAAACACATAATGCTAGATATAACACATGTAATACACATAACATAATAGTAATAATGCACATATTAATATAATACACATAATACTACAACTTGGATACTGTATCAGAGTTTTCATCTGATAGATATGGGATCTCAGCGCTGGAAAAAAAAAAAGTAAAGTATTGCTCCAGTTTTCTAATTCTGATTTGATTGAAATGGAACATTTTCATTAAAAATAAGTCAGAAATATTTACTATTCCCGAATCATGAATGCAGATTGAGATATTTTAAATCATATTTTTAATTTATCTTTAGCTTTATTCGAAAGGCTTATAAACATAACTTTGTTTTGTAATTAATTTTCACTTGGCTGCTCAGTGGAGCAGTGGGTAGCACTCTCTCCCTTGCAGAGAGAAGGTTCTGGGTACGATTCCTGGCCGCGGGCCTTTTTTAAAGGAGTTTGCATGTTCTCCCTGTACATGCTTGGGTTCTCTCTGGGTACTCCGGCTTCCTCCCACAGTCCAAAAACATGACTGTCATGTCAATTGGCTTATCTAATTCTCGTGAGTGTTTGAATGGTTGTTTGTCTCTGTGTTGCCCTGTGATGGATTGGTGATCTGTGCAGGCTGTACTCCGCCACTCGCCCACTGACAGCTGGAGATAGGCACCAGACCCCTTCGTCACCCCAGCAGGGTTAAATGTGACGGAGGATGGATGGATGGATAATTTCACTTCGAGCTACTGTTATTGACCATAGGGACATTACTTGAATCACAAAAACTTTAAAGAGCTGTTTATTCAGCTCCATTATTAGAATTATGCAGTACATAATCTACAGTAATCTGAAAGCTAATTTCATTTTTTAAATCCCCTCTTTCCCGACACGTAGAACCCATTATTTTTTGCAGTTTCTCATGTTATTGAATAACTTGGCCACATCCATCATCAAACAATTCAACCAACCAGGTCACTTTCACCAATAAAGGTGAGCGACATTAAGCGGCCGAATACATCCTTTTGACTAGAGGTAGGTATTTGTTTGGTATCTGATCGTTTAGATGATTTCTTTCATAGTAATGTTTTAATTTTTGTTAAAGTGAAATTAACATTTTCAAACCAGAAATAGTAGTTTCTTTTGTTGTTTTTAGTGAAAGATCAAATTTTTATAACTAAATGACATGAACATTTCACTTCTTTCAGTGGCAAAGCGGCTCTTTGATTCTACGGCTCACTTAATATCAATTGATGACCAAATGACACCTGGACCTACTGCGGAAATAGATCTCCCTACTCTGATCATCACCTTGTTCATTATAAAAGACACCGGTGGGAAGATTTTCTGTGGCTGAAAATGTGTCCATCCTGAAAGAAACCTAAGAGGCTGCAAGAGACACCGGCTGTTCTGAAGGACCGCACTATTGTATGTTTTAGGACTTGGTTTGCATCAACACACCTGAAACAGGTAATGGTTTATCAGCAGGCCTCTGCAGATCTTGGCTGCACCAATGACTTAATTCAAATATTTTTGATCTGCAGACTTGGAACAAGGATTCAAATTAATCTGCAGTTTGTCCTTGAGGCCTGGAGATGGACATGCGTAGGTTGAACAAGCATGTTTAGGTGCTAGAGTTGCCTAATCAGAGCCCAGGCTAAAACCCAGGAAAACCTGTGGAAAAAAAAAAAAAAAAAAGTGCGCATGGTCTCCATGCAGTCTGAGTGAAATGGAGCTTTTGATGTATGATTAATTTGAAGTGTAATAAATAATGTAACCAACTGCCGATGAAAATTAATTCAGCAAAGTTTGGTTAATGACTTCTGGGTAAATATCAGAACATTACTTTCAAATTATTCCATAAGAAAAATATAAAAATCAATGAGCTAATTTTGTAAAAAGAGAAACCAAAGGTAGCAAAACTTAAAAAACAAACAAAAAAACAAGGTATTGTGTACTTTAATCAGAGCTTTTATTTGAGTTCACTGGTATAAAAACATGCATGCATTAATGCATTTGGGTTTTTAAATAGAAAATATTCAGATTTAAGCTTTTTTTTAGCACCTCAGTCCATAAACATTGCAGCTCATGTTCCATTTATATGCAATACTGATAGAATTTTTTTTTTTTTTTTTTCAGAACAAGACAGAGTAATCCATTGGACAAACCTTACGCTAAAATCACTAAAGAAATCTGCAAGCAGAGGAATGTGTTGCTATATCATGTAAACATGTTTTGAAACATCTTTGCAGTGCAGTCGATTATTTTGCATGGGTGGGTTTTTCCAGTTAATTTGCTCCTAACTTCAGATGGATTAAAGTATGAAATTAAATACGACACATTGCATACATGTTGTGTTGGATTTTTTTGTAAAGGCATATTAAGATGACATGGGTTTACAGATTTTCCAGTCACTTTATATCATCTCTTCACAAACACTTCTCTCAAAAATATTCTCATAACATTTACAACCAAATGAGAAAAAAACACTTAAATGAATAAAAAGAAATGCATTTTTGAAGTAAAACTGTCACTCTGGCATTTTAAAACATTATTTATACGAAACCAAACCTACATATTTACAAAAGGTCCCCCACAGATGACACTCAGGAGGAGTTTATCTGTGAGGAAGAACTACTGCTGCCAGAGCTCTTAGTCTTCTGCCCCCTGGTGGCGCTTGGCTGCCGCTGCACCTTCTGGCTGGAGGGCTCTCGACTCTTCTCACTCTGGCCGGCTCCAGCTTTAGTGCGCACTGCTAAAAAAAACACACACACAAAATCAGTCCAGAAACTAACTACAGTTGACAAAGTTGTTTTCTTGTTCCAAGCAGAATTTGTGGAGTTAGGAAAAGATGGAGACGGATGCAGTACATATATATCGTAACGAGGACCATTTTCAATTTTCACACTTATAAAGTGGCAAGAAAATTATTTTTGTGTTTTTTGATTTTATTTCATAAAAAATAAAACAAAAAAAGTTACTAAATCTTGAATGTTTTTAATAACCTCAATAAAAAGTTTTCTCAATGCCCGATTAACGGAGTCTGTTTTTGCTACTAGCTGTTAAAAAGGAATTATCAACCCTTTTACTGTGACGTCAGTCTCTGGTCGGATGACTGACCTCATGGACTGAAGCTACTATAAAGTAGTAATGGTTTGCTGCAAAGTGAATTGTGTTCCATTGTTGCTGCATGCAAAGAAAACATTTTAGAAAAATATGCATTCAAGAAATACCATTTTGAAAAAGCTTTTAATCAATAAAAGAGTTGCTGTTTTTCCAATACTTACAACTGTTCTTTTCAAGTTTTTCGTTATTACTTTTTTTTTTTCTTTACAATTTTTTCCAGACTGAGTTGCATTAAAATTGCATTTCCAGCCCAGTACAAACCCTCACTGATGCTCATAAATAAAAATTAAATAAAATTGTTGTTGCTAACGTCCAGCTGACCAATAGAGACGAGTCTCTGCTCTTCACTCCAGAGGAAAAGCCCGCCCCAAAAAGTGAAGAGACTTTTTTTTTTGTAAAACTCAATCTGAAAGAGAAAACGTTGAAAAAGATTTATTTGAAAAATAAAATATGGATTTTTTCTAAAAAAACCTAAAATGTGAAAGTTATTATTTTTTATTTATTTATTTCTGGATTGCACTTTTTTTTTTTTTTTTTTTACTTCCACATACAAACCTTGTTCTTTGCTTTCAACAATAATGGAACAAAATTGACTCCATAGTTGTAAATTGGGTTCAAAATAAATAATCTCCATTTATGAGTTGTTTTCCCCCCATACATTTAAGCCACTTTTAGAACAAACATTAAACATAGAGCAAAAAGAAAAACTGAAAGCATGTTCCAAACATGCAACACGTGCCAACAAAACAGTTTCATTCATCATGATGTATGAATTTAAGAAGTCTGGGTTCGTATTGAAAATTAAATAAAGAAAAAGAAAAATGGTGCATGAAGAGCGGAGCGGGTAGATGGAGGCGAAGAGGGCAGTGCTGCAGAGGGGACCTTGAGAGTGCGGAGAGCTAGCGTCTTGGGGGCCGTAGACCACAATTTTAGTGTTGACCCTTGCGGATCTGGGGGCCGACGCTGAATGGTGAGCGGCGGCAGGCTTGGGGCTTTTCCCAGAGACCAAAGGTTCTTCATCTTCGTGAAACACGAGGCAGGGAGAAAAGAAAGAATTTGTGGGGAACAGAACAGAAATGTGAAGAAACACATGCACAGAGCTCGGCTCGGCTTTAGTTTCTAACAGCTTTGCTTTATGAGGTGCCCCCAGGGACATAAATCAGAATTAACTTGCATATACACATATTAAATTACACTCTTCCATATAATATACTGAAAACCTCACACAAACACTAGTAAAAAGCTCTCACATAAACTAGTGAAAACATTTACCTCTTATATAATCTACTCAAAAGCTCTCATACAAAGTAGTGAGAACTGTTCATATAAACTGGTGAAAAGCTTTACCTCTCATATACACTATTAGAAAGCTCTCATACTTCATTCTCACTACTTTGTATGAGAGCTTTTGAGTAGATTATATAAGAGGTAAATGTTTTCACTAGTTTATGTGAGAGCTTTTTACTAGTGTTTGTGTGAGGTTTTCAGTATATTATATGGAAGAGTGTAATTTAATATGTGTATATGCAAGTTAATTCTGATTTATGTCCCTGGGGGCACCTCATATTGCTTCGTCTTCATTTCACTCCAATATAGAGGGAAAGCCTTTACTGGGCAGAGATGAAGGCAGGAGGAGTTGGAGTGACGGATTACACAAAGAACAAGAGCCTGATCTAAGGAACATAGGCATTTTTCTGAGCTGAAACAGGAGCAAAGATTCTCAGAACTAGAAATATCGTTCCTGCAAAGGAAGGAAATTTTTTTCCCCCATTTTACTATTATTTTAGTTGTGTCTCTGGAGCAGAGTCCTGCACGGGAATGATGTTTCAAAACTATATCCATACCAACCCATAGAGTTCAGAACCCCGACTGCTTACCTGCAATTACCTCAATTCAGTCTGGGACTGAACTAACCCATAAATAATGAAGTGCGACCCGACCCATGATCATAAAGTGTACACGCAGCAACCGCTTCAGATGTGATCAACTATTAAATGGCCATTATTAGTGGTTATCAGTCCCATAAGGCTCCAGGCTGCGCCTCCTCTACCTTCTAGTAAGTTCCTTATGGTTGATAATATGCAGTTTATTGTCTATTAACAGCCGCTTCATCCAACAAAACCTCAAGTTTCACTTTCTTTTTACCTACTTTATATTTTTTTTATCTACTTTATTTACAGCTTTTCTTCTTAAAAAAGAAACAACTGAGTTTTAAAGCTTTACTTTGAGTGAATTCCACATTTTTCAGTCACATGGATTTAATGTGGTATTTAAAAACAGCTCAGCAGAAAGGATATGGGATTTTTTTGGGAGTCGTTCGATATGAGCGACATGTCAATCAACTTTTTCTTTTTTTTCTTTTTTACAATAGATGAAGAACTGCTACAATTATGCTCAGTTTACAGATAAATAGAACATAATTAATCAATCATTAATTCTGCAGGTAAAAAAGGAATAACCTTATGGTTAGGATTAATTTGGTGATAACAACCTGCTAAGCCTAATAACGGTCATTTAGTGGGATGATAACATCTGAAGCGGCTCTACGCAGCCATTTATAATAATAGAGACAAAAGAACATTGCTTCACGCTCACATCCAGTGCGATCTGCGCTCATAAGGTTTGCCTCAATGCTTAAAAAAAATACCGATATCTGGATATTCTTGAATCAATTTATTTTTTTAAGATGTAGAGGTAATAAATAAAAAAAATAAATATCTTTCATTGAAGCTGTAACACTATGATACCTGCATTTTGTTCATTTATACCAATACCCGCAAAATAATATGGGTTTTTTTCTCCCCGTAGTTATACGTTTTATACAAGTACCGACGAGGATAACCGCTGATGTCTAAGCTGCTGCAGGACTCTTTATACGTTTCACAACATCTGTTGATTCCAAACATAAAAGAGTGACATTTTTATTTTTTTAAAAGGCATAGGTGATATGTAAAAATGATGTTTTATTGTGATTAATCAGAAATAAAGCCTGTTGTTATGTATGCATGAATATTAAATCCCTAACATTTATCCAGCTTTTATGTTTAGATTTTGATTTCTTTGGAGAATGAAGCTTATCTGGACCAGGAAAAATTATTGAAGTAAATTCAAAAGTTCTTTTGGCTTTTTTAAATGGGTAAAAAACAGATTAGCAACTGCCAACATTGAAGTTTGTGTTTATTATTGGGAAAAATGTACTGTATTAATCCTGTTATAAATTTGAAATCTTGATTTTCTGTTCTCTGTCCATTCTGCTGTCCACCTACACCTTAAAGACAAAGGACATTCATCTAAGGACCAGAATGTTCACATTTTGGACAAAGAAGACAGATGGTTTAAAAGGGGTGTAAAGGAAGCCATTTATGTTAAGAGAGAAAAACCAACATTAAACAGAGGGGGTGGACTCAGGTTTCAGCTCTATAACACAGTTTTAGAGTTGATCCCTTCCCACTACCCCCCCCATCCTCATCACCATGCAGGTGGTCAAAACATCGTGGCCATAAGCCAGCCCAATAAAGTCCCTAACGTCTCCCCATTACAAAGGGGTGGACCAGTCGGATTTGCATGTTTTCTAAGCCATAACAAGGCTTTTGTTGGGTTAAAGCTTGTTATGCTCAGAAAACTGCTGCAGCTCTCCAAAATTGTAGGTGACTGCAGACAGGAGGCCTCTGATTGGTCAAATCTACATCCACTCTACGCTATGTGTATTTCCTGTACCTTATCGGTTTGTTTTGTTTGTGTGACCGCCATTGTGGAAAACGACTGATGAAGATGGACCAGCTAGAAGAGCGAGGTGCACAAGAACGCTGGTACCCTTTTTCCACCTGGATCCCCGCTCTTTTTGGCCCTCATGTCCCTCCGTTGTCGCACAAACTTGCCCCCACTTCCTCACCGCCTCGGCCGTATCTAAACCCACAGCTAGTTCCTGATTGTCCCTCTTGCGTTGTGGCGTGGAACAAAGCAGCACAGACCACCCTTCAATATTGGGCATAAATCAAAAAATATATGTGACAAGCTCACTGAGACACACTGCTGCGGGAGGATAACCAGCCTTTTACTCTATAAAACCTGGAGCTCCACGCTAATCCAGACCAGAGGTGTCAAGTAACGAAGTACAAATACTTCGTACTTAAGTACACTTTTTAGGTATCTATACTTTACTCCATTACTTATTTTTCTTCCTACTTCTGACTTCTACTCATTACATTTTCTTGTACTTTCTATTCCTTACATTTTTAAAACAAATGTTACTCCTTGGCTCCATCCACATCTAGTAAAACCTAGTGTAATTGGATGAGTCATATAACGCAAACACCCATTGGTTAGCTAAAGGAAATCATCAGAAGCAAGCAGGTGTTCTTCAAACTGCAAACGTGAATTGTCTATGCCATGCTACAATGTAGGATTCAGAAAAAGATGTTGAAATGTCTGAAAGGTCAGACACAGGCGAGAGCGTATCGGGAGACGGAGACCAACAAGACCTTCCTCATCCTTGGCCCTATCTCAAAGAATTTATGAAAATAGTCGTAAAATTGAGCTTTCAGTTCATGTAGTGGCATCTGGCTGTTTTTTTTTTTTTAAAGGTTACTTTATAATTTTATACTTTAAGTAGTTTTTGGAGCACATACTTTTTCACTTTTACTTGAGTAAAGAGGTCAAGTTGATGCTTCAACTTTTACTAGAGTGTTTTTAAACTGCAATATGTGTGTACTTTCGACACCACTGCTCCAGACATTTTGAATTGAGAAAAGCTTCCTTGTTGGGAAGCGAAATGTCTTCAAACTTGGAAAATGAAGTCCAGCAGATTGTTGTTTTTTTTTTACTTTTTTTGGAATGACTATGACCTGTATGACTCATAATCTTCACCAGCATATCCTAGTCTAACCAAAGACACTAACCTTTGACCTCTGTGGGTGCTGTGGTCATGCTGGTTGTGTGGGCAGCTGAGGCTGAGGTGTCTCCACAGCTCTCAGCCACTCTCTGGCCTGCACACATCGCCTTCAGGGTCTGGAAAACTGCCTGAGGGGCCACGTTCATCTTCAACAGGTCCACAATAATCCTGAAAATGATCTGAAATGAGTTCACTTCATCACAAACAGCCCAAAAAGGTCGATTAGAGACACTGACTTAAAGACTTCCTGGTCCACAGTGATCCCTGCAGCTTGAGTCAATTCAAACAGTTCACTTTCCTCGGCATTCAGGACCTTCTTCTTCTTCATGGCATATTTCTGCACGTTGCTCGTGACGACCAGCACGGGGGAGTCAGGGGCCGCGAGGCCCGTCTGCGGGGCCTGCTGAGACATCACTAAAGAAAACCTGAAAGGATAAGAACGGAATCAGAAAACGTTTAACCGCCCAGCGTCAAAATAAACGTGCATTCGGATAATTTCTTTTTTTTGTGGTAATAATAATAAATAAACTTGAAAAAAAATGTCTTAGTAAACATACCAAACCACACCGATTCAATTAACAGGGTTATTTCTGTCACTAATCGAGTAGTAGCGCTCAGCACAACATAAACAATAATGTTGGTAAAACAAGACGCGGCGCGCGAGAAATACGTCACCGCTGCGCGATCCCTCCGCGCGGGATGATGGGATATGTAGTCAGATGTGCTAGCGTATTCACACCTACCGGTGTTATGTTTACCAATTTTCTATTTTGAATAAAGTATTGTTTAATCCTGTATGGCCAAATCTAAGTCTTGATATAATTGTTTCTTTTTTTTCTGTTCCTTCCTGCACATCTCATTCCTGCCGCTCAGCTGCTGCTTTCTGAAACCGATTCTGTTCATCAAAACGTCCTTACGTCACGCGTTGTATAAAAAAATGTTAAAACACATTAAATACATTAATACAACGGGTGAAAATGCCACTGATTCACAGTTTTGAACGCAGATTTAGTGAATCCAATAACATTTATGGAGATTGATAATGCATATTTTACCAATGCATACCAATAACATTCATGCAAAAATGTGGGAAATTACAAGCCCAGTTAGAAACTTTTACTATTATTTATCTTTTTTTTTTATGAACTTTATTTAAACAAAGTAGGTGCAAACAAGTAAGGCAATAGCAACAGTACAAATCTATCGAAGGCATTGTAGAGGCAGATTTCAAAAATTGAAGTACAAGGCACTATTACGGAAGAGGATTAGGGCCACTGAAAAAAATAAAACAAAGATGACCAATTTTTTACATTTTATTTCAGTTTAATATGGGAAAAAAAAGTCAGAATTCTGACTTTAATCTCAGAATTCTGACCTTTTTTTCTGAGAATTCTGACTTTAATCTCAGAATTTTTACTTTTTCTCAGAATTCTGACTTTTTTCTCTGAATTCTGACTTTAATATCAAAATTCTGACTTTAATCTTAGAATTCTGACTTTTTTCCGAGAATTGACTTTAATCTCAGAGTTTTGACTTTTTCTCTCTGAATTCTGAATTTAATCTCAGAATTCTGACTTTTTTTGTCAGAATTCTGACTTTGATCTCAGAATTTTGACCTTTTTTCCCTCAGAATTCTGAATTTAATCTCAGAATTCTGACTTTTTTCCCATATTAAACTAAAAATAAAATTTAAATATTTGTTAACTTTTTTATCTTTTCATAAGGAACCAAAAAATAAAAGGAATGGCAGATAATAATGAAATAATTATTAACATGACAACAAAGGGATTCATGTTAGGATTGATGAACATCGGGGGGGCAAACCCATTAGTATTTCATTCCCCAGTTATAAACTTTAAACGCGTTTAATCTAGGTTCTGGGCGCTAACAGCGCCTAGCAGACGAAACCGGAAGTGCGTGGGGGATTGTCCTCCTCTGTCGTAATGGCCGCCGCTGCAGCAGGGATAAACAAGCAGGGCGCTGGAGCGACGATGGAGCCTTGTCTCCGGCATGGAAGGGGAGCCCATGGAGGCAGCGTCAAGGTTAGAGTTATGTCACCGACTATAAACAGACACAGTCTAATGGCCTCCCGGGGTTTGTTTAGCCAATTCTGGTCTTAATCGCCTTCATGGCTTCTTATAAAAAAAAGCTAATGTTGCTGCGTTGGCGTTGGCAACGGCTGCCAAAAGAGGATCTACCTCCACTTTATTAGGAACTGCGTCTGTATATTTTTTCATAATAGTGTTGCTCTCTAGTTATTATAAGAAATACATCTAAAATGTCCTTTTTGGTGTTTCCAGGCGCTGCAGCATGCTAACAGGCTGGCTATGTCTCCATCGCTACTAGTTTAGGATCACTGCAGCAAAACTCACACTTTGTTGAGCTGCAAGAGAAAAAACTGCGTGTTTGCTTAAAGTAAAACGGATAAAAATACGCTAGATCAGGGTCTGCAACGCTTCCCAGGCCAAGGACCCCAAACGGATGGAGCGGGGACCCCCTAATTATATACACTATATTGCCAAAAGTATTTGCTCACCTGCCTTGACTCACATATGAGCTTAAGTGACATCCCGTTCCTAATCCATAGGGTTCAATATGACGTCGGTCCACCCTTTGCAGCTAGAACAGCTTCAACTCTTCTGGGAAGGCTGTCCACAAGGTTTAGGAGTGTGTTTATGGGAATTTTTGACCATTCTTCCAGAAGCGCATTTGTGAGGTTGCACACTGATGTTGGACGAGAAGGCCTGGCTCTCAGTCTCCGCTCTAATTCATCCCAAAGGTGTTCTATCGGGTTGAGGTCAGGACTCTGTGCAGGCCAGTCAAGTTCATCCACACCAGACTCTGTCATCCATGTCTTTATGGACCTTGCTTTGTGCACTGGTGCACAGTCATGTTGGAAGAGGAAGGGGCCAGCTCCAAACTGTTCCCACAAAGTTGGGAGCATGGAATTGTCCAAAATGTCTTGGTATGCTGAAGCATTCAGAGTTCCTTTCACTGGAACTAAGGGGCCAAGCCCAGCTCCTGAAAAACAACCCCACACCATAATCCCCCCTCCACCAAACTTTACACTTGGCACAATGCAGTCAGACAAGTACCGTTCTCCTGGCAACCGCCAAACCCAGACCCGTCCATCAGATTGCCAGATGGAGAAGCGCGATTCGTCACTCCAGAGAACGCGTCTCCACTGCTCTAGAGTCCAGTGGCGGCGTGCTTTACACCACCGCATCCGACGCTTTGCATTGCACTTGGTGATGTATGGCTTGGATGCAGCTGCTCGCCCATGGAAACCCATTCCATGAAGCTCTCTGCGCACTGTTCTTGAGCTAATCTGAAGGCCACATGAAGTTTGGAGGTCTGTAGTGATTGACTCTGCAGAAAGTTGGCGACCTCTTCGCACTATGCGCGTCAGCATCCGCTGACCCCGCTCCGTCAGTTTACGTGGCCTACCACTTCGTGGCTGAGTTGCTGTCGTTCCCAAACACTTCCATTTTCTTATAATACAGCTGACAGTTGACTGTGGAATATTTAGGAGCGAGGAAATTTCACGACTGGATTTGTTGCACAGGTGGCATCCTATCACAGTTCCACGCTGGAATTCACTGAGCTCCTGAGAGCGACCCATTCTTTCACAAATGTTTGTAAAAACAGTCTGCATGCCTAGGTGCTTGAATTTATACACCTGTGGCCATGGAAGTGATTGGAACACCTGATTCCAATAATTTGGATGGGTGAGCAAATACTTTTGGCAATATAGTGTATATTGTTTAAAATTGTGTTGCATCAAACTGGTCCTACTCACTCTGTTACAGATGGAGTAATGTAATGAAAGTAATTTCTCCCTGGGATTATTAAAGTATTTCTGATTCTGATTCCTGGTTGATGGGACAGGTGTTGTGATGAAACGGTGCCCAGCTTGAAAGAGCTCCTGTGTTTCACTGAATGTGAGCATTGATGACTGAAAGACATCTTCTGCCTCCATTTATCTGTTTACTACAGTCTGTTGAATTCACGTTAATGTGTATTTAAAGACATTTTAATCAGTGGAAAAAAATTGCAGGAGGGAATATATAAAGTCTAATCAACCAAAACATTGGCAACCCCCCATGCAGTACCTCCATGGACCTCTAGGGGTCGCGAACCCCCTGTTGATGACCTCTGATCTAGAAGTCTAGTGTGATTTTCAAAAAAGGTCATCTGAAAAGTGTAGCATGTATTTATGTCTGCCAATTCTTTAATCCAGTAATCAGAATCTATCGGTGTCATTTAATCTCAGAGTAAATCCATATTTGTTTTAAATCCGAAGCAAACTGTACAAAGACTAGGGCTGTGTAAAAAAAATCGATTTAATCGATTTTGAATCGATTCTAGGGAATGAGATCGATGAGTTTTACAGTGACGCCTGTGACGTTCACATTAAAATGAGCAGGAAAGATGCTCTCAAGATGACTTCAAGCCAGACAGCTGCAAATATAGCCAATAGGTTGACTGAAGACATTAACCAATGGAGGCTGACCAGAAAACACCCTGTAGTTGTTACTGACAGCACCACAAATATGGTTTGCACAGTGGAGATAATGCAGCTCATGCATGTCTGCTGTGTCCCCGCTGTGTCACGTCTGCTTGCTCGAGTGAGGCTTCACTTTTCAACTTTTCACAAACAAGTTTGCACTTTTGAGACAGCTTTGTTCACATCTCACTTAAACCCCTTGGGGTCGCGGACTCCCTATTGATGACCTCTGATCTAGAGGTCTAATGTGATTTTCAGAAAGGTAATCTGAAAAGTGTAGCTTGTATTTATGTCTGCTAATTCTTTAATCCAGAAATCAGTAATCTATGGGTGTAAATTAATCTCAGAGTAAATCCATATTTGTTATAAATCCTAAGCAAACAATATAAATACTAAGGATCATTTCATATAATAGGTCAGGGTTAAGGTTTTGAAACTATATGCCAGGTAGGGCTGCAACTAATGATTGTTTTTCCTTAATCTATTAATCCGTAGATTATGATGGTGAAGATTCTCACTCATCCAGGTCATACTAGTCATTCCAAAAAAAAGATTAAAAACAAACCCCTGGACTTTGTTTCCAAGTGTGAAGACGTTTCGCCTCCCATCCAGGAAGCTTTGTTTCCACATTTAGAATTGAAAAAAAACTAAACATGTTCAAACTTGGATATATGTAGTTTAGTTTTTCAATTAAATGACGAATAATCGATAGCAAAAAGTTCCTTAAATAAGATGTTTTACAGCATTAAACCTGGTAAAACTAAATATTTTCCACTTAAGGAGTTCTGGGTAGAGCATATTGACAGACGGAAAAGTTTTTTTTATCTAAAATAGAAAATTGTAACATAATTCTTTTACAATTTTGTTATAATTACTGCTCTAAATGTGTTTTTTCTGTCAGCTACAGGTCTGTTTTAGAGTTTCCAGTTAATGATTAATTAAATACTAAATTAGTTAACGGTTGTTTCAATAATGATTTATCTAATTAATTAACTGTTTTAGCTCTAATGCCAAACTTTGGACATGACATTTAGCTGTTAATCTGTCATCCTGCAGTGGACCCCCTGTTGAAGAGCTCCGCTCTAGGATTAAAGTTGACATTATGATCTTGATCGGTTTGACATCATGTTGGAGCAAAGCATCCTTCTGCCTGAGCTCATAGTGAGCGCTCCCCCCCCACCATGCTGCTTCCAGGATCACTAATATTCATTCACTTTTGTCTCTTGCAGGTGTTGGAGTGCGGTGTGTGTGAGGACGTGTTCTCCCTGCAGGGGGATAAGGTCCCTCGCCTTCTGCTCTGCGGTCACACGGTGTGTCATGATTGTCTCACCCGGCTGCCTCTGCACGGCAGAGCGGTCCGCTGCCCCTTCGACAGACAGGTCACAGAGCTGGGTGAGTTACGCATGGATGGTTGGATGGTTCTCCTGCACACTGGATGCCGATACAATCTTTTTAGGAAAGTGAAACCAAACTGACTAAAGGTCAAGAATTGAATTTCCCAGAGTGCTTTGCAAATGATCACCTTTAATTGGATTTTTAGTCATTAATCATCTAGGGCAGGTGTCTTCAATGATTTCTGGTTTAAGGACCCCCAAACTGATGGAGTGGGGACCCCCTAATTATATATATTGTATTAAATTGTGTTATATCAAACTGGTCCTATAGTAAAAACAAACAAAAACTGCAAAAACAATCTAGAAACAAGTAAAAATCTCTTAAATTAAGAATATTTACCCTTAATTTGACTAGTTAAATAAGATGATTCGCCAATGGAATGAGATTTTTTACTCTTAAAATAAGATTATTAGATAACATGCACTTGAAATAAGATGATGCATTTGTTTAGTCTTATCTTAAATGTAACTGGTCTCGTTCCATCGGCAAATTCCTCAAATTAAGAAAAAAAATCACTTTAAGAGAAAAATGACTTAGATTTCAGTGTTTTGCAGTGTATGTTTGATCATTTCATAGTGAACACGCGTATGGATCCCAGCAGGAAGGCGCCGCATTGCCTGAATATCAACGCTGCACAGTTTGCATAAATATATAGTCTGTCAGGGAAATTAAATAGCATCAACTTCCATCGTCGTAACGAATGGGGAAAGGCGAGGGTGTAGCTTTGTGATGAAAGCTGGTGAGGAGGTGGAGGCTGATGGAGTTACTCGACACAAACACTTTCATTAGGTTTTTATATTTTCCAAAAATGAGCTCAGACATATATTTATTGAATGCTTTCCTATTGTTGAGAACATAGAAGAACCAAAATACACTGATATTTATGTTTATGGGTATTTAGACATTAATGTATTTAAAAAAGGATGAATAACAGCCAACAACAAAAGATTGTTTTTGCTAATCATAGTCATTCCATTAAAAAATAAATAAATAAAAACAATTTACTGGACTTTATTTCCAAGTGTGAGGACGTTTCGCCTCCCAATCCAGGAAACTTTTTTTTTACATTTAGAACTGAAAAAGCGAAACATGTTCAAACTTGGAAATCTGTAGATTTGTTTTTCAATTAATGATTATTAATCTACGGAGCCCCTAAAGAGACATGGAGAAAAAAATAAAATTTGCAAGATCCCACAATACTTTTGCGAGATCCCGCAATATTTTTGCGAGAGCTCGCAAAACGCTTTGCCATGTCAGCGAACCGGAAGTTAAACAAACACACAACAGTGGAGGTGCAAAGTGTACTGCTATGGGAGGATAATACGCCCATGTGTCAGCTATAACCATGGAGGAAGATTTGGAGAGGTTCTTAATTTATAGACAAGTCCCAAAACACGACATTACACGAACGAAGAGAGACAAGGTCAGTATGCAATCCTACGGAGCCCCTAAAGGAACATGGAGGGAAAAAACGAACTTTTAAGAGCAACAGTTTTGCGAGCTCTCGCAAAGGCGATGTCCCTTTAGAGGCTCTGTATTAATAATAGCAAAAGGTTCCTTAAATAAGATGTTTTGCAGCATTAAATCTGGTAAAACTAATTATTTTCCACTTGAGGAGTTCTGGATAGAGCATATTGACAAAATGTTTACATATTTCTTTTGCAGTTTTGGTATAATTACTGCTTTAAACGTGTTTCTCTGTCAACTAAAGGCCTGTTTTAGAGTTTCTATTTTCCAGTTAATGATTAATTGAATACTAAATTAGTTAACGATTATTTTAATAATGATTTATCCAATTAATCAACTGTTTTAGCTCTAATGCCAAACTTTGCTCATCACATTTAGCTGTTCGTCGGTCATCCTGCAGTGGAACGAGAATGGCCCAACCTAAAAGGAGAACATTGTTCAACAAGAAAGACCTGTTTAATTAGATGGAGCTTCAGAAATGCATTAAAAAAATTAATTTAAAAAATAAGGCTATAAAATAAATAGGAAAAAACATAAGAAAGGTGGTGGAAAGGTTCGAGTTGCATGTGGGAAAAAAATATAAAAGCTCTGATCAGATGATCTCAAACACAGAATCCCTACAGAGATGCATGGTGGTGGCAGCATTATGCTGTGAGGCTTTTTTACAGCATTACATCTTTTGTTGATGTGGTTTAAAAAAAATCCAATAAAAATCATCAGAAAACACTCCAAACTGAACAGGTTTTAATTAGGGCTGGGCGATAATTCAATAACGATATATATCGATCGATAGACGTGTGGCGCAATAGAAAAAAAGAGGGTCGATAAAAGTTCGATAAAAAAGAAACGCAGTTTTCCTTCCTTCTCATTGTAGCCTAGCATGTAGGTTTATGCTAGTCACTACTTCCTCCCAACCAATCACAATCGCGGACCCAGGCACGACGTCACCAAGCGCCGCCCTCTCACACCACAACACAGAGCACATGAAGATGTGCAGCAAGGAGAGGCGGAGGAAATTGTTCCAAAGAAGGGTTTTTGTAGTTCGCCAGTTTGGCAGTATTTCGGTCATGGCAAGTCGGACCAAAAACAAACCACAGTCATCTGGAAAATGTGTCGGGAACCAGAGAAAACCAAGTCTGATAACACAACCAACTTTTTTTTATCATCTCAGCCGCTCACAGCCGCAGGAGTACGAGCTGTTTAGGCCCCGGCGCGGCTCTCCTCCGAGGAATCTTCGGAAAATATATATATATATTTTCAGTTCTGGGTAGTTTCCCACGTAGTTCTAACAATTGAGATAAAAATGCTGAGGGGCCAGAAACTTCAAAGTAATAACTCAGGTTAAAGCAGGAAACGGGGGCGGTGGGGGGGGCATTTATTTATTTGTTATATTTATTTTGGTTACTTTTTTGGTCACTTTAGTTTATTCTTTGTCAGTATTTAATAACATAACTTAGGTCTCTTAAGTTATTTTTCTTTAAAACAATTCTGTTATGGTTAAAAAAGTTGGTTAAATAAAGATTTAATTCGAAGTCTGTGTTTTTTATTAAAATTGAATCATTTAGCAATATTATAAAAAGTCCAACCAGAGCTGCACATAAAATATGGTTTCAAATCTTTTCAATAATTATCGATATCGATCAATATGCATTTTTTTTTTATCGATAAGCTTTTTTTCTATATCGCCCAGCCCTAGTTTGAATACTTTTAGAAGGACCTGCAGGTTTTAGGACTGAAAGGTGTCTCTACCTGGACAGCCAAAGAAAAAGGTTATCACTATTAATCACTATTAAAGCAGAAGTAGCAAAGGCACTGTGATATCTTTCAATTGGTTTTATTGCATCAGGCTGTTATTTTCACTGAAGCCTTTGCAGTGCAGGTATTTCCTAATTTTCCTAATGTCATTATTGCAGGAAGGATTCTTTTAAACCAGCGGAAAACATAAAAAAGTAAAATATGTTTGTTTCTGTCGGTCTGTGTAGGGGACTCTGGAGTTTGGGGTCTAAAGAAGAACTTTGCTCTGCTAGAACTCCTGGAGCGACTCCAGAACGGAGCGAGCAACCAGTCAGGAATGGCGGAGGATGTTTTGAAAGGGATGGGAGAAGTAAGGCGGTCACCTTCACACCTTCTTCCGTCTCCTCAGCTTATTGGTTTTAACCGTATCGCTTCCTCTCCGCAGTGTATAATCCGCTGCGACGAGGACGAGAGCCACACGGCGTCCGTGTACTGCACGGTGTGCGCCACGCACCTGTGCGCCGAGTGCTCCCAGCTCACCCACTCCACCCGCACGCTGGCCAAACACCGGCGAGTGCCGCTGGCTGATAAACCGCACGAGAAGATGCTCTGCCCGCAGCACCAGGTTCACGCCATCGAGTTTGTCTGTCTGGAGGAGGCCTGCCAAACGGGGCCTCTCATGTGCTGCGTGTGTAAGGAATACGGCAAGCACCAGGGACATAAGGTGGGTTGAGAGGCATACAGGGAATGGCTGAAGGACTCGCATCTTCTGAACGTTCCTGCATTTTGTTAGGTTCCAATCGCAAACAGAATTAGCACCTTTCATTCATGCAGCTCAGGAGCTTTGTGTGGTGGCAGCATCATGCTATGGGGAGGCTTTTCTGTTGCAGATGCTGATCCTTTGCCATTATGATCTCTTTGTATTCCACAGACCATTTGGACTGCAGTGTTTGTTAGCTGATATCATTTCCTGCCAATAAAGATATTCAGCCTGTTGGTTAGAAGCTCAATGAGAAACAAGGAGGCGATTTAAAGTGGAGCACTTTGATGAGAAGGAACCAATCCGAATCAGGGGCAATAATTCAAAACTAATATTAAAGTATGGAGTGAAATTTGGTCCATTATTTTTGCAACAAAGAACATGTGTGTAGATGGAAATTTGCAAAAAAAAATTCAAGTGAAATGAAACTTTGAAGAAATCTAATTAAAAAGAGAAAAGAAGAAGAGAGTGTAACTGTGCTGTTTTTTCAGATTTTATTCTTTTTTTTTATCTTTTTCCATATTTTGTTTAATTATTATTATTTTTTTTAATTTACTTTTGGAGAAAAAAGGCTTTAAGAGCAACTTTTCTCATATTTCGTTAATTTCATGTTTTTTTTGTTTTGTTTTTTTCATTTGATCGATTTAAACACAATTTGAAAAGAATGCAATTTGTGAAAGTAATGAAAATAAAAATTTGGCAATTTAAAATATGTAAAAAAAATTGTAATTTGAAAAAAATGTCAATACTAAAATCTCAGAGAACAAAGAACATTTTAGAAAACTGCAAGGTTAATAAGTTATGTTTTAAAAAAAAAAGAAAATTTCAAAGTTTTGTCTTTGGATCTAATGTTTTATTTCTTTTTCAGTTTTCAAAACATGTTATTTGCCTCCAACAATAATCGAATTAAGTTCCCTCTTATTTTTTCTCTACTCCATTAAACCAGAAAGCTGTATAGAGGTGAGCGGGTGTGAATACTTTCCTGCTCCCTGTGCTCTGAATGAGCCTCTGTTGTCTGTGCAGCACGCCCTCCTGGAGTCAGAAGCCAATCAGATCCGTGCGTCCATCCTGGACATGGCCCACTGCATCCGTACGTTCACCGACGAGGTGTCGGAGTACTCCAGGAAGCTGGTGGGCATCGTGCAGCAGATCGAGGGCGGCGAGCAGATCGTAGAGGATGGAGTCGGAATGGCGCACACGGAGCATGTACGACGCGCTGAAAGGCTTTTATTTTTTAAACCTGCATGATGGGTTTTTTAAACTCCTCTCTTTGTCTGACAGGTTCCCGGCACAGCAGAGAGCGCTCGCTCCTGTGTCCGCGCTTACTTCGCCGACCTCCATGAGACCCTGTGTCGGCAGGAGGAGATGGCCCTGAGCGTGGTGGACGCTCACGTCAGGGAGCGGCTGATCTGGCTGAGGCAGCAGCAGGAGGACATGACCATCCTGCTGTCTCAGGTCTCCACTGCCTGCCTGCACTGCGAGAAAACGCTGCAACAGGTCCGGAAACCTTTTTAAACACCAAAAAAACTTTTTTTTTTTACATCAAAAGGTTATAAACTGTCTGTCTCTGCCTCTCTGCTGCAGGACGACTGCAGAGTGGTGCTGGCAAAGCAGGAGATCAACTGTTTGTTGGAGACGCTTCAGAAGCAGCAGCACCAGTTCACTGAGCTGGCAGATCACGTTCAGCTGGACGCCGGCATCCCTGTCACCTTCACCAAGGTACGCACCATCGGCCGCCAAACCATAGGCGAACAGGACAGCCAGAGAGCTGAGGAATACGTTTTTCTTTCAGGACAACAGAGTCCACATCGGCCCAAAGATGGAGATCCGAGTCGTGACTCTGGGACTCGACGGGGCGGGAAAGACCACCATCCTTTTTAAGCTGAAGCAGGATGAGTTCATGCAGCCCATCCCGACCATCGGTAAGCGCTTCTAAAAGCGCCAGACACCCGGCAGCAGAACAGTCACTTGAGTCAGAAACGTTTCTCCTTTTTCCTCCAGGTTTCAATGTGGAGACGGTTGAATATAAAAACCTGAAGTTCACAATCTGGGACGTTGGCGGGAAGCATAAGCTGAGGCCTCTGTGGAAGCACTATTATCTAAACACTCAGGGTAGGTGGGGACGCAGAAAAGCTGACTCATGATTGATGGTTTTACAGTTTGATAATGGAGGAAAGGGCGGTCAGGTGAGATGAAGAAGACAAAAAGCTCTTAATTTAAGCAAAGGGGGCTTTTCTTCACATTTTGTTAAATGAGGGAAAAAAGGCTTCATAAAAAAACAGCTGTGACTTCGCCTGAGAGGTTTAATTCAGAGCTTTGATTTGGTCTAAAGCCAAACTGCAAAAACAATCTAGAATAAGTAAAAATGTCTTAAATGAAGTGTATTTACCCTTAATTTAAGTAGGTTAATAAGATGATTTGCCAATGGAATTAGTATTTTTCCTCTTAAAATTAGAAAATATGCACTTATAATAAGACAATCTAATATATTTTCTTTGTTATTTAAATATAAATTGTAAAGTTCCATTGGCAAAATGTCTCACCTGCTGAATTCAGGAAAAAATGCATTTATTTTAAGAAAATACGACTCTTTGAGATTTAGTTTTTTTTGCAGTGCATGAAGCCTCCTGGGCTCTTTATTAATATTCTGATGCCTTGAATAATTTTACGTCTCATTTGAAGTCAAAATTCTGACAAAAGTGTAAAAAAATACTCACACCACCCATTGTATGTAAACTACTTGTGCATTTTGAACGTTTTATAAGTGCAGATTTAAACCAACACTAAGTCAATTTTCAAACTTCATAAAATATTTTCTCAACTTTTGTGATTATATGTTGACTTACTATATGAATGATACCTCTGTCATGGAGTGAGGGGGTCTGCATCACTTTAACCTGCCCTTAAAAACTTTGAATGTGGCAATAACCCTGCCACACAAAACAACTACAAATGTGCAGACTGCTTTATGACATACGTCACTTCCTCCTTTCCCCATGCTACTAAATTTCCCTGACAGACTATATATTAATGGAAACTGTGCAGCGTTGATATTCAGGCATTGCGGCGCCTTCCTGCTGGGATCCATAAGTTCACTATGAAATTATCAAACATACAATGCAAAAAAACTGAAATCTAAATTTTAATATATTTTTCTTGAAGTATTTCACTTTGTTTTCTTGATTTGAGGAACTGCGACACTTTGCCGATGGAACAAGACCATTTACATTTAAAATAAGAATAAACAATTGCATTGTCTTATTTCTAGTGCATGTTATGTAATTACCTTATTTAAAGAGTAAAACATCTCCTTCCATTGGCGAATCATCTTATTTACCTACTCAAATTAAGGGGAAATACTCTTAATTTAAGAAATTTTTACTAATTTCTAGATTGTTTTGCAGTGTAACTTTATATTTATCTGTTTAAAGGCTCTAAACTCGTCAGCTTATCAGTCCCTAATGAGTTCACTGGAAAAACGATCTAGAAATAAGTAAAGATTTCTTAAATTAAGTGTATTTACACTCAATCAGAGTAGCTAAACGAGAAAGTTTGCCAATGGAATGAGTATTTTTACTCTTAAAATAAAACAACTAGATAATATGCACTTGAAATAAGACAATGCAATTGTGTTTTCTTATTTTACGTGTAAATTGTCTTGTTCCATTGGCAAAATGTCTCTTTAACCTCCTCATTCCAAGAGCAAATGCACTTATTTTAATAAAGTCATGACTTATCTAGATTTCGATTTTTTTTTTCCCACTGTTGTGTGTCATGGCGGTGCAGGAATATGGTACAAAACCAAAGTTAAATGTCTCTTATTTTCAACATCGTCATATAACATTGTTTCACCTTAATTGGATTCATTATCTCGTCGATATTCATCTTTCACACAGCGACTGGAAACAGAAATGTAGTTCAATGCAACTACAGCTAACCAGGAGATCAGGAGTTTACTAAACCATGCTCTGTTCCTCATGGGAAATGCTGTCTTCCTTAAGGCAAAACAATACAGCTTTTGTCCACCGTGGGGAGCTAAAATCAACAAAAACTGAGAGTTCTTTAGAACTGCTCTAATGCTATGAGTAAAGTTGTGCCAGTTCATAATTAAAAAGAACTAAGGTCAGTTAACACAGATTAAAATGAACTAGCTTATGTTCATAGTTCACTTTTGATAAAGTGAACTAAGTTCACAAACCTATAAATTAACTAGTTTAAGTTAATTTGGTAAATTTGTTCCTACACAATAACATCTCATATTTCACCCTTTAAAAGTGTGATGATGATGTAGAAAGAAATGAAAAAATAACTAAAAATACTTGATGCAGTCAAGGTATACTGTATGGCCATTTTTGTCAATGGAGTTGTAGGAACTCTTACCTACACGCTCTGAACCAACAAAGGATAAATGTCTCAAGAGGAGGAGTTTCCTGAAAATAGCCAATCACAGAAGGTTTACTTTCTCAGGTTGGTTCCATCCTCAAAGTATCAAAAGTTGACATGATCCACAGGAGAGAATCTCCAGGAGCATAAAAAGCAAGAGAAGAATCATGAAGTCATGGTGTTGAATCTGAACACGTAGAACCTTCTAAATAAAGATGGAGAATGTTTTCAGTTTGCTAGTTTTAATGAAACTGCTGGTATGAGTATTTAGCAGATATGTGAACTTTTTGGCTCAATTCTGACTTCGTATAATTTGCTCCAGTGTTTTTAGGTTTTATTACCAAAAAAAAGGGATCTTTATTTTTATAAAACTGATAAAACAGGAAAACCTTAAAAAAAAAATGGGTTTGATTCGTTATAATTGCTGCTGAACGGCAGCTTCCTGTTCTGCAGAACATAGGGGGAAAAAAACTTAACATTTTAACATCAGACTAATGTATACAGACAAATAATCTTTATGATGTAAGATAGCATTAAAAGCTTCGATGTAGCTGGATGATCTCAGTTCCTAACAGCTTTTAACGATGGCAGAGAAAAAGTTCAGGACCGAACAGGGCAGACATTTTCCTGCTTTTATTCAGTTTTGAAGAATTTAAAAGTACAATTTAGAAATTTCAGATGCTGTAAATAAAAGGCAACGCATTTTAGAAAAATATTTACAACTTTTCCAGTGAAAAATGTAGACTTTGGATAAAAGGTGAAACAGAAAGATGTCTTTCTTGGTGAGAAACAGCCAATCAGAGGACAGGGTTTCTATGGAAACGGTCCTACTCCCTACGCCCGTCACAATAGCACATGATTTCTGCATGATAAATTATCCCAGAAAAGTTTGCGACAAAACATAGTATTGTCATTCGCTTTAGTCCTCCCACACAGCTGTCACTTTCCACGTTTAGTAGACGTGGATTATTAAAATTAATCGTGCAATTAATTGATTTATTGATTTATTGTGACAGGCCTACTAGTCCCGCCCACTGAGATTAATGGGTGAAGTTGACAGATAAAACATTTTATGATAAATCTGCTGCGCTGATGCCATGAAATTAATAGTGAAATAATGAAATGTATATCTAAAAACATTTATTAAAACATTTTTTATGCTTCTTTGTAAAAGATGTATTTAATTTATAATTCATAATATTAAAATATATTTAGATGTATATCATAAATACATTGTATATTTAGTTATTTAATGGTAGATTTGTTTATTTTACATCCATAATTTAATGTTTAATTTTATTTTGTTCCCTCTAAGCCTCCGTACATCAAATTCACAATTTAAAAAAAAACTATGATTGTTGACCACCACGTGTTTATCTGTTCATTTTATGAGATTTCTATAAAATATGCCGAGGATGAGCAGATCCTGGATCATTTAAGCTCACGTCTGCCTGTGGTGTCCGTTTCTCCTCCCAGCTGTGGTGTACGTGATCGACAGCTGCCACAGAGACCGACTGATGGAGGCGCACAGCGAGCTGGCCAAACTACTGACGGAGAAGGAGCTGCGCGACGCTTTGCTGCTCATCTTTGCAAACAAGCAGGTGCTCAGATATCTGGAAGCATATTTATCCTTGGCCTAATTGTGAGATAAAATGTTTTGAGTGTGCCTTTTCTCTCCTAAATAGGGGTGATCTTTAGAAATCTTGTACCAGTCTCTATGCTGGAGTTAATTTATTTAGGGAGTTAACCCTATAATGCCAAATGTATCATATTTGATACGTACGGTTTCTGCAATGTTTTGCATCTGACACCTTTTGCATAATTTAATGGTAAAAACTTTGCTCAAAATCCTATTTTACACAATCAGATATACCTGATAACAGAGGGCAGAAGACTACACAAAAAATAATCTTGACTTATCGCATAGTAATAAATAATTAATATAAAAAATGTATTTCTGTTTTTTCTTTTTACATATTTTGTTAAAAGGGCAAATAAGAAATTCAAACCAAAAAAAAAAGTAAATTTCTGTTTTGTTTTATTCTTGGATCAGGCTTTAAAGGGTTGAGTGGGAATGACAGAAAGCAGTTGCCTCCCTACTCTAGACAAGGGTGAAAGGACAAGCATGAGAGATGAGTATAAGTTCACTGTGCTTCCTTCATGCCGTGAACGGGAGTGTTTATCTGACTAAAATCTATGTCCTTGATGAATTGAAGTGTTTTTTCTTGGGAATAATCAAACGTGTGAGAAAGTTCTTAGTGTAGGGGTGGGATAGTTCCAGGGAGAGTGTCTGTGTTGGGATTTTGTAAGGTATAAATGTATGTGCTGAGGTAGCCTCAGTCAGAGCGCTATCTCTCCGTCTGAGGATGTTAAATAAATTTGAACATTCTCTTGCAAGAGTCTATATTCTCCGCAGTTTAAGTTTTAACCATCCCCATGCTGTTTGCCTCACAGGACGTTCCCGGCGCGCTGTCTGTGGAGGAGATGACGGAGCTGCTGAGCCTCCACAAGCTGTGCTGCGGGAGGAGCTGGCATATCCAGGGCTGCGACGCCCGCAGCGGGATGGGACTCCACGAGGGGCTGGACTGGCTCTCCAGACAGCTGGTGGCAGCAGGGGTCCTGGATGTAGCCTAAAAGCATCATCATCATCATCTTCTTCTCCGTATACTGACTAATCCAAATAAAAACCCAACCCTCCTAACCCCAACATCTACTCTCTTCAAACCTCCAGGCTGCGGCTGAAACCCTGATCCTCCATCTTTCTTTCTTTGGGGAATTACGCTGTTACACTTTCTAAATATCAGAATGAACCGGTCATTCGCGACCATCCACATAACGAAGCGTTTCCGGATGCCTCCTTCCTTAACTAGCTGAACCCATTTACTCCAAAACGCTCCTTCTTCCTCCAGTCTGGAGCAGATATGCTCTTTCAAACCTTCTTATTCTGTATATTGTTTAATCCACTAACCATTAGATAGTTCAGGTAAACGACTACAGTGACCTTGAAGTAATCAGAAATATTAATCCGTTATCGCTTCAGTGAGTAGAGTGGCTTCTAGTTGCTGTTCATTTCATCGCCTGACGTAAAACAGTATCTGCTGTGGTGCAATTGGCTCTTTTTCGTCAAGCTTGTTTTGTTTTTTTCTGTAAAGCTTGTGAACCTGTTTGAAACTCCAGCTGGATTTGAAGGGTTGCACCGCTTGAGCGCTTTCTGTTACGCAGCAACTGTTTACTGAATTTATTTATAGACAGGAAGAGGATGTTTCTGTGACCAGAGAATGAAAACGAGATTTCAACCAACTACGTTTAAAAAAAAACAGGACATAAGTGCAAGTATCTTCTCGCCTGTTGTTGATTTATCTGGTCGTAGTTCTACGATGTGAAACCTTAACACTGACACTTCTTAATGAGAAACCGCGGTTTGAGTTTATTCATTGCTATGTAATGTTTACTATTTGTATCCATGTATTATAAAAAGAAAAAAGATGCACGTGTGAAAAGCCTTTTCGTGTCGTTTGTGAGAACCGAAGCAAAGTACGCAGCCAAACCTTTGTTACAAGTGGACTTGATGACTTTGGCTTTTGTAAATTATAAAGAATGTGACGCTGTAAAAAAGAATTAAACTATTTGACATCATTTGAGCGGCTCAGGTTTGCTGCTTTTTGCTTGATGCAAACATTTTTTGCAAAAGAAACCAGAACTCAGTGGGTTAGAAATCATTATTCTTTAATAAGTTGGTAAAAATGATGGAAGAAAATGGCGAGAGAATCACTTTATGGTGATGTTGATTATGCTGATGTCCTCGTACGGTTTGTCGGTCTTGGGGTTGACTTTAGCGTTGGAGATCCTCTGGACCACCTCCATGCCCTTGATGCACCTTCCAAACACCGTGTGCTTGTTATCGAGCCAAGGCTGCGGGGCGGGGGGGAGTATAAAAACACAATACAGTCAGCTGAGAGGCCTCAGTTTGCTCAGATTACAATCTTGTCTGTTACAGAAGCTAAAGAGAAGTTAGGCTAATTCCTTTTTTATTCTTAGTGCTGCATAGAAAACACTTTCTTCTAGCATCAAACTGAAAACTAGAGTTTTTTTTACAAACCTCTGAGGAGCAAATTGTTCTTTCAATCTAAAACTAAATTCACTTCTTTTGCAGAAACTGTAAATAGAGCCTTTAAGGTAAACTTTTCATCAAACCCAAAAATAGAATATCTCCAGATTGGTGCAGAATAAAATAAAAGTTTAACTTTAACAAAAAGAAATGAATACTATAGTATATAAATAGTTTTATACGTTTTGACGAGTCCAAAATATATATAAGCATTAGCTTCTAGTTATGATAACAACATGAAGGGATTCCACGGCAACAGGAAGAATAGGTTGAGACTAGGGTTGTCAAAAGTATCGATACTGAAACGTTGTATCCGGATACAATACTCGTTTTTAAAAGTATCGATACAGTGCCACCACCAGTCGCACCTAAGCAGTCATTCATCTAAAGTGCAGAATAGAGGACAATGCACTTTCTGAACACTGTATGATTGAATAATTCTACGCACTTTTTAGTTTCAGACTATTTTCTGTAACAGGTGCAGCTGATGAGAATTATTTGTGTTTCTTAACCGGTTTGGCTAGTGTCATTGCTATGTGTGCAAAGCATAGCCAAGTAAGGAAAACTTAATTTGATAAAAAACTAAACTTTTTATCAAGCTTGCTTAATATTGTGCACAGCATATAACCTCAAAATATTGTTCCTATTGTTTATTGTATTTATTTATTGTATTTTATTTATTAATGAAAATATTTCTGTAGAATTTTGGAGTCTTTGTTTTTATCCTTGTGGCATCGAAAATGGTATCGAGTATCGAATATTTTCCTCAGTATCGGTATCGAGTTGAAAAGTTTAGTATCGTGACAACCCTAGTTGAGGCTGAGCTGTTGGCAGGTGGTTGTAGATTTTTAATTGTGCTCAGAAATGGCTTCAGGGATATTTCTCAGACTCCAGTGTAGCTAAACCTCAAGTTACAGCTCTTAACTTTTCCTTGCTGATTTTTCTTTCACCTTTCAGAGTCAACAGTATAAAAGATCATCAGGGGTAGGAAAGGAGCTCAGGACTGCTGCGCTGAATCTGGACAACCTTCAACCTTACAGATGTCATTACACACTGGTCAAACTGGGATTACAGCTTCCCAAAGAAGAACTACAAATGACGAGTTACACTGAGGAAAATAACATCTGTCACACGCAGAAAAAAATCATGTATTTTGGTTAAACTCGGTGAGGTGAGCTGCGCCTATATGGTCCTATACGTTATTGTTCCTAGCTCTGGCTATGCTAAATGAATGGGTGCTAGGAAGCTTCCTGCTTCCTCCTCCTAACTCCTTACTGACACCATTATAGAGGGATTATCAGGCAACGTCACTCTACGTCACTTCCGGCACCAATGCGCATGTCGCCTGCAGAAAGAGCCGCTAACATGTCTTGTTGTGCTGTCGGTTGCACGAACCGTTTTGATAAAAACAATAAAACGCGCAAGTTTTACCGAATCCCATCAACTCGCACCCCTTTCAAGGCAAACAAGAGACGTCTTTGGTTGCAAGCCATCAGAAGAAGCGATTGGAACGAGCAGATGATTAAAAATGCATCAATCTGCAGCGATCACTTTATATCAGGTAAGTCTTATCTATAAAAAAGCTAAACGGCATCGCTGGTTTTACAAACAATGGTTTTACATACAATTATTAAGTATTACATATATAAACGGGATTAATGAATCGTACAAAACACATTGGAGCATAACTAGCATACAAGCTAATGTACCTTGATTCAGTCTTATCAAGTTGCAACTCATCGGGTCAGCCATAAGTTTTATCATTAACATCATCACGTTGTCTGGTCTAAACTTCTCTGTGTGTGCTGTCTTTTCAATTGATTGACTAGTGTCTTAAATAAAGGTTGATGATGATTGCGTCAATACATTATTTGTACAGGAGAGGCATCAGACGACATCGACAGCCCAGACTTTGTCCCGTCTATCTTTCCATACTCAATCCAGCCCGGCAAAGACGGTGTTGCAAAACTGGAGCGGTAAGTATCACATCTGTGTGCTTGATTGTTGTCTGATTACAAGCATGACTCCACATAGTATGACTGGAAGTGCAAAGAAAAAATATTGATATATTGTAGCTATATAGGTTACCCCGGTTAAAGGTCAGAGCATGTAGTTTTTATTAGACATCTGATATGGAGAGTTGGGATGACTGAGCATGTGATTTTTATGGACTTGAATTCAGGAGATAACACCTGTGGAACTGTTTTTTTGGGGTTTTTTTTTTTTTTTTTTGCACTAAATCATTGTTCTCCCCTGTGTGTTTCAGATATAAAAGAAAAAGAAGAAGGGATGCAACCCCCAGCAGGTGTCCAGAAGATGGACATCAGTGTACACCCTCTTCCATCTGTCCAACTGAGTGTGGAATAGAGGCTGGTGCTAATCTATATAATGGTATGAAACCTTATTACTAACCTGACCAAGACGGCCTGCAAACTCATTTGGATTTTTATAAAGGGACGTAGATCTGTGTGTTCCTAAATGTTAACATATTAATTATTTTTTAAATTTTTAAATTTTATTTCAGTTTAACATGGGAACAAAGTCAGAATTCTGACTTTAATCACAGAATTCTGACTTTATTCACAGAATTCTGACTTTAATCACAGAATTCTGACTTTATTCACAGAATTCTGACTTTAATCACAGAATTCTGACTTTATTCACAGAATTCTGACTTTATTCTCAGAATTCTGACTTTTTTCCCATACTATACGGAAATAAAAAAAAAACAAAACAGTTAACTTTTTTTTTTCCAGTGGCCCTTATCCTCTTCCGTACTAGTGGGATTAATCAGTTAGTAATGTTTATATTTGTTGCGAACAGGTATTTGCCCTGATCACCCAGAATGTAACCATTTGTTTTTTGTAAAGATAAGAATGTAAAATTTGTATTTATTTTTCAGAAGGTATGGTCCCAAAGACTGTCCATGATGACCTCCAGCTGAAGTACAGCCAACTTCATACAGAGTGTGATAACCTGCGTGAGGACATCAACAAACTGAAAACAGAGAATGAACAATTAAAAGAAATGCTCGGGACTGCACAGTTCTCTTTTGCGTCACTGCAGTGTAAAGCAGCACAGGTGCTGTTTTTCACAGGTCTAACCAGTGCCCTCTTTAATTGGGTCCTGCAGACGGTTAAGGACAGTGTTGAGGTCATCCGTGGCTCTCTGACCCTAGAGGATCATCTTTTGGCTGTACTCATGAAACTCAGATTAGGACTCACCAACAAGGATATTGCATTCCGATTTAATGTTAACGAATGTGACATCTCTAAAATCTTAAGAAGTTGGCTGCCTATTATGTCTCAGATTTTGAAACCTTTGATCAAGTGGCCAAGTAAGCATGCTATATTAAAGAATATGCCAAAATGTTTCAAACCTAAATACCAGCGTCTCAGGTGCATTATTGACTGCACAGAAATTTTTATTAATAGACCAACAAATTTAACAGCCAGAGCCCAAACATATTCAAATTATAAGAGCCATAACACGGTTAAGTATTTGGTTGGCATGTCACCTGCAGGAGCAATTACATTTCTGTCTGCAGGTTGGGGTGGGCGTGTTTCTGACAAACAACTTACAGCCGAGTCTGGATTTTATGACCTTCTACAAGTAAATGATGGGATACTAGCAGATCGTGGTTTTACCATTAGAGATGAGCTTGCCTTGCGTGGTGCTACCCTGAGGATCCCTCACTTTACCAAAGGTAAAAAGCAGTTGTCCGCTCAAGAGGTGGAAACATTGAGGCGTTTGTCCAATGTTAGAATACACATTGAAAGAATAATAGGGAGATGGAAAACTTTCCGAATTCTTACTACTGTTATTCCTTTATCACAGGTGGACCTGTTAGATGACATTGTAATTGTTTGTGCAGCATTGACAAACATTTGCAAATGCATAGTCCCTAGAAAATAAATTAAAAGCCCTTAATTGAATTGTGCCAAAATTAAGGCCTTAATGTTGTTAACATCTATGAATTGAGGTTTAAATGTCATTGAATATTTTTTTTTTTTTTTAAATGACTGCCTAAGTATTTTCACTGCATAAGCTCATTGAACATTCAAAAGCTGTGGTTTAAAACATTTTGCAGCAGTTTTGGTTCAAAATGTGTGTTGTATCCAGTTTGCTTTTGAATATTGAGATTTTTCCTCATTCCTCTGTTGTATGATATATTTGAAAATCTTAAATGAAATATGCAGATATTTTGCTTTGTGTTTTGCCATTGAAAATAAAACAATTCAATCAGCTGATACCTGTGTAAACACGGTGTAAATATTAATAAAGTATTCAAGAGTCAAGGAAACATTGAAATATATTTATTCTTGTGCATGTAACCAATAATAAAAATAACAATATTAAACATTCTTGTCATAAGATGCACACTGAGAACCTTAGTGCATACTTTGAATGGTAAGCACAGGTACAGTTACAACTCTATGTTTCAGAGTGCATTTTTTCTAGTTTTTCTGTTTTTTGCACTGATCACAATACCATTCTTTAGCCTTTCTTTTTACTTTTGCACATTCGTAGTGGAAATGCCTATTGCACTTTGCACAAGTGGGAATGAATGTCCAGCCACTGAATTTTGGGCCATTTTTTCTCGTCATTTATCTACTCACCGGCATGTAACGCGTATGGGTCATTAAGACGTATTGCATTAACTAGTGTTAATTTAGCAGCATAACTTATTTTATCACTAGGTGATAAACTGTTGTAGTACGCTGACAACATCGCTAGCTAGCAGATCGCAACTGCTGAATAACCGCGTATAATCAAAACATTCAACCAGACGCTTTAAAGTACCAGGCACTTTTTGCAGTCAAGATGCGCGCGCATCCGCCGTGTTGATAAACAAATAATCCCTCTATTAACACTTCTGCTGTGACCTCTGTGTGTTCAGAGAATTTAGTTATTCAGATCGAACTCTGGTTTCATTCTGCCTCAGTGCTGCCCTCTATGGTTTGAAGCTCAGCTACTGCAGATGAAATTTTCTATGAGTTAAAGCTTTGCCTTGGCCCCAAACTTCATTTCTAATTATTAGTGCATGTGTTTTTTGTTTTTTTTTTAAGTTACATCTACACCTTTTTTAAGGGAAAAGGTGAGGTTTAGTTTTCTTAACATCTTTTGTAGTTTTACTAGTTTTAGTGTCATATATATATATATATATATATATATATATATATATATATATATATATATATATATATATATATATATATATATATGGTAAAAACATGCAAAGTATTTCTGCACTTGACACATGAGGTTGTGTAATAAATAAATTTATTTATTTAGTTGCTAAATCTAAATAAATAGGGTAAAAAAATACAAAGGAAGGATAAACCAGACAAAATATTATAACATGCTCATAAATAAATACTTAAAGAAATAAGTAATAAAGTTGAAGAATATAACTGGTAATAAATAAATAAGGTAAATATTACAAAGGCAAAGAAGCTAATTAAAAGATATATATTTATGTCTCACTGTATAATTTATTTTTTCTCTACATTCGTTTACTGCATTGGGGAGCAGTTAATTGTATGCTTATTTATTTATTTCTGTATTTTTAATTATGGCACGATTGGTCCTCCAGAATGGATGAGATGTGTATGTGTATATATATATATACACTATATTGCCAAAAGTATTTGCTCACCCATCCAAATTATTGGAATCAGGTGTTCCAATCACTTCCATGGCCACAGGTGTATAAATTCAAGCACCTAGGCATGCAGACTGTTTTTACAAACATTTGTGAAAGAATGGGTCGCTCTCAGGAGCTCAGTGAATTCCAGCGTGGAACTGTGATAGGATGCCACCTGTGCAACAAATCCAGTCGTGAAATTTCCTCGCTCCTAAATATTCCACAGTCAACTGTCAGCTGTATTATAAGAAAATGGAAGTGTTTGGGAACGACAGCAACTCAGCCACGAAGTGGTAGGCCACGTAAACTGACGGAGCGGGGTCAGCGGATGCTGACGCGCATAGTGCGAAGAGGTCGCCAACTTTCTGCAGAGTCAATCACTACAGACCTCCAAACTTCATGTGGCCTTCAGATTAGCTCAAGAACAGTGCGCAGAGAGCTTCATGGAATGGGTTTCCATGGGCGAGCAGCTGCATCCAAGCCATACATCACCAAGTGCAATGCAAAGCGTCGGATGCGGTGGTGTAAAGCACGCCGCCACTGGACTCTAGAGCAGTGGAGACGCGTTCTCTGGAGTGACGAATCGCGCTTCTCCATCTGGCAATCTGATGGACGGGTCTGGGTTTGGCGGTTGCCAGGAGAACGGTACTTGTCTGACTGCATTGTGCCAAGTGTAAAGTTTGGTGGAGGGGGGATTATGGTGTGGGGTTGTTTTTCAGGAGCTGGGCTTGGCCCCTTAGTTCCAGTGAAAGGAACTCTGAATGCTTCAGCATACCAAGACATTTTGGACAATTCCATGCTCCCAACTTTTTGGGAACAGTTTGGAGCTGGCCCCTTCCTCTTCCAACATGACTGTGCACCAGTGCACAAAGCAAGGTCCATAAAGACATGGATGACAGAGTCTGGTGTGGATGAACTTGACTGGCCTGCACAGAGTCCTGACCTCAACCCGATAGAACACCTTTGGGATGAATTAGAGCGGAGACTGAGAGCCAGGCCTTCTCGTCCAACATCAGTGTGCGACCTCACAAATGCGCTTCTGGAAGAATGGTCAAAAATTCCCATAAACACACTCCTAAACCTTGTGGACAGCCTTCCCAGAAGAGTTGAAGCTGTTCTAGCTGCAAAGGGTGGACCGACGTCATATTGAACCCTATGGATTAGGAACGGGATGTCACTTAAGCTCATATGTGAGTCAAGGCAGGTGAGCAAATACTTTTGGCAATATAGTGTATATATAAATATATATATGAAAAAATCACTAACCAGGGAGCACCAATATGGCGGACGGTGACTTCACTTCAACCCCGTACTACCAACGGGGTAGAGATCAGTGTAGCAAACAGTACAATTAAGGATGTAACAAGAGCGAGAGTGCAAGTGTGCCACCTACTGGCCAGGAGGAGTAAACTTGTATCTAGCTCCTATAAGGGTTCTATCTTTATGTTCATCAATGGATTGAAGGGCCTTTTGCGTAAATAAATGGGGAGCACATCTAACAGTTAACCTCTAGCTAATATAATGACTTACTGTTGGTACAACGGTGATGAAAAACTGGGATCCGTTGGTGCCGGCACCAGCGTTGGCCATGCTGAGCGTATACGGGCGATCGTGCCTCAGGGTGGAGTGGAACTCATCTTCAAACTCGCCTCCCCAGATGCTCTCTCCTCCCATGCCCGTGCCGGTGGGGTCTCCGGTCTGGATCATGAAGCTCTGTATGGAAATGGAGGCTCAGACTGAGACACAGCGTCACAACTGTTGACCCTCCAACTGAGGTGATAAAAATATCCCACCTTGATAACTCTATGGAAAATGTGATTGTTGTAATATCCGTTCCTGCTGTGAACGCAGAAGTTCTCCACTGTTTTGGGACACCTGAACCAAACACAGATAAAGAGTTGTTTGCTTTTTTATTACAACTGTTAAAAGGAGATCTGTTCAGGTTTTCAACCTACTCCACAGGGAACAGCTTGAGATGGATGTCTCCCATGGTGGTGTGGATGATGGCGCTGTCCGACACCCTCTTGGGCCCCTCGGCCTGAGTGGCGGCCATAACTTCCTCCTTGGAGGGCTTCTCGTTAAAGATGTCTCTGTCCGAGTCGGCGCTCTTTGTGTCTTCCGGTTCTCTTTTTGTAAACTGACAGAAGAAAACGAACCGATGACGACAGAAAGGAAATGTTAGAAGCTGCACCTTAAAGCGAGCGTCCCGCCGTCTCACCATGTAGAAGCGGTTCTTCTTAAAGGCGGTGCAGAAGATGGTGGGGTCGGGCTCTCTGCTCTGTAGGGCGGGGTTGTCGGAGGCTTTCATCTCTATCGTGGGGGCCACCTCCATGGCCTTTGCGACGCCCTGGAACAGACACAGCTGGACCACGCGGATGTTCTCCTGCTTCCCGAGGATTCGCACACATCTGGTAGAGAACAGACAAGTCTGTGAGGTCTGGTCCCGATTTTAGGATGCAAATGTGGACAAAATTGTTTTTTGCCCTAATTTGCCCACAATGCTCGCAGGATAACTTGAATCTGACAAAAAGTAATAATACAAATTCTAAAAACCCATCAAACGGGCCTGGACAAAAAAATGGCAACCCTAGAAAACAATGTGACCAAAGGGACAAATCAAGGTGTGATGTTATGTTATTTTTTAAATTTTGACTAATTTCATTGATTTCTGTGGCCATTGTTTATTTTTCTTAACTTTGTTCATGTGTGTAAAAACTAGGGCTGAAACAATCAGATAAATCGATTTAAATAGAGATTCTAAAACATGCGACCCACTTAGAACAGTAATTACATAAAAATTGTAAAAAATATATATAACATTTTGCACTTAAGATAAAAAAATGTTAAAATATTTAATCTGTCTATATGCTCTATCCAGAACTCCTCAAGAAGAAAAGTTTTAGTTTCACTTGGTTTCATTCTGTAAAAATCTTCTTTAAGGAAACTTCAGCTGTTAATTGATTGATCTAAAACATAATCGACAGATTAATTGATTTGCAAAATAATCGTTAGTTGCAGCTTTAATAAAAACATGATTTTTAGCACCATGGTGAAAAGATGCTACAGCTGCTAAAACTTCTGATTTTATTTAAAACTCTTCTTCTAATTCAACGGCCGTCACTAAAAAGTAGAGATAACGTCCATAAACCACAAAGAACCAAATCCACTGGAGGACGTGTGAACGGGAAGCCAGAGGCAAGACGGAAAATGTACTTTATAACGATTTAAAGTCGTTAACGGGGAGAAGAAAATAAAACTGCCACCTCAGAACTTTTCATTGGAAATATTTAGTTGGAACCAACTGCTCAACCTGCACACTTTGATTTGGATCAAAGAATAAACACATGAATGGATAAAAAAAAAAAAGATGGATGATCCAACTATTAGAAAACATGACAGAATAAAAAACAGCATTTTTTTCGATTTGTTTTCCTTTTTTCTTACATATTTATACTAATGTAGATTTTCTTATTATCAAACTTAAACATTTTCTTGGTTGATATAAATCCAGAAAAATCATAACAACCTGATTTTATCATTTAGATGCTAATAATATAGCCACTCATTAAAACCAACGCTTTGTTGACAGTAAAACAGAATCAGATTCAGAGACGGGAGAAGTTCTGGTTCCTCTGCTGTGTTTTTAGGACAGGATGTGATGTCGCCTTCGGGACGGACACATGAAGAACCCACCTGTTGGTTTCCACGTTAATGACCTTAATGCCCAGCATGGTCCCGTACAGGACGAAGTGACCCGTCTCGTCAAAGATGATGTTGGTCAGCCGGACGCCGTCCACCTTCTCCAGTTCCCGCTCCACGGCCATCCGCCTGCCGAACTCCATGTCGGGCAGCTGCTGCCTCATCTGCTGCAGCTCTGTGAACATCTAACGGACGGAGAGCAAGCGGGTCAAACGGGGCGCGGCGAAGACGAGGCAGAACCGGACGGATAAATAAGAAAAACTCACCGTCAGAGACTCGTCAAACACTCTCATCAGCTTCCCCGTCAGGAAGCGGAAGATCCTCACTTTCCTGTCAGACGCTATGGTCGCCATCTTCTTCCCATCGGGGGAGAAGGCCAGGCTGATGGGGTAGGTTTTATGCTTCGCAAATTCATACAAGTCTGTGTCCGTTTTGTACTCCCAGTCCACATGTTTGGGGAACTTGAATTCGTTCGGGAGGCCCGTCCAGTATTCCAACATTCCCGCTTTGTCCGCCGACACGATGACTCGGAATCTTGCATTGAGGCGGATTTGGGTGAGGGGAGAGGAGTGGAGCTTGTCAAAGAGGTGAAGGGGCTGGTTGCTTCCTCTTCCATTGTACACAAATATCTTTCCTGTGGGTTTTTCGGAGCAGGCCACGGTGCAGATGGCATCCCCGGGATTGTAGATCCACTCACACTGGCCTGGATGAAACCTACAGACACAAGGAGGCGCTATTATACAGCTTTTCTGAAGCAATCACACCCCTTGATCCTTGTTACAAACAAAAACATGTATGTGCTTTCATTGGACTTTTAAAACACATTTTTATAAACAAGATAAAATCTTAAACATGAATTTAAAAGCCCGGTCGCTTTAATCCAAAAAAAAACTGATTACAAGTCACCTAATGAGTCACTTCCTGTCATTAAATCTCCTCTGTGAAGACCTGGGAGGTTTGTTAGAAGACAAACAGCATCACAAATGTTAAATCACTTCACCTAAACCAACAGGGCGAAAGAGGAGAGCCTTAAAGCCGCCACATGGTTTCTCTGAAGGAGCTCATCCAATGTGCTGGTATTAAATTGCAGCATATTTCAAGAAGTAATTTTTCAGCAATAATATTGACTTTAGAGTAAAAAATACCAGGAAGAAGTTTCCTTATCTTCAGTGAGAAGCAGCCAATTAGACATCAGGGTTTCTAGTCCCGCCTCTTTCACTTTGATGGATGTCTGACAGATTGAATTCATTCAGGAAACATGAAATCATTTATTAAACCATGAAGGGCCCAAAATGTTAATTGGCTTAAATGGGATTAATCAATTATTGAAATAATCAACTAATTTAGTGATCGATGAATTGTTAATTGGAGTATAGAGACCGTAAAACATGCCTTTAACTGACAAACAGAGTACCGTGTTTTCACGACTATAAGGCGCACTTAAACGTCTTTTTTTTCCCTCAAAATGTGCGGTGCGCCCTATGTGTGTTGTAACTGCGACTTTTGAGACCACCTCATTGAGGAGATGATGAAAGAGTGGCTGAATGTAAGGAGACCAGGTGTTTTTTTTTTCCACCCCTCACCATCGCTGTTAATATGTAACTCCATGCGTGCCCATCTCACAGCTGATGTGAAAAACATGGGGAAACAAATTAACGCTGTGCTCGCTGTTCAACCGCTCAACATCGGTGTGAACCGGACCCAGCAGGTGCAGCAGAAGCAGCGAGTTTACATGCAAAGTCAATGGTTGACGCGCGTATAGGCGCAGCAAAGGTCCTGCAGCGCGTTTTGAGCCGCAGGTGCAGCACGTCGGGATCGTTTAAGTATCTGACGCACCACCAACGCGCTGCTGCTGCTCGAGATGGAAAAATTTAAGTTTTGCTGCTGGACGCGCCGCATCAACCAATCAGAGAAGCTGATCTGGGAGCTGACAGCGAGACAGACAGCGCTCTGATGACATATTATATTAAATGAAAAAGGCTGGATGGATGAGGAGATGATGAAAGCTTGGCTGAGGCAGGTGTATGTGAGGAGACCAGGTGGTTTTTTCCACGCATCACCATCGCTGCGTGCCCATCTCACAGCCGATGTGAAAAAAGGTGAATCAAATGAACGCTGTGCTCGCCGTTATCCCGGGGGTTCAAAGTAAGGCTGCGAGCGGCGTGGGAGCGATGGATGACAGACTGAGATCACAGTTTCAGGATAAGTGGAAGGCAGCGCCGGGCAAGTTACGCCACCGTTTGCGGATGGATTGTAGATGCTTGGACTAACGTGTCTGCTGGCTCTGTTGTTCAAGCTTTCGCAAAAGCCGGCATTATTTCTGAGGAGCCGCGCTGCACGGAAAGTGACTCTGACAGCGAAGAAGGGGAAACTGGCATGTCTGATTTAGCGCAGCTGTTTAATTCAGAAACAGAGGATGATGACTTTGATGGGTTTGATTAATACTTTGTAATAAATACATGAATAAAGCACAATCACACTCAGTTTTGCTCCCGCTCTATTTTTCTACCTGAAAACTTAATTCAACAGCAGGGCGGGTCTGGGCGGGTCTCCTCCTCTTCACCGCTGTGGCTGGCAGGTGTTTTTTCATCTAAATAATCTAAATCTTGCAGCTATATTTGCTGTGATCAGGGGGAATAAAGTAGTTTTAATATGTTTTTAAGTGAGAAAGTCCACCTGAAAACTTCATAATTGCAGTCAGTTCATCCAGATTATCTATTTCTGTCGGAGGCGCTCAGACCCCCACATACCAGCGGTGCACCGACAGTAGAAATCCTTTCGTTCACCGCGGCTGCTGGCAGGTGTTTTTCATCTAAATAATCAAAACTGCAGGCACCAGGATACCGGTAATAAAAGCGAACATATTCTGTCGGCAGGTTTCAGGATTTTAAGTTAATTTAGGAGTGATCACAGCGCTGTGTCATCTGCGATGTGTCTGTCTCACGGCCAGCCGCCAGGTTTGATTAATACTTTGTAATAAATACATGAATAAAGCACAGTCATACTCAGTTTTGCCCCCGCTGTATATTTAAATACGCAGTAGAGGTATTTAAAGGTAGTAGAGGACTTGTACCTGTATATAAAAAACGCGCCCTATAGTCCGGTGCGCCTTATGTGTGTGTTAAATACAGAAATGGGACACATAACTGAGAGTGCGCCTTTTAGTCCGGTGCGCCTTATGGTCGTGAAAATACGGTAGTAATCATATTAAAGTTGTAAAAAAGTAAAATACAATTTAAACATAATGCAATTAAGATAAAATAGACTTTTTAATCTATCAATATTCTCTATCCAGATCTCCTAAAGTGGAAAAGTTTCACCTGGTTTGATTTCGTAAAAAATCTCCTTTAAGGAACCTTTGGATATCCGATTATTAATCAATTAATCGAAAAAATTATCTATAGATTAATCAATTTGCAAAATAATCGTATTTCACATTTTAAAACATTTATTTCATAGGTTATTTAGTTACAGCATTACGCCACTCATCATCGGGGATATTCATATAACCCCAATTTGTTTTATGAAAGCCACTAAGCCAAAAAATTGTGTCCTGTAGAGAAAAGTCACCCTTAGTCCAGGTATTGCTTTCAAGTAGTGATGTCATGAGATGAGCCAAGGCTTGAGGCGTGTGTCGAGTAACGGAGGGGGCGTTTCCATGACGCGCGTGTCGAGGCGTGATTCATTTAGAGGAGGGGCCAAAATTGATGACGTCCGAGACCTCGCTACCGTGATAGTAGTAGTATTATTCAGTCAAGATTTGGGAGTTTGGAGGAGAGTTTCTGTCAGCTGGATAAAGCTTGGATAGATTCTAAGAATAGATTGGTTGTTTTTCTAACCAATCTAGTTGCTTAAAACTATTTTTGTTAGAATAAAAAATGTAATGATAAAAATCTTTGTTAACAGTTATCTACATAGGTGGCGTCAATTGTAAGACTCAGACTCTCACACTAGAGGTTGATGGTTTAAGACCCGTCTTTGCCTTTTGAAAGTGGCGATTAAACTTAATTATTTTGGCTGATGAGACTAATTTGCATTGTTTTGCCCGAGTAAAAATATAGATGGGTAAATTAGGTCTGTTTAGCCAAAAGATTAGTTGAACACAACTTCCAACCCGATTAAAACCAAAAAACGTGGAAAAACTATCATGTTTGAACAAAAATGCACCTTTCATTTTGCTCATCATTGCCCCATTTAAACAAACACTTTCCCTGCCTGCTTGAGTTTATTTCACTAAAATGGAAGAAAAACTGCACCTTAAATGATTGTTCTAAGAAATTTTTACACTTAAAACAAATGACAAAGGATTTTATTATACACACCAACCATTAACAATTTCAAAGAAAAAGAGGTGAAAAAAAGAAAAAAAAACTGCAAAAAATCACAGATTTCATTACAAACTGTAGTTCTGCTGTCCACCAGTAGGTGGTGCCATGTTCACATGGAGCCTTATGAACTGTGGGGTTCGTTGAAGCAATTTGGCCAAACGCTTCAATGCCTCACGAGGCTTCATCTCACTATCACTACTTTCAAGCCACCATTTTTAAGAATCCTTTTGACAAACTAATATATGCAGAAGGTGAAATATAAAGTTCTACGATAGAAGAATTCAATGTTTTCTAAACCAAACAATGACATACTATAGGAGGGGTAAATACAAACGCTTTGGACTACTTACTGTTGGTCTATCAGAAAAAATATATTCTAGTTTGTTTGTAACATGACATAATAAAAAAAAAGCTTCAGTCAGGGTTTTATACAGGTTATAATAAAGAAAACAGACCAATATCTGTGGTGTCCTGCAAACGGCACTCAGACTCACCCCAGCTTCAGCATGTTGATCATGTCAAAGTTGACCACATCAAAGACCTTCATGGCCTGATCGTCGCCCACAGAGCAGAAAAGAGCTCCCTCAGCGCTCACCGCGATGCTCTCTATTACAGCTGCACACCACAAAAAATGAAAATCAATAATTGTTCAAAAGAGTCAGTTGAAAACCAGGGAGAGGCTCTGCTGATCAGACTGAATCCACTTCATACCCAGATGACTTCGAAAGTGTTTCACAAACTCGATTCCCTCGTCCTCCTTCTTCTTCCAGAATTTCACGTGGCCGTCCTGGCTGGCGGTGATGATGAAGTCAGTCCTGGGATAAGTGAATAATAAAAAAAGAAAAAAGTCTTAAGATCCCAGTGGACTTTTCAGATAGACTAAAAATGTTTTCTAACCCTTTACCGAAAAAATAAGACACTTCTAAGATTTCAGACCATCAACAAATCCTGACTACCAGATATATTTTAAGAGAATGAAGTTATCCAAACCAGCCCAGTCCTATGTGATAAAGTAGTTCCCTTCTTTTCAATATATATAATTGTTTTGGTTAAACTCATATTCTGTTCCATTTTACCGGCAACAACAGACCCTAAGAATGTTAAGAACAGATGATAAACAGTCAGTCATTCACAGCTATTATCCACAAATGGAGAAAGGAGAACAGTGATGAAGCTTCCCAGGATTGGCTGGCCAACGCTGCTCAGATCATCATGTCAATTTTACTGTACACAGTGTTAATATCACAAAGGACTTTCTGGAATATGGTAATAGGAGCTTATTAGAATATTGACAGCTGTTTTGAAATCAAATTTGCATGCTCAATCTTTTTCAGCCGTTAAGATAGGAGTCAGCATTGAGCAGACGCCCACAGCTGAACCAGATCCAACTGATTATCCCCAAACACCTCAAAGAACAGACTTTTCCCCACTGCCATTAGACTGTTGAATGTTATGTAAAATGGGTTATAAAAAAACAAAAAAAAACCCCAAAACTTAATGTTAGAACTGTAACTACACAGTCATACTGTTTTTTTCATCACAATGTTTTCATCACTGCTGCTTACCTTATTAAGGCTGCACAAAAATGAAATAGTCTGGAGAGCCGTACTAAACGAAATTTATGTTTGTTTACACTTCTGCGTACATAATGACAAAATAAAATCCGTCTAAGTCTAAAAGTGGAGACAATGGGTGCTTAAAGAATGAGATCCCAGATACAGGCGAATGAACTGAGTTTTTTTTCGTAGTGTGTCTGGGATTTCCCTTAGAGATAGGATGAGGAGCTCAGTCATCTGGGGAGGACTCAGAGTAGAGCCGCTGCTCCTCCACATCGAGAGGAACCTGTTGAGGTGGCTCGGGCATCTGATTAGGATGCTTCCTGGACGTCTCCCTGGTGAGGTGTTCCAGGCACGTCCCACCAGGAGGAGGCCCAGAGGGAGACCCAGGACAAGCTGGAGGGACTATGTTTCTCGGCTGGCCTGGGAGCGCCTTGGGATTCCCCCTCGAGGAGCTGGCCAAGTGGCTGGGGGAGGGATGTCTGGGCCTCCCTAATGAAGCTGCTACCCCCTCAACCCTACCTCGGATAAGTGGAAGAAGATGTATGGATAGGTACTTATGCGAGTGACAGTGAAATTTCCTTCTAATAATGTTGTTTTTGCACAATTTTCTAATTATCATCTAATAGTAAAATTAGTCTAAGAGAATATGAACCCAGAACAAGATCTAATGCATGCAGCCAAACTGATTTCCTGTCTGAGTGATTCAGCAGGAAGACTGGATCAGATAAGATTCAACCTCTTTCTTAATGCTAATCCCAAAGCATATAATATTTAGTCTTGAATCATAACTGGAAAACAGCACAGCATGCATGACTGAGTACCAGATCTAAAACCACTGTTGGGCCAAAAAAAAAAAAAGAATTTCTTACACCAGGACTACTTTGGAGTTTAAAATCCAAAATGCAAAAACTCACTCAGAAATTATGTGAATTATTTCCAAACATTTAAATACAGCATCTTCATTCCATTTAATTTTAATTGTTGAAACAGAAATGTTCATGGTCATTACAATTTAAATTAATTTATTTTTGTTTGTCACTTACTTTGAGCAGACCAAGTGTGTGATGACGTCTCTGTGCATGTAGCTCCTCTCATACATGGCAGCTGAAGGCAAATTATCCAGGTAGACACGCTCAAATTCGAGCACTGATGGAAAAACAAACCCAACAACAAAAGAAAGGAGCAACAAACAGGATTAAAGGTTTGTTATTAGCAAACGGTAGCAGAAGTTGAACACGGCCGCCATAATGTTGCTAATTCTGTGCTGAAAACACCACCTTTTCTTTTCTTCGCCTTCGTGGCTTCGCTCGGCATGGGTCCCACCCAGTCCGCATCTTCTCCATCTCCATCCGTATTTAACTTCTGTTCCTGTTCATCTTCGGCTTTTCTCTTCAGCTCCGCGCTGTTCTCAGCGGCCGCCATAGCTGCAAGGCTTCCGTCTGGTCCGTCTTTGGTAGCGACACTTCCGTTTGTTATGTGTTTTTCGTCTGTTTAACTTAAAACCTTAGAAAAATATTATAATTAAACAACATTATTTCCCCAATATATACCGAAGTACTAGTTTAAATTATGATCAACTGTAAGCATTTTTCTGCTTCAACGTGAGGCTTCCAGAACTAAATAGAAACTGATGTTTCCGCGGACCAGTTATCATCAGCACTCAGGTTAAACCAATCCTCATCCATAGAGGGGTGTCCTTGAATGAGTTTAATTTCATATCTCTCTGTGTGTAGCGTTCTTTTGGTTGGATACACTTGTACTTAAATCAACATTATGTGTTTACATATATTTTCAAGTTTAGGGTCTTAAATGTACTGAATAAAAAATAATTATGAATATACTTCTTGGAAGCTACCCGGGTTCTTGCACATAAACACAGCGCTAGTCAACATGGCTGTAGAAAGGAAATCTTAATATTTCTCACTTTTACGAAAAGCATCCTTCAGTGTTAAGATTACTAGTTAATAGTTCTTCTGAGAGATAAAGTTTACTAAAGTGATTGTTGTACATTACAGAAAAAAAAATCGTAGCTCGTCAAAATGAGCAACATTTACATCCAGGAACCTCCAACAAATGGAAAGGTGGGCGCTTTTCTTTTTTATGTATGTTGGGATATCTTTGAAATAACTGTATTTAGTCATTAGAAGATAATGTGAATGCGTTTTTTCATATTTGAATGCCTTTTAGGTCCTATTGAAGACCACAGCCGGGGAGATTGATATCGAGCTGTGGTCCAAAGAGGCTCCTAAAGCATGCAGGAACTTTGTGCAGCTGTGCATGGAAGGTAAACAAGTCAATAAGTTTAGTTATATAGCGCCAATTCACAACACGTCTCATCTAAGGGCACTTTAAATTTCAACAAGATTATACAGTCAGATTGGTTAAAGTTTTCAATCTAAGGAAAACCAGTGGATTGCATCCACTCATTGACTGGAATGCAATCCCTCATACTAAGCATGCTTGTAGTGACAGTGGAGAGGAAAAACTCCCTTTTAACAGGAAGAAACCTCCAGCAGAACCAGGCTCAGTGTGAGCGGCCATCTGCTGAGATCGAATGGGGTTCAAAGAGACAGAAGCAGAGATACAACAAATTGCAGAAAACAAAAAGCTGAATTATTTTATTTCCAGAACACATGTCACGGGACAGGGTTCTTTTTTCCTGTTTTTTTTTTAAGTGAAATATAAGTCAATAAGAGAATATATATTTGAATATACGCTGTCATTTTAAATAAATGTTAAATATTTCGACCAAAAGTTGACATACCGTATATTTTCTTCCTCTGTGTTTTGGTTTTATTGCTCATTTTCAAACTATGTGTTTGTAGAGGGGAAAAAAACCTTTAAGTGTACAGTATACATTTATAAAAGATTTTAAAAAAATAGCAAATTGCCTTTTTTATAAAGTAGTTGTGTTGTTATTGTTTAGGGTTTAAAACGAGGAAGTACAACTACTGTATATATTGATACTATGTACATCATTTTTTACTAATCTAACATTATTTAGTTTTAGTATTTCATTGAAAAGCGAGGTTGCCTTGTTTTATAAAGCAGTTCTCTTTTCCTTAGGTTACTACGATGGGACCATTTTCCACAGAGTGGTTAGGGATTTCATTATTCAGGGAGGGGATCCTACAGGAACTGGAATGGGAGGAGAGTCCATCTATGGCCACCCGTTTAAGGTCAGGAGGCTTTTTTTTGTTTTGTTTTTAATTCCTGAAGTGTATTGAAATCTGCAAACCAAAACTTCTATGGAGTAAACAAACAATTCAGCTGACTCAATGTATGTTTGATCTTGAACATCTACAAAACCTTCCATAAAACTTTAGGATGAGTTCCACTCCAGGCTGCGCTTCATTCGGAGAGGTTTGGTCGCCATGGCGAACGCTGGGCAGCATGACAACGGGAGCCAGTTTTTCTTCACTTTGGGGCGTGCAGATGAGCTCAACAACAAGCATACGATATTTGGAAAGGTATTATATAAAGCATAGCCTTTTCTCCACACATCGATACAGGGACTCAGGATATTCTTAACATGTTAGCCCTCTGTTCTCTTGTTGAAGGTCACTGGAGACACCATTTACAATCTGCTCCGGTTAGCAGAAGTTGAATGCGATGCAAATGAAAGGCCTCTAAAGCCGCACAAGATAAGAACAGCTGAGGTATGTCTTTGAAACGTTGTGTCTTTTTATATATATATATATATTTATATATATATATATATATAATTTTGTGTTGAATCCAGCACTGATGTCGCTAATGTTTTCCAGGTTTTACATTCTCCTTTCGATGACATCGTACCTCGGGAAACCAAAAAATCCAAAAAGGAAAAGGATAAAGAGGAAGCTAAGAAATCTCAGTCCAAAGCTACAAAGTGAGTGTTTAAGACACCGTCTTCATCTTTTTTTCTTTTCAGGCTCATTGTAGCTGTGCAAAAAAACCCTTTTTTATAAATAAATCATAAACATACAAACATTAAATAAATAGACCTTCAAAATGTCTATTTGTATGTCTCAGTCTCGTTTTAACAAAAACATGGTGTAAAATTGTGAACTGCATGGAAGGCAGTCTGTTTGAATCCATTATTTTGGATCCATTCTTATATCATATTCTGTCCTGAACATTTTTGCAGTTAAGTTCAGGTATTTATGTGGTTTAAACTATGAAAACATTTTGGGTCATCTCTATCCGATCAGGACCTGAGTGAAGTTGGCCCCCCAACCCTCTTCAAAGCAGTACAAAAAATGTACATATTTTAAAATATGCATTTGATTATTATTATTATATTTTATATTATTTTATATTTAAAATTAATTTTAACATTTTATATTTTTGTATGGCAAACATTTTCATTTTTACTGCTGTCATTTTAATGATATTAATAATATTTTGTAGAGGTCATCAAAGGTCAGTTAACATCTGTTTTTGCTGCACAAACCAGCACAAACGTAGCACAAATGTTTGACACCAATTTTGTCTAATTTGAAGAAAGTGGGGGGGGGCTGGTTGACCTTTGATGACCTCTAGAAACATTTCTTTTTATCTTTAAAATGATAGTGGCACAAACGAAAACTTTTGCTGCACAAACGTAGCACAAAGGTTTGACACTAATTTTGTCTAATTTGAAGACGGTGGGGGTGGGGGGGGGGGGGGGGTGGGGGGGGGGGGGGCTGGTTGACCTTTACATTTTCCATTAATATCTTCAAAGCCAAAGCAGCACAAATGACAATTTTTGCCGCAAAAACAGCACAAACGGAGCCAAGTTAATCAACACCCATTTTGTCTGATTTGAAGAAGGTGGGGGGGCTGGATGACCTTTGATGACCTCTAGAAATATTTATTTGTATCTTTAAAATGATAGCGGCACAAACGAAAATTTTTGCTGCACAAACGTTTGACACTAATTTTGTTTGATCTGAAGAGGGTGGGGGGGCCAACCTCACTCAGGTCTGATCAGGTATTTTAAAGATGCAGGGATTTGAAAATCTGGGACCAAATCGACCTCTAATGATAATAATACCGCTGTAATGGCTGATAACGCTGGCATTGCTTATCTGCAACAGCTAAACACCCACAATCCTTTGCTGCATAAGTATCACCGTCAGATAACCAAACAAACCGATACAACTTTTTCATTTCTGATACATTTGCAGGAATCATTTATAATTTGATCACTTATTCTGTAGGGAAATGATTGAAAATGATTGATCAAGTCTTATAACTCAAACAGAGAATAGTTTTCCTCAGATATAAGAACAACTGACCCTTGTCTTATTAACCAATGAGTTACAGAAACTTAAAACAAAAGCAGAATGTTTTTTAGTAGCTTGCTGATATGAGACTCGAGATTAGGGCTGATGTATTCTGATATTAATTTATTCAATATTGGATCCTTTTCCTATTTTAATATCGAAATCGGACATCCCTAAAGCCCAACACAGCCGTCACCTTTCCCTCCTGAAACATAGGCAACTACTATATTGAAATAAACACTGGTTAATTATATCAGCCCTATTTTAGTGATTGGATCAACCTGTCTAAAGATGAGCAGCTTTGTCTGATAATGATGGTAATGCTGATATATCTTCCATCCCTGAGGATTTTCTCTTGGTGAAATTTCCCTTGCTGATTTTCTCTTCTTTTTTTTCTTTCCTTCTGACTTATCTATAGTGCCTTTGGGAAAAAAATGTCACCTTTATGCTCTTAAGTTTTGTTTAATGGTGATGATTCAGTGAACATTTTTTATATTTGTAGGAACTTCAATCTTTTATCGTTTGGAGAAGAAGCCGAGGAGGATGAGGAGATGGTGACCCAAGTTAGCCAGGTACTGATTAGCTCTGACTTTCTCTCCAGCTCCAACCGCCCATCAGTCACCCATTTTTAAACCTGGAATTGCATTTAGAGGAGAAGAAGAAAGTACCCGTTAAAGATTAGAGCTAGATTAATGTTCAGGGGAAGCTGTGCTTCACTTCCAGATATGAAACACGCAGAGTTTCTACTGAGCTTCTTTCTAAGGATTTAAGACTCAGATCAATAAACTTTCAATCTAACCATTAAATATAATTTCTTTGACCATAAATGATATATATATATATATATATATATATATATATATATATATATATATATATATTTATATATCTTATTACAATAAAATAAAGTTTTTTTTTCTAGATGCTCAAGGTTTTCTTTTTATTTTTCATTTTATTTTCTTTATAACTTACGCTCAAGAGCAAAATTGTATCCAGGGAATAAGCTTTGTGTTGATGTGTTCAATATATGCTTCTGACGCCTCTGCAACCATCAAATCAGTCTTGTCTCAAAAAAATTCTGACTACGTGTCGGACGATCGCAAACCCGCGCAGACTTTAAGCGGAAGTGCACAGATTCTCGATTTGGTGCCGGGTCGCAACATTTTTAAAAACCGAGGAACAACTACAGTGGACGACTACGACGAAAGGTTAATCGAGGAGGTACAATCCATCAAAGTTCTTGCATGTTCTCGAATAGGCTGCCCCTTGCGCTTTGATGGGAAACTGCTGTGCGTCCCTAGAAATTCCGGACCGACGGTGAAGAAGCATAGCAGCAAAACTGGTTTGCGACCAGACCCAAGAGACATTTGATGTGTGCAGTTGCAGAAGTCTAATCTGCCCTTTAAGCCACTGTCACACCCTGACGACTTAGACCAACATATGCCTGACGTATGAAAAACCTTGTAAAAATGCTGGCATATGTTGGATAAGTTATGGATCAGTTTTGTAGAAGTTGAAGCTGGCAAACATCGACATACGGCAAGTACGTCTATGTATGCCATACGTGGGCCTGGGCCATACGTTACAGGTAAGTTATCTGATTGTTTACATACGTTAAGTTTAAGTTACTCATAAGTCGTGGTGTCTGGCTTATCCAAAACCTATGAGTAACTTGTGCATAACTGATGCACAACTTATGAAGAACTTCTCTCCAACACATATCAACGTATCTGACGTGTTTCTAACTTACAGCTACTGTATAACGGCGTATTGGCAGCATTTTAGTATAAAAGGGGGTTCATAGGAGGAAACCATCAGTTCTCCTCCAGACTTCATCCCCATCATAGGGTGAGCGAGAAGCTGAGTGTGATGGATCCTCCCTGCATTTACGGCCATGACCACGACCAGCAAACTTCCAACAGACATTTTTTTTTTTTATTCTTTTTTTTTTGGGCGGGCGATAAACAGCAGCCATCAGATCAATCTTTTTATTCAGACCGGGCGCCTCTGTGCACATTAAATGATACACAAGCATCATTTTATAGGCATTATGCTGCCGTGCGTTATGCATAAGTTAGGCTGTCGTTGGGCATAAGTTCTGGACTCGTTATGAATACTCTATGTTTTCACCCAAAGCATAAAAAATCAAAAAGTTCGGCATATGCCAATTTTTTAGGAAATTCTTGGACGTCAGGCATACGCTGGCTAAATCGGCAAGGTGTGACAGGGCCCTAACACGTCTAAGCATTTGATATATAAAGAAAAAACTATTCTTTCCCTCTTTAACCCACAAATAACCACTCAGAGTCATTACATTATCCACAGGAGATCCTTCTTTCCTACAGTTATTGGCAAAAACTCAATGACAAAAAAAAACAACTTAAAATACAACATTTCATTTCCCTTCAGGATCAATAAGCTATTTTTGAATTGAAATAAATTAAAGGGGCATAGTCACGTTACATGACTTTTTTCCACTTCCATTTTTATGCCAGTAGCTCATTCTAGTAACATATTAAATCTGAAAGATTATGTAATCCTTTGTTATTTTAGTAAATAAAGCCCTTTGTCTATATTTTCAATAACAAGACTGAACCTGTGCACATGGAGTAAACAGGGCTCTTCCTAGCATGTTTCAGCAAAAACGCTGTTAACACTGTAAGTTTTCAAAATGAAACTGAGACTAAGCCAAAACACAGGCTATTAATGAGTGTAATGGCTGCAAAAAAATGTTTTTTAAAACACATTTACCCCCTTTGTTTGCACTTATAGCTGAGAAAATGCTGTGAAAACGTGAACCCTAAAACTTTCAGACTCTGTAAGGGCAGATAAACACATGTGGTACCAAACTGCCAGCAGACAGAGAATCAGATTTGAGGTTCAGGATTCCCCAACAGCTGGTTTGTTAATCTGAACAGACCCACAGTCAGACTGTTTATCTTTTTACCAAAGTAAAAGCAGCATTGCACATCCGTTTATGTCTGCTCATTGTGCCCTTAGCTGGAATTCCATTTAGGCTTAAAGCAAACCGTCTGAACACCATGAAGGCAAACGCCTCGTGTATACAACTATTTATCAGGATGAAATGCTTTTTGCTCTTTTTATATAGAGGCATATAATGTGACTGTGAAGTAAAGCTGACAATTTTCACTCGATGTCTGATTGATTTATGATTTATGGTTGTTAGATGGAAAACAGCCCTGCTGCACGTATATTAAAGGAAATCCTTTTATTTAAGTTTCTGCTTTGTCATTTCTAACTATATTTTAGTCAGTGGAAGAATGGCTCAACAGTTCATAAAATCAAAGGTGTTTGTTTTGTTATTGTTTCCTCAGTCATTAAAGGGAAAAAGCAAAAGCAGCCATGACCTTCTGAAGGACGATCCCAGGCTGAGCTCCGTTCCAGCTGTTGATAAGTACGCGATCTAAACAGTCAATAAGAGTTCAGATCTTTCTGAGTTTTAACTCCATCTTTCTCCTACTTTGAAAAGGGGAAAGAAGAAAGCGAGATCTGGGAACGCAGCCGATGTAAGTCGTCCAGGATGTCAAACATAGACGGACAATGTCTCCTTTTATTATTTTCCCTTACAGCTGTGGTCTGCTTTGATTCTTCTCAGTCAGGCAGCGAGGCAGAAGGTGATGTGGACCAGGAAGGACTCAGCGGCGAGGAATATGACTCGGACGAGCGAGAGAAGATGAGAGAACTCATCAGTAAGAAACTTAAGAAAGAGAAAGGAGGAGAGAAAGCAGACGAGCAAGGCGAGGAGGACAGAGAGAAGAAGACCAGCCGCAGGTACGGAGCAGCGCGTTTTCACTCTTATTGTTATTTATCTACTCTTTGATGAGGCTCCAAAACATTAAAGCAGGATAATGAAGCTGTTAGTTAGCTTGTAATGTAAGCTGATGGCCTGATGGTGGTGCTGTGGGACAATGTATGAAAATAATGATTGCCCTAAAATAGAATCCCTATACCTCTGTGACTGTAGACTGCTCTGATATTCTCCAAAATATTGTTTATGTATTGAACATTAATAATAGAAAAACACTGAAGAGGTTTTTTGTTATAGGACTTAAAAAAAAATCTGATTTGACTGTAAATTGGGATTTTTTTGCCCTACCTTGAAATTTCCCCGACCACATGAAGGGATTCCTAAAGGAATAATGTGACAGCTTCTGGGCGAGCCCCTCTGAAAACTATTCTGAACTTTGTGTCATTTTGTGGCAGGAAATCACTGCTAGAAAGCAGCTTGTTGTGCCTCCTGGTTACTCAGAGGTTTGTGGCGGGTTCTTTTTCCTCTCAGCAAACAATAAACAAAGGGATATGTGTTTTATAGGTTGAAATAAAGCTGCAATATGTAATTCAAATGAACTATAGACTGGTTGTAGACTAGGAAGGTTTTGTAAAGGAAATTAGGAAAAATTTCAAAATATTTTTCATGGGTGCAACGATTTATCGGCCGGCCTCGATTTTCTTAATTTTGGGTGATTGGTGACCGGCCAATACATGATGTGAAACCGATCTTTTCCGCCAATCAGATCAAACTCTGTAAACATCTGAAAAACCAGCCTCTGTCAATGCATTGCATTTAAGATTTTTTTATTGTTTCACGGTAATTAAAATAAGTAAAATAAGTTTGAAATATCATGGTTTTTTGTGATCTTATAACAACTGACAGTGTCAGTTATAAAAAATAAATCTGTATAGGTGAAAATCGGAATTGGCATGTATGGCTTTTGTAAAGATGGACAATCAGTGATCGGCCAGAAACCTGTAATCGGTGCACCTCTATCAGTTTCATCTTGATTTAACAAACAGGAACCAAAACAGCTGTTTTAGGAAGTTTGAAGGCTGCTAGAGATAAATGTCTCGGCCAAAATTTAGACATCTTAGAGATTTGCAGTATTTAGAAAATCAGCTGTTGAGGAATGGCTGCTGAATGCTGAAAACCAATCAGCATAAATGTACACAAATCAGCCTAGTAGAGCCTTTAGATCTAGCCTGGGTGCCATTCCGAACTTAGTCCCGCCCACAAGGTTTGAGGTCGGGAAGTTCGGTCTGGCTCTCCTCCATAGTAGCGCGAGTATTAAAGCCCACTGTCAGGCGATTCCAATCAAATTGTCAGGGCGGGCTTTATACGATGATGGACAGATGACCAACAGTAACGTAATCAACCACGTGACCAAAGCGCCCTTGGGCGACAACAACAATGGCTGCCGCTGGAGAGTTGAGGTGAGTAGATTCTACTATTAGGTCTGTTCTAGAAGATATCGACAGCAAATTAATTTTAAGAGGAACAGAGAAACGCGATCAAGGCTCATCTTCTTATTCTAGGCGTGCAACTGCACGCTTTGATTTTTGTTGACAACAACTATGCGTGGCTTAACATACGTCACGCACTCCGTTGCTCTTATTGGTTGTAGGTCTATCCAATTGAGTGCAGAGGCATTTTTTTTCCTGGTTTGTTCGAAACACGCCCCATAATCACAGCTCTATGGAGCAGTATCAGACTCATATTCTGACTAGAATTGAGTCGGACTACGTCAGGCTACTTTAGATCAGGGGTAACCAATTAAAAATCATCAACCAGTAAAGATTTTTAATTATAATCTGTTACTTTAAACAGAATTTACCAGTGAAATAAAATGAGGTGCTTCTCCATTGTGTTATAGATTGAATTTTTACATTCAAAAAATATATTTAATAATAGAAAATTTTGTGGTATTTTTTAATTTAGAGAACAAAATTCGCTCAGTTTGGTATATAGACAATTTCCTGATTTTATAAAACACCTAAACTGACTGTTTTTTATTTTCTTTCTTTTTTCTGTCTTAATGAAAGCAGTGGGCTTTATGCTGCCCTGCAAGGCTTAAACCTGGGTTTGAACTAACTGAATATAAATATGAATGTAAATATATGAATATAAACTAACAATATAAAGTAGATTTGAGCAGATATTTTTGGTTCCAAGCTTCAAATCAGAAGTTTAGGAACTATAGAACGACTGCGCTTTTCAGATTGAGAGGAGTTCAATTTGGCTTCTCTACCTGAAACAGACAAACCGTTAATGATACAGCCATGATGTTGTCTGGGAATCAATTTAACCTTAAAAAAACAATGTAAAGTAGATTTGAGCAGATATTTTTGGTTCCATGGAGACAAAGCCATTCTAAAGCACATATCAAGGACCTCATTTTGAGCCTGGATCCATATTTATTTTGATTCTGTTCACATTGGAGAATCCTGCTTCACAGCAGCAGGTTGAGCCAAACATCCTCTAAATGTTCAGTGTCATCTTTGAGCACCATTTCACTTTTCTTTCACCAGTTCACCACAGTTCTTCCAGCAGTCCACACTTTCTCTGCTCTTTTTCTCATCATCTTCTCCTTCTTTCTCATCGCCCGGCTTGCCACAGGTTTGCCTGCTGTGTCTAAAAGTAGCAGCAGCAGCAACCCAGACTGACAGCAGCTCATTGGATAATTTCTATCACATGCAGCCTGTAGCCTGTGAAATTAGACACTGTCGTCAGACAACATGCGGTAATTTATAAATGTTTTAAATCAGGTTGGGTCCGGATTAGCGGGCAGGTTGGTCTGGATTCAGAACGTGCTCTGCTAATCCATGACCTCTGGTTTAGGGCAATGTATTTCTTTTTTTTTCACCACATCATTAATAAGAACTTAATCCTAAAGGTTGAAGGTCAGATATTCATAGATTTCTGTTTTCATATTTGTCCTTAGAATCAGTAAAACCCTCTGCCGTTTCTATACAACTTTATATTGTTCTATACCCGGCGGGTTTCAGGTCTAAAACTGTTGAATTGGTTTAAAGTTAAGTAATTATTACTGATTTTACTCAAATTTAATGAGAACTTCAGCAAATTATGTTTGCTGTTTTAAATGATGCTGAATAAGCTTAAATTACAAATCACTGCTCCATCATTAGACCTTTCATAAAGCACTTTGTCATTTTGCTGGACATTAAATTGACCCAGAAGTTCTTGAGATAAACATAAAGTTTTTGCTTGGAGACCATTTTTAACTAAAATGATTAAATTAGCATAAAACACAAGTACACCCATCTCAAAGATCGATAAAACGTCTTCTTTAAAACATTTTCCACTAGAGCTGGAAGACATTTTGAATATCTTAAAAAAAAAATGAACGACTAAATAAAATGAGTTTTTGTTTCTGTTAACAAAAGTTGAATTAAAAAGCAAACAAATAAAAACACAATAGGATGGAAAACACAACAAGAACACAGCTCAAATAAAAGGGGTTATGAGTTCCCTGTAAACCTAATTTCACTTCACAAAATATGAATCATTAAGCTCAGAGAAAACAAGAGAAAGTTCCAGTTCCATGAACAAAAAGTACAAACTAACAACAAAATCATTCACTATGAGGAAGAGCAGATGCCTCATCACGACCGTTGGTGAGGAATGTTTCCCCAGGTAATTTCTACTGGGGATCTAATGCTTGAAACCTTTTTGGAAATGCTGGATTTTTAATGACACTAAAGGTCTTTACAGATGAAACAAACTACACCGTCTTCAAGGTCTCACCATTGTGTTTCTGTTTTCTGTTTGGTTTGTGGATTAAACATGGAGAAGATCTGTGAAAACTTGTTTTAGGTGCAGATGTTTGTTGTATAGCTACGCCTGGTTTATCACAAACGTGACTAACCGGCTTGCAAAGGTTAGGTGGTTTACCGCCATCATTCAGTTTGAATCCAGATGACTCCCACGTTCCAGCTTTCGCAAAAACCAACTCCATCTTTGCTTTAACAAATCTCAGATGGTATTTACTTGGTTGGTTCTTTGCTACATTCTGAGTTAAAGGTATTGTTGAGGATTTTCTCGAATTATTTTAAAAGTCCCGCCCTCTCCAATTAAAAGAAAAAGCACATTTGAGAGCATGCACAAGCCCATTTCTCCTTGTGCACACTCTGTTTAAAAGTTGCTGTTCTCATAACTCATACAGGCGTACTGTTTCTGAACGTCTGCCGTAACCCCTACTCCACAGTCTGCCAGGAGCCGATGCAAACACACTATACCACTCTATCCAGAAGCTTTATACCAGCTGTCCCCAACCACCGGGCCGTGGACTGGTACCGGTCCGTCGGTCATTTGGTACAGGGCCGCACAGAATAATTTATCGACGATCAGAGTCTGAGTGATGTTTTGTTTTGAAAAATATAAAAAAAATGCGGTATTGTCTCCCAATTACATCAGTCGGTGCATCTGTGCCTCTTGACTAGAGGTGAGTATTGGCATGAGTGTTGCAATTCGATACATGTCGCGATACTTGGGTCACGATATGATATTATCAAGATATTGCAGTATCACTATATATTGCCATATTTTCCCCAGCTATCAAAATCAAATGATGAGATAAAACAGCAAGTGCTGTATATTTTCATCAGAAAATATTGATTAGGTATTATTATCCATGTTGTTTGGGGTTTTCTTCCACTGTGACTGCCTTAAATACAGATTTGGTGCTGCACGCACAGTTAAAGGGCTCCACAGCGCTTTCTGCCAGAGTGGTGGTGCAGAGGTAGCCCATTTTCCCATCAATGTTTTATGTAACCATATTTTTTTTTTTAAATCGATACTAAGAAGGGAAAGATCGCCAAAGCGATTATTTCCCACACCCCTACTCTTGACACAGGTTCATTCAGTTCAAGACTCATCCTATCTATAACATCCTATCTTTGTGAAGCGGGATTTTCTGCAGTTACAGAGACCAAAACAAAGCTACAGAGCAGACTGGACATCAGGAGCACACTTTGTGTGTCATTGTCTCTGATTTTGATCAACTAAAAAACTGTCTCAAACTGCTGCCAGTTTCTCATCCATGTTCAAGGTGAAGTTGGATCAGTGGAACATGGACTGTGCAAGAGTTCACGTTGTTTTACGGGATGACGCTCATAATATCGCCAAAGCACTGAATGATGCCAAATTGTTGTAAACGAAGGACTGCCATGCACACCTTTGAAGGAGAAAATTGTTGCAGGAAGATCCAGATGTAGGACCTCCTGACATTGATGAACCTGCACCCAAAACGTGTAGTCAGTCTATTGTTAGCAGGAGATGCAGAAATCCTAAGGGAGAACATAGGTAAGGAGAACTGCTCTCCAGCCCTTCAGCTGTGCAAGAACAGAGCTACCTTTCTGAAGTTCCCATCGACCTTTTGGCCTACTGGAAGCTCAATGACATCTTGTCACTTTCCAAGGCCTATTTCTCTGCCTCATGCACAAGCATTGAAAGTAAGCACCTGCTTAGTTTGGCTTTTGTTTATCAATAAGTTAAGGAGAACAGCCTACCTGTTCCATTTTAATTGTTATTATTTACCCTTTGAGTTTTGAAACCGTTATATTGGCTGCATTTTATGCTGTAGATTGTTTGACTTTCACAAGCAGATTTTCTAGATTGTATTTGCATTTTAAATCGCCAAAAAATCAGCGTTTTCATTTTTCACTTCAAGAAAAGCTGTAACTCAGGTCACTTAATGGTATTTAGGCTCCGTCCACACAAAGTCAAAATGAACACGAAACGCTAATATTTTCCAGAACGTTTTTTCTTAAAGACGGAGATGTAAAATAAATGTGATCGACCACATTAATGCATGAAAATGCTGCAAAATGTATGCCAGGCCTGTAAGTGGCGCTGTGGTGCCAAAGCAAAAATAGGCGAAAACAGGCAACGAAATGTTGGGCATGCGTAGTAATATTTATACACGGTTGCCCTGCGGGTCCATTTTCGTGGTTCAGTCAAATTCAGGTGCTGAACTATGTCGTCGATATTGCTCTGTTCTTCCTGGAGATATTCCAGAAGAGGAAGATTCTGTTGTAAGCCCGACAGCAGGGTGAGTAGCATGAGCAGCACCCATTCAACACAGTACGGCGCCATTGTTGTTGTGATACTGTGTCGCGCATGCGTGTTTAGAGGCGACGCTATGACGCATGCATGTAAAAAAAAAATGCGGTTAGAGCTTAAAGATGGAAACGCGAAAACGGCGTTTCAAAATCTTCCCACTCTGAAGGCTTAATAAAAAAAAGATCGTTTACAGACCCCCGAAACGCCGGCTTCGTATGGATGAGAGGCTGGTTTGGTGAAAAATTAGTGAATTTAGGCCAGGGTTTGACTTCGTGTGGACGGGGCCTTAATCTTTCCCCAGCCGAGTTTAAGATTTAGTAAAAACAAATCAGCCAATTTTGGCCAAAGGTTTGAAACAAATCTAACCTTTTGTGCTGGTTTTGTTTTCATAATGTCAAAAATATGAAAGACTATATGGTATTTAGTTCATTTATTAGGTGGTCAGCAATTTTCAAAATGTGTTATTTATATATGAGAAGCTTTAAAGACCATATAACCCCGGAAAATATCAGTTCTAGAAATATTAAATTGGTATCAGTGGGTCTGGCTTTTAAAGATCGGTGATCGGCCAGAAAACTGCAATCAGTGCACCCTTACTTTTCATGATGTCAGCGTATCAAAGGTCATACAATTACTTAAAGAAGATGTCATGGTTTATGATGCTCTTGATTTCATGACCCTAACTTGTATTTTTAGTAGGATGGGTGACTTGGTGCGTTTTTATAAAGAGAAAACGATTAAAGTGAATTGTAAAGATGGGTTGGTCCCAACGGGTCTAATTTGGGGATATCTCAACAGATTTTTATCTTCCTGATCCTTACTGCCAAAGTCCGCTTTCCTGACCTCCCCTTTTTTTCACGTTTAGTCCCGTTTTTACACCCCATCGCCAAAAAAACACACACCCCTCAGTTATAGCTCACTGGACCAACATCAGTCGACCTGCTTTTGCAAGTAGGAATGTTGGCACGCAACGCAAATTACTTTCTCTGTTGAAGCAAACAGCGAGTGTGTCTGAGCCAGCATGGCTGTGTGAGTGTGAAAGGAAGGTGATAGTGGAAGGTGACGGTCTGTGGGACGACAGTGGTCTGAAAAAGGAACAGATGGTGATTTGTCTTTCATCTCTCTTTGATGCTGCGGGTCGCTCCAGTTATTTCTCCTCTATATCCTCTGAGCAGGTAGCCCTCAACACGCACAATGAACATACCTTTCTCTCATTAGCACTAATGGGATAAGGAGCAGGCTCTCACTCGGTGTGTGTATGTCCTGACTGACAGCCAGCCCAATGTAGGCAGACTGTAGTATATTAAACACAAGCGCAGATTGTTTGCCACAAGAACTGTAACCCAACACAGTGGTTTGTCTTGGCAGGAAATCAAAGAGCAGGCTGGTAGGTACAGTGTTAGTCCAGGACAAAGGGGGCATTGTTGCAGGGTGAGCGCCGCTCTCCCACCGCTGCTTCGCTGTGGGCTTTCAGCTCCTCTTTTCACAAGGACGAACTCCGACTGCTGTCCAGTTATCAGGGTAGAAGGAAAACACAATGGTACCATGACTTATAAAGGTGTTCTCCCCAAAGTTTTCCACATTTCATTGAGTCGAAACCCCAAAATGGAAAGTTTTTTTAGCAGAATTTTAGGTGGCAAAGATAGATCAACACAAAATGTGCACAACTGTTAAGAAAAGATTAAAGTTATACAATCTATAGAAATAGAGATCTGCAAACATTGGCATTAGGGCTGAGAAAAATTATATTAATGTTCAACCAATATTGCAATTTTATTTTGATTTTCCTTTGCATTAACATTTAGATGTTGAACTCCATGGATTCATTGCTTTCATGACCTTGAAAGCTTGCTTGTTCAGAGTCCATTGTTGCAAAAACCAATCAAACATATACAAAGTCATCACACCAGTATATTTATATGAATGACAACAACAAGAAACATTATAAAAACACTTTAAAAAAAAAAAAACATGATTTCATGAACAGGTTCACTTTTTGTACATAAATGTTGGCCTTCTGAGGCTTTGAGAAGGCAACTCTATGTTTTGCATGGTCCAATATTTTTTTACAAACCTAAGAAAAGTTTAATAATGGAGAAGCTTTTAGTGAGTTTTATATTTTTTTAATATAAAAAAACTATTTTCTCAGAATGTGTTTATTTATAAGCAAATTTGAAAATTAACAAAAATCTAGAAAAAGTACACTATATTATATTGTTTGCCATGTGACATCCAGATTGTTCATGCTTCTTTGCCTTTTCTAAAAAGTGCTTTAAATAAGTCCTAGCTGTCTTTATCCATACTGGGTCGGATCATGACGTTTGAAAAAGGAGGCAGGGAAATCAGAATAAAGCTACATACAGTTAGCCAAGCCTTCCTGCTAAACCAGGTCCTGGAAAAGGACGTTTCTTGCACCATTTCTCTCTCTCTGTCAATCACCCCGCAAAAACGTTTGCACTGTACCGGGAGGTGGTGAGCAAATATACTTCCTGTCACCTCAGGGTGCAGCTCTGGTGCAGAGGAGCTACTGCGCATGGACAACTTTTAACAAGAGATTTTTGCTCCCTAGGGCGGAATTACATCACCAATCCGATGAAAAATGGAATGACGCTTTACTTGTCTTTGTCTTTACTTACTTTGTCGTTAAAGATACAATATGTATCTTGCACATCTAGCGCCCTCTATTGGCCAGCCGCCACTGCCCTAAAGGCCAGTACACATTGGACGTCTGGTCTGAAGTAAAATTCAATCATTTACATCTAATTGAAATGCATAAAGATGGACGGAGTGTAGAAGATTCTCTCTAGGAGTGCTGGCATTCATACCGAGGTAGAGCCCTGGTGTTTTATGGCGGGAGCTATGCCAAAATTTGACAAGGATGTCAAGATTCAGAAAAGAGGAAAGTTCTAAGTAAATTCTCTGTATCTTGACGTAAACCATCCAAGTTTGTTCCTATATTGGTTCATCTGAATATACACATTTAGAGCAAGTAGGGCCGACTGGTACAAACACAACCAATGCAACATTGGAACAACCATTTAATTCAACCAAATACTGGGGGAATTTCTGGTACAAACTCAACTGCGACTGCACAGTGATGCATATAATGCATCACTACCAGTACTGTGCAGATCTGCTTGGAGCTCATAGAGTCAATGTGTTCCAGTCTTAAGTGGTAAATAGCGTAGAGCTATCTAAGTTTAGCAAGAATACAGCCATTCTACGATGAAAATGACTTTGAGGTTTGTTGGAGAACGTTAAACAATAAAACATTAAATGTTTTGCAGGAAGGTGAGCTACAGGTTTTGATCAGTGCTTTGTGAGATGCTCTAAGCTTGTGAGACATTTTTATACACTGGAAAAATGATATAGAAATATGTACAAATGTCTTAAATTAAGTGTATTTACTCTTAATTTGAGTAGGTAAATGAGATAGTGTGCCAATGGAATAAGCATTTTTACTCCTAAAATAAGATAATTAGATAATATGCACTTGAAATAGGACAATGCAATTTTGTTTTCTTATTTTAAGTGTAAATCGTCTTGTTCCATTGGCAAGATGCCTTTTTCCTTCTCAATCCAGGAAAAATGCAATTATTCTAAGAAAAATGACTTATTTAGATTCTGATTTTTTTTCCAGTGTAACTTCACACTGCTTTAAACTTCTTTGCAATTTTTTTTTCCTGACCTTTCTTATGTGTTCATTTATCTTCATCTTGCTAATTTTTCACTAATGATCTTTCAAAACCTTCAAAGGAGAGCTGAAAAATGGATTTTATTTAGAGGTGGGATGTTAAAATCAGGGCTAAATACAAATAAGAATGATTTAATCTTGGCTAATTGCTTAACTTCAGCTGTGTGCTAAAGTAAAACGGAGAAAAAATGCAGAATCTTTATCATCAAAGACGAGGCTGCTGGGAAGCCGTGGCATTAGGAGTCCCTCTAAATACCAAATGGTTTTCACATTAAGGCAAGTCTTTTGCTTTTCTTTCCAGCCACCCGATGATATGCTATTCCACCATAATATGCCATGATTACAAAAAAAAGAAAAAGATGCTTGGACTTGTTCTTATTGAAGAGAATGTTACCAAATGATGGTTACCTTTACCTTGGCAGAAAGAAATATGGCAATAAAAAAAGGGATGTGTTTGAATCCCTTTGCAGCTGCAGTTTTTGTATCTTGGAGGCACACTTGGACACTCACTTTGTCCTCCTATTGATCAAATCTTAGTTTTGTGTGCAAAAAAGGCCTCTTTAATGGTAGGAGGGGTGCTTTATAAAAGACACCACAGTCCCAAAAGCGATGTATGTGGTAGTCGCCACTTTTGTTAAACCTCGACGGGGCATGACTAGGGAAGCAAAATGCTTCCATATGGCGGCTCCTGCCAGCAGGGCCCTCCTCCGTCTGCTGCTTCTGGTAATCGCTTTTTAAGTTTCTGCAGCCAGAGGACAGTGATAGGCCTGCAGAGCCTGGTATCCACACTACTATAGTTATACTTTACAGATTTTAACAAGGCAAGCAGGGATACTATCCATAAAATTCAAGGTGGCATCTATTTTGGAGATTTTCCAAGGAAACTTATTACAGCATATTCCTAATTAAGGAATATCATCATTTTGCATTATAACTTTCTGCTATACGTTTTTTTTTTTTTTGCCACTGTGATTCATTGAGATTGCACACAAAAAATACTGTTCTCTTCATGCATTTAGGAATAAAAAAAGCTTTCATTTTAGGTTTATACCACAAGTAATGGTTTTACAGATCAGTGGTTTTATTGACTCAAAAAGTAACAAAATACCCTCTTAATTTGAATGATAAAACATGTTTGAATATTAAGCATTACTACACTTACCCACTGCAAATGTGAAGCAAAAGAAAAAAATATAGGCAGATTTTAATAACTTTATAATTAGTTAGTCCCTATAGTCTTAAAGTTTCCATCACAGTCACAGTTGTTTGAGGTTATTCCAAAGGTATTACATTGAAAATAATAATAACAACCTGAGAGTAATCTTTAACAAATCTCACCACTACAAACAGCCGCCTTTATTGAACACTAGTTTCCTAACTGCTTCTCCTTCTAAACTCTTGGATTCACAAGTTTAAAATGGTAAATGACACATACTTATATACTGCTTTTTGAAGTCAGAGGACTTGACCAAAGGGTTTTACATTAAAAGACATCTTGAAAGTCTTTATTGAAAGTTGCCTTTAAGACTTATGCCATGCGGTATGTTCTTTTAGATTTCTTTAGGCTGACATTTAGCTGCACAACAAAAAATGCCTTCTAAAAATAAGAAAAAAATATAGTGTTTTAAGTGAATAATTGCTTATTTTGAGCAAAATAATCTGCCAGTGCAGCAAGCAAATGAGACTTGGTAAGATTTCTTAAAACAAGAACATAATATCCAAGTAGTAAGCATCTAAAAAAAACTTCAATCAAGTATAAAAATCTATTTTTTCCTTTTACTTGTTAAGATTTCTTCTCTTATTTTAAGGAATTTATTCTCATTTATTAGTCATTATTGCTTAGAATTAAATGTCCTCTAACCAATTATTGCTCAAAACAAGCAGACAACAGGCTTAAAAACAAGCCAAATGTACTTGATACCAGTTCATTTAAAGGCTTAAAACTAGTCTGTTTTTCTTAGCTATAATTCATTTCATTATTTAGGTGTAGTGAATGTATTGGAAAAATACACTTGACAAAAACTTCAAAACGTTTTTTTTATTAATTTTTGGGCAGAAATGTCACAGAATTAAGTGAATTCCCATCATCATTATTGTCTTGAAACAAGTAAAAATGTACTCACAGTCTAAATGTTAACGCGACTCAGTCCACAATTTGTGCTATTTTATGAAAAAAGCTGCTCAGAATTAGTTGTATTATCTACGTAGTTAGGATGAAAAAGGTGAATTTTCTTAAAACAAGTCAAATAATCTTAACAATATTCAGTCTTACTAAGAAAATACATTGAAAAACAAGTGTAACAAGACCAAAATGCTGAATTCAAGTTTATTACACTTGCATATATTTTCCTTTTTCGCAATGTGAACACTTAGTTGTAGTTCTGAATACTCAATCAGTGAAATATCTCTGATTTTTATTTCAAGCTTTTTATAAAGCTTTCTATGCTACTTATTCACTTTCCTGCTCATTGGCTATAGTTCCTTTTTCTGTTTGGGACATCCTGAAAACATTCAGAAAGTAGTCACTTAGTCTTAAGAAAAAGGTGATTCAGAGGGGACATCAGGCCCTAATTATCCTGACCAAGGGGGCATATCCCAGACAACATGTTACTGCGTCTTAATTGGCTGCACCTGTCTCATGTCATCGGTCATAACCCAGTGAGTTCTCAGGGAAAGGTCGCCGAGATCAAGAAGGTTTTCTGCACCATGTTTGCGCTGAAAACTACATGAGATAATCCAGTTCTTGGCAGCGAGATTGTGTATGTTTTGGAAAGGCCACAGAGTATCAGATCTTCAGGCCCTCAAATGGGGCACTTTCTTACCAGCGTCTGGCAGCGATGCAGAATGACCACGTGGAAGTTACATTCAAGAAATGAATTCAACAAAAAAAAAAAAAGAAAATCTATGATAGAAATTCAGAAATTCTTTATCTGATAAAATATTTCTAAAGAGAGCGCAGGGACCACTGCACACTTTAAGGTGCTAATCTTATGTTGCCTTTTTTCCTCAAAGTCCTTCAGATCTCGATCAAAGATTGAACTCCTTGACTCCTGCACAGTCCTCCACTTCTCTGTGTCTTCACTCAGACCATCGAAGGCCCCCAACTGTTTACCCAAACACTTGTTTTTCAACCACATCATCAGCATCACCTTTTACGTCCGTACACTGGCTTAAATCCACTGCTGTCACGCTTGCTATGTGCTTACTTTAAACAAGACTAGGAGGTAAATTTTTAGATTTAAACATATGTTTGACTCATCTAAGTAATCCCTTTTGCCAATGTTTGAAAACCGAAGTTTCTTGATTTTTGTCAGTATTTACATTTCTTAACGACAGCTGAAGGCTATAAAGGAACACAAAGAATTCCTCAAAAGGCAACTACGTCTGTTTTTGCATTTTGGAAAAGCTACTGAATTGTTTTAATGAACCATACAGTCATCACTGTGCTATTTTTAAGGTTGTCAAATTCCTGTGTCAGCTGTAGACTTCTAGCAGACGCTGCACGGTTCGGGATCATGAGGGATTTCTTGGTCTACTGCCAGTCACCTTATATGCTTTCTTTATGAAAAGTTAATCATCCACAGCTTTCTGGTTTTCAAGTTTTTGTGTTTTCAGAAGGAATGACAGTAGCTGGCAGCCCCCAACTAGAATCTGTCTGCCAGCACAAGTTGGGAATTACAAATAGGATTCAGAAAGACTGTAGCCTTGTCAGTTTGGTCTGTTTATCTGGAAGCATTACAAAAGATGAGTGAAGAATGAATGGATAACAGAGGAAGGTTGGACACATGAAGAGAGTTTTTGGTGATGGCTTCTCTAGATTGATACTTAATTCTCTTCAAAACTGATTATTACCTTCAACCATTTTTCAGTTATGGAAGCTTAGAGCGGTCGTGTCCTTCCACTACTTTTTCACGGTGGTTTTCTCGTGAAAACAAGTTCATTTTCTAATTGTCTGACGATTATGAAAGCCATTTTCTCGTGATAACAAGATTATTGGTGTGTGTTAAAACTGATTACATTCTTCAATACCACAACAGCAGGAGGGGATTAATAAGTCAAGGCGGCTTATGTTTAATTCTGTAAATAATTACTTTTAAGGAAACAAGACAACGTTGTTGGTTTGATGATTTGCTTTAATTTCTGATTCATAAGCAATTAGACCTTTGCGTTCAGTGCCTCAGCACGGGGTGTTTTCTGAACAGCCCCGGTGTTACGCCTGTAACTGGTATAAGATGCATTAACCCCCAAAATGAGTCCAGATGAAAGATTTCCATTGAAAAAACATATTTGATTCTACTGTATTCCATGCAATCCAGTAATCCACGACGAACTGGCAAGGAGTAAAAAGGAAACTGAAAAAAAAAAAAAGACTATTTGCGCACACATGGTACCGCGACTGCTAACTACGGGCACTACAGGCATGAATTGACTGGGAATCCTGGGCTTTTGGCCAGCCTCATTTATTACTCATACAGGTAAATCATCTCATTATCTCAAGAAATCAATATTCGGAATCATTTCCCATGATGACGAGATAATTATCTTGTTATCTCAAGAAAACAACTAATGGTTAAACCGTGATAATGACATAGTTAAGTCATTATCTCGGAAAGACAAAGGAAAAAAAATAAGTCTAGTAAGACCGCTCTCGACTGCCGAATTCAGTGAATTCTCTTTAAAAATTGTAATCACTCTGATATCAGGTTTTAAAGGTACATGTATACATTCTATGCCCTTACTTAATAGACAGAAACCCAGTTGAGTTTAATAAACATAAGGCTATATACTCAATGCATTCATCCCGGTAGTGTTTCAATAGTCCTTTCTGAGATTAGAACTGCCTCTAATGTAGAACTACCAGCAGTACTTTTGAACTTACAGAAAGCCAGAAGGTGAGCATTGATTCATCCACTAAATAAGTCCAGACCGTGCTTTAATACGTTGTGGAAAACCGACAGGTAGGAAGAAAGGGCTTAAAAGCATTGCTAACACCAGTAGTACTATTAGTAAAGACGTGTATTCACATATCTTTCACTCAATAGAATGCTTCCTGAGCTTTAGTGAACTCCAACGGTCATGTTGTTTTCCCAGAGAAAACCCAAGTTTTTATACTTCTTGGAATCAAACATTGTCTTGCCTCTTTTTTACACTTGATCTTGGACTTTTCGTTCTCTTATGCTGAGAGTTCCACACACGCTCGTCGTCATTGCTTTTGCTTGTTGACCAATTGTATGCATACACAGGGACTTAATCGTAGCAAAAACAAAGCTTAAAAGACAAAAGTAACAAATACTATTAAAGGAACATGCTGCAATCGGTCATAAATAGGTTTTATGCAACCAGAGTTACTAGTGTATAATTTAAAAAATGTCAAACATGATTATGTACCTCTAAGTTTTTAGCCAAACGATATGGAAAACATTATGACTGAGGAGTGAGTAATTGGAGCATTCTAAATAAGTCATTATTTTTCTTAAAATAAGTGCATTTCTTCTTGAATTGACGAGGTAAGTGAGACACTTAAGACAATTCACACTTAAAATAAGAAAAAACAGTTGCATTGTCTTATTTCAGGTGAATATTATGTACTCATCTTATTTTAACAATAAAAAACTCATTCTATTGGCAAATCATCTTATTAACATACTCAACTTAAGGGTAAATTAACTTTATTTTTTACTTAATTTTAGATGTTGATGGTCAAGGACAAGCAGGGAAAGAAAAGGTACACTGAAAAAACTAGTTAATCTTAGTTACTATTTTGTTCTTAAAATAAGTGGATTTTTTCTTGACTTGAGCAGGTAAGGGAGACATTTTGCCAATGGAATAAGACCATTTATATTTAAAATAAGAAAAAACAACCGCAGTCTCTTATTTCAAGTGTATAATATCTAATTATCTTATTTTAAGGGTAAAAAAATACTAATTCCATTGGAAGATCATCTTATTTTCCTGCTAAAATTAAGGGTGAATACACCTTTTTTAAGACATTTCTACTTATTATTAGAATTTCTTTGCAGTATAGGTATGAATTGTATGGTAAGTCTGAAAGAGGCAAAGGTCAGAGCATCTCCAAACCTGCCGCTCTTATGTATGCCAACTGCCTGGTCTGTAATGTTCCAAGAAAAGGATAATTTCACACCAGTAGCCATGTCTTTTGGTGGGGAGGCAAGGTGGATCGATGTGTGTCATCATTGAAAGATGTTGATTGGTCCAGTGAATGATTAACACCCAACCAGGTGTGTGCTATGCCCACCAGGATCCACTAGGATACAAAATATGAAGAAAATGACAAGCCGGTTGAGGCACAATGATGCTCTCAGCAATAATATGCTTTGTTCCTGCTATCCATGTTTATGGTATTTTGATGCCTATCACCTATGATGCTGTGTACCGTATTTCATGGAAACAGTATTTCCCATTAGATGTGGTAATTTACCTTCCAACAAAGCAAACCACTTCAGGAAAGATTCTGGCTCAGGAAATATATTTTAACTACGTTACAGGTTTGTTTGAGCTCCACAGATTATATCAGGGAATTGGCATGAGGCATGTGGAGCCTGGTATTTTCTACCAGAGCACTCACTTTGTTAAAATTCCAGTTATGCAAAGTGGTTTACTCTGGAAAAACAATCTAGAAATAAGTAAAAAATTTCACTAAATTAAGTGCATTTACCCTTTTATTTAAGTAGGTAAATGAGATAGTTTGCCAATGGAGTGAGTATTTTTACTCTTAAAATAAGATAATTAGATAATGTGCACTAGAAATAAGACAATGCAACTGTGATTTCTTATTTTAAATGAAAATTTTCTTGTTCATTTGGCAGTCTCTTTTACCGCCTCAATCCATGAACAAATGCAGTTATTTGAATAAAAAAAATTGCTTATTGAGATTTCGATTTTTTTCCAGTGCACATCAGGAGAAAAAGGTTTTATTAGTTTAATCAGACATATTTGTACATATAGTTGACTTTATAGTATGTCCATCATTGAGTCTCACTTCTGCATTGCAACATATGATCATTTTCTACATGCCATGGTGGCACTTAGGAAACAGAACAGGTCCTACAGAAAGTTATGGGAAACCATGATAGATTTACTCTTACCATTATAGTGAGGGAAGCCATTGCATGTGAGTTGACCTGGATGAATAGATCAATTCACCCCTACTTTGTTGATGGACCTTTGTGTGGTCCGATAACTTGCCCCCACATTAGCTGATTGGCTCCAAAATACCTATTATATTAGCAGTTTCAGAACTAGTAACACCAAAACTTAAAGGACTTTAGCCATTGTTTTAGAATTTGGGGCTATAACACATAACCAATTTTGTTTCACATATAAGCTTTGCATTTTAAGGCTGTTGCTAGTGAGTTAAAGGCACAGCAACATGTGGTGTGTGCTTCACTAAGTCCTTCCTAACCACAAGGAAAAGCATTTATTGCTCAGAACAACTTCTAAAACCAAGACTTTGACATGTGCTATTAGGTGCTCACAGTCAGCCTGTGTGAAAAAAGAACAGCCAATATTTGGGCAGAGGCTGAGACATGCCTGCTGTTGTAAATAGTTGTGACACACACTACGAAATGTCGCCACCTAACAATGAGCAAAGCAGGTTAATATCGTCCCAACTGCTAAGTCATTGTAACCCTTTCATGACTCGCGCTCAAGAGAAGAGATCATTCTGACCACAGGAAGGCTTTATGAAATTCAGCTGTAGAGACAACAGCAGATGTCACAACCAGCAACAAGTTTTTCTTTTTTTCATCTTTTTATTGACAGTGTAATCACTGTCACAAGTACAGAGCAACGAAATTCACACTCTACATTTAACCCATCCCCTTGGGGAGAAATGGGCTGCCATTGTGCGGTGCCCAGGGAGCAGTGTGGGGGTTAAGGGTCAGAGAGCCAGAGTGGCAGTCTGTGGGAGTGGGGCTTGAACTCAGAACCTCAGGATTCCAAACTTTATGCCCTAACCACTTGGCCGCCACTCCCCTTATTAACTTTTTTTTCTAAAGTCTGAGTCTAATTCTACCCTCAGATACATACTCATGTGGAATAAGTACCCACAAACATTTTCTGTATACTGAGAGTGTAAGTGTGCAGGAGAGTAGCCAAACACCAGGCTGTTAAAGGAACTATAGGCAACATTTCGCCACTAGGTGGGCTGTTGAACACTGTCTGTACACCCAAACAGAACAAGTGACAAGCAGCACATCTCTCTAGGTTCACTCCAGCTGCAACCTTGCCCTGAGACCCCTCTGTCTTACCCTTTTCACCAGTCTCCATTGCGTGTATGTGCATGTTAGTGAAGGATAAATACTAAAATTTTTTGGGGCGGGGGGGTTTTAGGACAGTAGGTTGACAATAAAGGGGGTATGAGAGTGGGGGAGAGAGATGCGGCAAAGGACCCCAGGTCAAATTCGAACCCGAGTCGGCTGCGTCGAGGACTAAGGCCTCCATACATGGGCGTGTGCGCTATCTACCGTGCCACCAAAACACGCCCATAGGGGATGGAGTTTGATGCTTCCTGAATTGCTCTAGCTCATTACGCATGATCTGCAGCTGCTCTAGCACAAACAGAAAATGGGGGCCGAATACATCCATGTGCACTGATACGACCTTCACATCCTTCGAGATTAAAGAATAGAGACAGGGCTCCATTTCCAGGTCTGTGGCGGGGATGAGAAACGACCACACTGGTGAAAGCCCACATGAATATTAGTATTCTTTTTCTTCAGGCTGAAGATCTATTTCTTTGGCCATTTTGGAGATGGCTAAGATAAGAAAGGCAATATTATTGGTTGTGGATTCAGACTAAGGGGCATCCTTATAAAGTTGAAAAGTTACTCTTGTCGTGTTCCTAGGGGAGGGAGGGCACAGGCCATTGGAAAAAAACTGCCAGATTAAGCTGCCCTCCTAAGAAATGCCTTTCACCATTACTGCCAAACCAGTAATGTCGGAGCATGTTGTGGACAGCATGACATTCCAGTTTCTGTCATGTCTGTCACATGTGCTCAGTGTGAATCGTTTCTCATCTGTGAAGAGCACAGGCTGCCATTTGTTAAACTGCCAATCTTTGAGTTCTCTGACAAATGCCATTTGACTTGTAAAGTGTTGAGCTGTTAGCACAGGCCCCACTCATGGACGTCAAGTCCTTGTACCACCTTCAGGAAGTCTGTTTGTGACAGTGTAAGCAGAAACATGCATATTGTTGGCGTGTTGGAGGTCATTTTGCAGGGCTGTGCCAGTGCACCCCCTATTCCTCCTTTTACAATGGAGTCCTGCTGTTTTGTATTTGTCACTCCATAGTTCCATTAACATCTCTTGATGTACTGAACCAGGAGATGGGCAAAAGTGACCAAAAAAATGAGCCAAAAGGAATGAGAGTGGAAAAGGGTTCTGTGGTCAACGCCTGCAGAACCACTCCTTTTTCAAGGGTTGTCTTCACCTGTTAGCTTTTGCATAACAGCAGACAGATTTTAGCATTGAGATGGAGTCAGCATCGCTCTTTATCCGGACAGGTTGATTTCACAGGAGTGTTGTGTGTGACTTTGAGTAAGTTATATGTTGTTTTTGTGAACAGTGTATATTTATTCTAGATGTAAGTGTAGAGAATTAGGCAAACATTGTGTTTTCCAAGATTATAAGCATTTCCTACTTAGATGATTGCTCTTTGTAAAGGTTTTTTTTTACAAAGATTTTCAACTGTAGATAGAGTTAATTTTGTATTTATATGACAAGTCAGCACACATTTTGAATATATAGCGTCCCCTTTTTCTGTGAAGCAAAGGTGTCCAAAGATGGTTCTCAAGGCCTCAGCCTACGTGTTTTATGATTGCATGCTGCGGCTCACCAGAGTTGGACAATAACAGATTAGAAAAGAGTCGCCTGGTCTCAGCTGCACCATTCAGAAGGTGGGATGAGAATTTGAAGTAAACAACATGTGTGGGATGTTTTCTTTCCACACTGTGGGTGCCCTTAGCAACAACTGAGCATCATTTGAACACCGCAGCCTACTATGTTATGTATTGTTGCTGACTTTGTAAATCCCTTCATAACTACTGTGTACCAACCTTCTGATGAATACCTCTTGCAGGATAACGTACCGCAGAGCTTAAATGAGTTCCAACTGGTTTCTTGAACATGACGACAGTCTTTTATTATGCAGGATTATTTACTTCATGGATCTACAAAAACTACTGTTCTTTATACAATTATGTCAAAATATAACAACATGTCTGAGGAAAGGTTTCAAACACTGTTGCATCTATAATATAAATATGACAGATCTGGGGTGAAAGGGGTTCAAGCTGATGTACAGTTTAATGTTATGTTTTCACATCTGTGGAGCATTACTATTACGGACATGATGTTCCATAATAAAGGTTTGTTTTGAATACCTCTAAATAGAACTTTGGGATGTGACTTCCTGATTTCTCTAGAATTTTTTTTTTTAGGAAGCTAGACAATGTGTAGCTGTATGACAGTTTAACAGTGGAAATTAAAGAGAAAAAATCATGATATTAGGGTCATGCTAAGCTGGTAATGTCCCACTTTAAATGGTCTTTATACAGCAAACTTTCTCTTTTAGAGATTTTAACTGTGTTATATTCACATTCCTTTGTCATAATCATGCGCATTATGCTATTTTGCTTGATTCATGCATGTCTAAATAATTAAAATATTTTTTCTATTTTAGAATAAGTTATTGTACATTCCACCTTTGGACAATCATCAATACTTTTGACTTAGAGAGGTACTCCTGGTAAGACAACATGCCCAAAGGGGAACACAAGTTTAAAAAAAAAAGGTTGGGAAACACTGAAATAGATGACAGGTGTACTAGGGCTGAAACAATTAATCAGATTAATCATGATTAATAGATTATTGAAATAATTGACAACTAATTTAGTAATCAATTAATCATTAACTGGAGTAGAGAGACTCTAAAACATCCCTTTAGCTGAAAGAGCAACCCACTTAAACCAGTAATTAAGACAAGATTGTAAAAAGAAATATGCAAACATTTAGCATTTTAGATTAAAAAAAAGAAAACATTTTCCACCAATATGCTCTATCCAGAACTCCTCAATTGGAAAAGTTTGAGTTTCACCTGGTTTAATTTTCATGCATAGAACAGGGATTACTGGTCCCCCTCCACGAAGCACCTACTGCACAGTAAACAGCATTCCTTACTGTCTCCAACATGTGGTAATGTGAGGCAGAGCAGGATCGTTTCTGCTTAAAATTGAGACCAAGAGGCTCAATTTGTAGCTAATCTGAACAGCAACAGATACTATTGTTTTTTTTTAAACTAATGTCTAAAGCATTAAAAGTATTCTTCTCAAAGAAGAGCAGAATCACTAGAATCGAAGCTATACTGCAGTTCCATGAAGTAACTGGCTGGTTATACTCCCAGCATGTAGCAGTGGGCTTGTCGCAGGTATAACGCAGATATTTTTGATTTATGCCCTATTTTGAAGCGTGGTCGTCGCTATGTTATTCCACGCCACAACGCAAGAGACCGTCGCACAGAGCTACAAACTAGCATCCTGCACGGTGTCTGGGATAGTGTCCAAGGTTTGCCAGATGTTGTAAACGACACTACAGCTAGTTTCTGCCATTAGGTACCAAACATTAATTACGCATAGTGTAGAGCAGATGTAGAATTGACCAATCAGAGGCCTCCTTTCTCTCCACCCTGCGGCACTGTCTGCGGTCATCTACAATTTTTGGCAGATATTTATGCAGAGTGAAGTTCATTTTGTTCCATTTGTTAATATAAACACTAGATGAACTCCTGCTGTTATCACCTATATGGCGCCCGTTTAGCCGTGCAACATGGCGGAGCGGCGTCGACTTCTCAGCTGTGTTTAGAAGGTGAGGATGTTATGATAGAAAAATGTGAGGCCCTGAGCAAAACAGTTGTAACATGATAGAAAAAGTCAGTCCAGCAATAAGCTTAATAATGATTTATTAGTTTTACATAAAACTAGGCTTAAGGTAGGCTTAAGCCTAGTTTAAGCCCCCTCTCGACATTTATGCCTACAGTTGATTTCGGAAGGCCTAAAAAGCATGATATAGAACCTGCTGCTTTGCTCCCGACAATGTCTGAATTTAAAAAGTGTAACGGGAGCTTCAAACGAGTAAACAACATCTTTAGATAAAAGTACAGAAAAGGAAAGAAGTGAATGTGAGTCCAGAGCCGCAGATGTAAGAAACAAACGCTTCCATTGTTTGCTCTGGAGATTGCTTCTGGGCCAAGAGCCCAGACTCTGCAGCTTACCTGTGCTTTTGGGCAAGTCAGTGGGACCAAAACGGAGTTGTCAGGCAGTACAACAATATTATTATTTCCTGACATAACATTTCTACTATGCAACTATTATTCTTTTATCTTATGTCAGAGAACAATATCTGGCATTGATGGCCTCCTTTGGTTTGGGCCGTCACCCAACAGGGACAGTACCTTGTGTGAAATAAATGCCTCTGCCTGCATCTGCTGTTCTGTTTAATGTTTATTGGAGAGAGAGGCAATAAGCGTTAATTGTAAATGTTAACGTAGTGCCAATTTGAGCAAAGGAAATATAAAGTCTGTTTATTACCTCTGGCACTAACATTTTTCAGTTTCTCTACTGCAGAACATTTTTGTAGTCGTCATTCCATCACCAAGCGTGGACACTTTAGAGACAAATTAACCCAGAATGAATAAAGTACTCAGAGAGAACCCTGCATCCTTCCTGAGAACAAACTTTATAGAGAAATAGTGAGTCTGGGATACAAACCCACTTCTTGGAGTTTAATTTCTCATGATCAGCTTTTAAAATACAGTTAACAAGCTTTCTAGTACTTCAATAATAGCTTTTTTCTGTCATTTACGTAGTGGTCTTGACTTGCTTGGTTATTACGGATTACAGACACAACATCCAAAATCTGTCTTTATAAGCTGATAGTTTTGAAATATTTGCAATTTATTTTTTCTGCCTATTCTTCATTTTTTTTTCCACTATGGTTCTTATGAAATTTTTTCAGCTTTCTGTAAACCATTTTCCTTTTTATTCCCAACTTTAAAATTTTTATTATTTTGACCTAAATATTCTATTTAATAAAAGCCACAAACTGTTTTTATTTTGATGGGTTTTTTTCATTTTCTATACAGTTGTAGTTTGTTTTTAAATATATATTATACTCTTGTGCATACCAGTCAGTTTTGTTCCATCTATTTGTCACGTTACTTTTGAGATTCTCTGTGCGTCTGTTCCTGTTTGGCTGTGACTCCATCCTGGAGAGCAATATCAGCTGTGCTGCTGCCATCAACACCTTTGTTGTATATGTTCGGGGTCAGCCTGTTTTTCAGTGTGGTCCTGTTTCTGTGACTGGGTTGCTTTCTTCATCTTCTGACATGGGAGCTGGCTTGGAGCTCCTCTGCCTGGCTGTGTGTTTCCTGGACGGGGGCCGCCTTTTACAGCTGCTTTTTGTGTCTCTGCTTCTGTCTCCTTGAACCCCAGTAGGCCTCAGCAGATGGCCGATCACATTGAGCCTGGTTCTGCTGGAGGTTTCTTCCTGTTAAAAGGGAGTTTTTCCCTCTCCACTGTCGCTACAAGCATGCTTAGTGTGAGGGATTGTATTTGAGTCAATGAGTCGATGCAATCAACTGGTTTTCCTTAGATAGAAAACTTTGAATCAATTTCACTGGATGTTCTGGTGAACTGTAAAGTGCCTTGAGATGAGATGTTGTGAATTGGCGCTATATAAATAAAATGAATTGAATTGAACTAAATTTTTAAACTCTAACATCCAAAATTTCCAAATAAAGGTTTTTCAATTCTACTTTATTATCTTAAAGGAATAGTACACCCAAAACATGATTAGCCTTCATTTTCTACTCACCCCCATGCTGAACAACACTCTGGAGTACTTTTTTGATATCTCAGATGCATCTGGAGATCTGGGAGGCTTCTTGCTGTCTGCTGAGCTTCAAATAATGGAGGTCTATGGCGCCCGAGGCAGAAAGGTCCATAAAAGTCCACAAAAAACGTGTCAATATTCCTCCATACTGCCGGTCCAATGTATTCCAAGTGTCCTGAGTGGGTAACGCGCCTAAAAGCGCGCGCCTGCGCGTTCACGACGCTACGGAAACCGCGGCAGACCAAACCAGATGAAAGCGCATTCAGCGTCTGCTCTGCCAATAATGCAAGTGTAGAAGAAGAAATGTGCTGTTTACCTGTGCAAAGAAAGAAACAACGAAAGAAAAATGTCTGAGGACTTCAGTGTTGAGGAAGAGCATGAGTTCTTTGCCGAGCTGAATGCGCACATTCGTCTGGTTTGGTCTGCCGCGGTTTCCGTAGACTCGTGAACGCGCTTTTAGGAAATCCTATACACTACTGTTTATGCTCTAAAAACATTCTAAATGACTTCGTTTCGAGTAAATTCTGGATGCTACCCACTCAGGACACTTGGAATACATTGGACGAGCAGTATGGAGGAATATTGACACGTTTTTTGTGGACTTTTATGGACCTTTCTGTCTCGGGCACCATAGACCTCCATTATTTGAATGTCAGCAGACAGCAAGAAGCCTCCCAGATCTCCAGATGCATTTGAGATATCAAAAAAGTACTCCAGAGTGTTGTTCAGCATGGGGGTCAGTAGAAAATGAAGGCTAATCATGTTTTGGGTGTACTATTCCTTTAACTTTACAGGGATCAGTTAAACACGTTAGCCTAGATATATTGTAATGTTACTATTCATTTCAAATTTGGAGTCTGTTATGCTCATATTTAAATAATGTATACTTTGGTATATTTTTCACCTGTGCAATGCATGCTGGGTAGCAGTTAGGTCTCATTGGACTTTATGTAACTTAACATGCTAGTTATTAATGAATTTTTTATAAATATAAACCTGATGATCAATAATGACATTTGGAAATGCATCCTTAATGTTTTTTCATGGCAGTCTTATGCTTAATTATATTTGGGACGACTCCACTCAAAGTATATTTTCTTATTTGCAATTGAAGCCGGTGAGATAAAATGCTACATTTGGCCTCTATTTCAGCATTTTCAAGGGCAGATTAGACTTCTGCGACCGGACACATCAAATGTCGCTTGGATCTGATCGCGAACCAGTTTTGCTGCTATGCTTCTGTACCGTCGGTCTGGAATTTCTAGGGACGCACAGCAGTTTCCCCCCAAACAGCAAGGGGGAGCCTATTCAAGAACTTGCAAGAACTTAGGCGGATGGTCACAAGAACTTCATTTTGGCAGAGACATTGGCTTGTCTTTTCTGAGGCATCCTATAATGGGTTGTACTTCCGAACCTCCTCCATTAACCTTTCGTCGTAGTTGTCCATTGTAGTTGTGCCTCGGTTTTTAAAAATGGCGCGCCCCGGCACTGAATCAAGAAGGACGACCACACAGACAGCCGGAAAGGCATACCAAGGACCAATTACAGCTGCTTTTTGTCTGGGCACTTCCGCTTGAGGTCTGTGCGGGTTTGCGACTGTCCGACGGTTGCAAAACCTCTGCGTAGGGGGCGTGGTCGCGCACAGAGACAGATTTGAAGGTTGCAGAGGCTAAGCTGTCAGAAGCATAAATTGGCCTTTACCCTCTACCTGTTTATCTATGGTCTAGGACTGGTTGATATGGTAATATTCTGTATGTCTCTGTATCTTTGTTTTCATAAAGTTTATTTCTTTGCTTACAGTGATGAGTTGAAAAAGGAGGTCCGACAGCTGAAGAAGGAGCTACAGGCCATAAAGCAAAGGAGAGAGGAGCGTTCAAACCCCCCCGCAGAAGAAGTCAAGGAGGGTATGTGTGTATAGCTTTTATTTGTCTGTATGTACATATAAATGTTTACTAGTGTGACCGTTAAACATTGAATTTATTGCTGCTCCTGGACAAACTGTACATGCGTCTGATAATAACTTAGGAGCCTTTTTTTTATGGTTTAAAAAGCTCTCTGTCACGATTCCAGCTTTCAGTGTGAACACACGCTCTAAGAGGGTGGTCCACGCCGCATTCTCTGCTAATGTACACCAAGTCAGACAACCCTCTGATTTAGTCAATTAGTTGCAGGAGTTTATCCTCTCCCCAGGGGTCTGCATTTTTGTGTTGAAGTTGCTGAAAATTGCACGGTTAGAAATTGTTGAGCGGTCGCCACAGTTGCGTATCACAAAACCAGAGGGCGTTTGTTCGTTTGCAGCTTTGGCCAACGTGAATCTGTTAAAAACCTGACCCCGAATCTCCTCAGGGTCCTCACCACACTGCAGTCTGTCATACTGTTGTCAGTTCTGGACTTTTTTATTTATTTATTTTTCTGTTGAAACACATTTTTAACATTACAATAAGCACTTAGGCTCAGAGGTTAGCCTCAGGTTTGTGTTTTTGTCTCTCTGTCTGTCTGTGTGTTTGTGTGCTGTTGTGTGACGACACAAAAATGGCTTGCAGGGGGTTCTTCTGGGACCAGCCTAGCTGTGGGATTACCATCAGCCAAAGTTTATAGGAAGCATGATGGGGGTTCGGTTGCTCAAACATATTTTTTCTCTCCACAAACACGGATTTTATGGTTTTGAGTACAAAACCTGAAACAATCTTCAATTGTAGTTTATTAAGATATATTTTGTGAAAGAAAGCAAACGGCAATTGAATGTTTTTTCTCTGTGCTGAACAAGAAAAGTTCATTTAGGAGAGTAGAACCCCTGTCATTGTTTTAATAAATATTCCAAACTTTTGTTTTCCTTGTAAGGTATGTAAACGGCTAAATTATGAGCTTCCTTACCGGCTCATCCAGAGGCAGGAGTTGATTTTAAGAGGCTATTATTACATCCCCGTGTTGGGAGAAACGGTTAATTCAGTTAGATGGAATCTGTAGATGTCATGGGCCAATGACCACTGCAGGGGAGACGGATGTCTGCCCAAATGCTGTAAATCTCTGCACTCTGCTCGGCCACAGGCGAGCACTGTGGTGAGGATTTGTTTCATCTCGTCCCACTGGGGAAACTGCAAAACTGAAAGAGCTGCACTCATTATAGGGCTGATATTGACAGCACCATCGCTCAAACCTGGGTGAGGATGTGCCTGTGGTCGGTCAGTCCTAATGTGGACGAGCATTCAGAGCAGAGGTGTCAAATAACTAAGTTTAACTACTTCATTATGCTGCTTAAGTAGAATTTTTTGGTATCTGTACTTTACTTGTGGATTTATTTTTCTGATGACTTGTTACTTTTTCTCCGTTATTTCCTGAGATGTCAAGTAAAAAAGTACAAATACTTTGTTACCTTACTTAAGTAGAAATGTTGCCTTTCTATGCTTTACTGAAGTAATTATTTTTAAATCATACTAAAAATATATATCCCATGCACATTTTTCTTTCTTTGGCACCTTAATCTTCTCCTTTCAATTATTTGAGATGATGTAACGAGTAAATTTAAAATCCGACATGGGCGAAGAAATATAGTCAAAACTTCTATCATGTTTCTTAATTTTGGTCGATACGATATCATTTCAATATTGCTATATTTAGTGGGGGATGAAGTACTCGACAGTAGTACTTAAATAAAACTACTGATACTCAGTCAAATCTTACTCAACTACAAGTAAAAGTTGCTCAGTCAAACATCTACTCAAGTTAAAGTATTGAAGTACTCAGTCTTGAGAATACTTAGGTATTCAAAAATATTTAATTGTTAAAAAATATATGTACATTTTTAACATCAGAACTTTGCTGTATAATTTTCATAGTATTTTTTGTTTTATTGATCCGTAGAACCACCTGCTACAAATTCCACACCATCTGTAAAGAACTTCCATATAAAAATGCCACAAAATAATAACAGCTATTTTTATTATTAATTCTTATTTCAAAAGAAACCAGGAAAGTCTTTATTCTCTTCACACTTTTAATATGGAATAGAAGGTTATGGTTGAATCTATTACCACAAGGCAACAACTCACAGCTTGATAAAATGTATAAACTACAAATAATATCTTCCCTGAGTTCTCATGTTCTCATATTAGTGGAATTTCATGCAAAGCTCAAAAAAATTTGTCCTTATTCAGTCCTAATAGCTGCTATCTTGCATGTTTAAATTGCATTTCAACACAGCAAAAGCAACAGTAGATCACAAAGCTAAGCTGAGCCAAAAGAAACAAGTAACGTTTGGCTTCCTAGAAATGTAGTGGAGTAGAAAGTAAGCCCCCAAAAAATGACACTTAAGTAAAGATACTCAAAACCAGTACTTAAGTACAGTAATCAAGTAAATATACTTTATTTTCTACCAGAAAGTAACAAGACACATAAAACTGCATTTCATATTACTGATGAAATCTGTAATAATAGACCAAAAGATGTATTACATATTAAAAAATGTGTTTTAAAGTCATTAGGCTGTTTTGAATAAAATTTAATTAAATTTAAATTCACGTCAACTAAATGCCTTCTAAATTATTAGCAACCATAGCATTCAGGTTCAGTTTATTCTTGGTTAAAAGTTAGCAACAGTTTACAGGTGATTGCTTTGTGTTATATCCCTCATATCCAGCATGCACGAGGTGAGGGTGGGAGAAAGAAACGCCCCTTTAACAGGAAGGAACCTCCAGAAAAACTAGCCTCAGTTTGAAAAGTCTCCTGGCTCTGTGTTTAAAAAAAAAAAAAAAATACTGGACATCCTCCAATGGATGGGATTGAGGTCAAAGGTCAGAGAGGCTTATACACGAATGAACATTGGATTGTTTTGTGTTTTTTTTTTGTATTAAATAATTTGTTTCTTTCTTCAATTTTTTTTTATGAAAGTAAGTCAAAGCTACATGTCTGCTGTTGCAAAATATTTGAGTTAGGAAACTGGTGTTCCTGGAATGTTCTGAGTAGATAATAAAACTTCTGGGTGATACGTTTTAAAAATGTAGTAAAGAATAATGTTGCCTCACAGCTTGGCCTCATCCCACCATGACTTCTCTTTAAAATAGTTTGATTGTTTAACAGATAAGAAATCTTTAATCTCTGAGGAGCAGCGTTTGTCATTCACAACGGCCTTTGGTTGCTACAACATTAGCTGCTTGATTTGTTGCCTTTCAGGGCCCAGGTGACAGGAGAGGGGCAGGAATGCAGTTAGAGAGGCCATCAAGCTCAAAGCTAGGAGCTGCTGACAACAGCTGGAGAGGGTGATGTGTGTTTCTCTTGTAGAACCTGAGGGCATCATCAGTCAGCATGTCCAGCAAATAGGCCAAGTAGCAGAGGTGACCAAGGAAGGGATGGGAAGAAGATCAGTTGTGGGTCTCGTAAATCAGTTTGAAGAAAGTTTACCCTAAAGCAGTGCTGCAGAAAGCACTGTAGCACAAAAACCATGGATCAAGGATTTTTTCCATCCCAATGGACAGTTGTACATGAGAAGGGTCTTCATGCTTCATTTTTCTCTCAAAACACCTACTTAGTGTCGTAGGGAAATGGCCGTTCCAACCGTTGCATTTCTTAATTCTCCCAAGTTGTGCACGACTTTTAATAAGCGAATAAAGTGAATGTGATTGGTAGCAACTTAGTGCTAGCAGGTTCCCAATGGGAAATTCCATTGGGACCAAGTAGCACTAAATTGGTCACTTAGAAACGACACTGTCAAGTACCGCTATGGACAGAGGAAACATGCAAGAGGAGGAGAGTTTTGTGTTGGAGGCGGTGGATGAGTCTCCTCCGTCATCCATTTTTTATTTAGAAGAGGAAAGCGGGGATGAAGATGTTGTGGAAGAGGACGCCAGGGCGGCAGAAGCTTGGTTTGGTGTAGAAGGCTTCCAGCCGTACATGTTTGAGCCCTTGCCTCGCAACGCTGCCAGTTCTGTTAGCTCTACGCCTGCTGAAGACAGAGACGTCCATCCCCGTGAACACTGGGACGGAACTCAATGGGAAAGGAAATTATTCTTATTTCTTATTTTAACAATTGCGTATATTAGCTGCGACATACGAATCACGATGCTTTGCCCAAAAAATTTGATTCACAGATGCCCGTTGATATATGATTGGCCAAATTTAGGTGTTCAGGCTGACGTATAACTAACTGGCCTGTATAAGATAACGAAAAAACCCCACAGATTTTAAGACAGGATTTTTTTTTTATAGAAATGTTCTAAATTTTGGGACAATATGGTCTGATAAAGAGTAAATTTATAAACATGTTTAAGCCAGAATGATTTAACATTTAAATAAGACTTCCCTACGACTTTAAAATTAGAAGGACCATTAATCATCATCACATTAGGGACTGAGCTGGACTTACTTTAAAACAAGCGCTCATTTATTCATCTCACTATTAGAATTTTGAAACAAAAGAAGGTGTCCTTTGCACTAAACGGGTTAATATTGTTGATGCATGTTATCAATTAAGGATTTAATCGAAAGTTAATTGATCTTAACTTTCAATGATTCAATGATTTTCTTAAAAAACCAAGTTTTCTTTTGTATCAGGAGGAACTTTTTTTTACAACATGCTGTTAAAAATATCACATTATAACAAATTTTTTCAGCTAGCTTTACCAAATGCTTACTTTAAACAAAAAAATTTTGTTTTCACATGATGAAACGAGACCTTTTTAAAAAATTATAGCAAATCTGGAACCTAATAGATGAAATATAAAAAATGAAATAAAAAAAGGCTAAATACTTCTGACTTCTAATCTACAGATGTTTAACTGTCATTAGTAGGCAGGGTGTGTCGCTCCGTTATGCGGTCAGACCATTAATCTCTTCATTTGGATAAAGTGGACGTTAAGTCTGGTATAGTGACCTGTTTTTTGTGTATTTCAGCATTTAGTGCTGGGGTACACTTTGTGAAGGAATTTTAAAACTTGTCCTATAAAGCTACAGTGTGTAATTTTCAGCGACATCTAACGTCCAGACTGCAGACCGCAGCAACAACAACACCCCCCCCCCCCCCCCCCCCCCCCAACAGTACGGCGAGCGTTACGGGACAAAATGTCTTCCACGACGTCCGCATCACCTACCTTCTCAAGTGATGAGGTTTGTTTACATAGATAATTTTACTGATAGTATTTCATTAGTCTGTGTAGGGTATAGATTTCATGTAGAGTTAAGATAATAAATATACCCGTTATTTTTTTCTACATCGTTGTGACGTTTTGGTGAGCTGCTTTGCATGGTGATATGAACAGACGAAGGCGCAATCGCTAGCTTGTTGGCTCTGCGCTGCCGTAGCGCAAAGATGTCTGCCTCCATGGCTGCGAGACCCGCTCCTATGTAATTATAAATAACGAATTCTAAGGCAACGCAAATATTAAGGTTAAGAGGCTGAGCTCGTAGATGATGATAAATAACATAGTTATGTATATTACATTTCTGACTGTATATCCCTGTAATTATTACACACTGTAGCTTTAAACTAATTGGATTAATCATGATAATCGATCACTGGCATTATTTAGTAATCGATTAAAGGTTGAGTGGGGATATATATATAGACTTGAACAAATGACATGAGCTGAATGACCCTCCTACTCAGGGCAGTTTTTAACCGGAAAAAGAATATTTAAAATGAAAAACTTATTTTATATCCTTAAATATTCTCTATCCAGAACGCCAGCTTTAAATCAACATGGTTTAAAGTCTGTAAATAATATTCAAGGCACATTTTGCTTTCTAAATATTAATCAGAAAAATACATAAGATATTGATTGATGAACAAAATAACCGTTTTTTTACAGCCCTAATGAAACATTCCCCATCTACCATGCTAATTGCTGGCTCCTTAGCTTTTCCATCATTGCATCCTCTCGTTCCAAACATGGCAGAGAAGTCGATGCTGCTCTGCCATGCAGCATGTCTAAAAGGGTGCTATCTAGGCGATGACTTAAGGAGTTGATCCAGTGTTTATGTTAACAGACAGACACACATAAGTAGGGATGGGGATCGAAACCCAGTTCTATCAAGGACCCGGTTCCACTTTTTTCAAAACCCGAAAATCAATAACGTTTGGGCTTATGGATACCACTATCGAGTCTTGTCGGGTTTTTATTTCCTCCGGAAAAGCGAAATGCAACTTATGTTGCAAAATCATCTCTTTTAAAGGGGGGAAAACAACCTCAACGGCCAAGCACATTAGTATTGTGCATCAAATAAAGGCCAAATGCAGTACCTTCAACTGTCTCCGGGTTGAAAAGACTCCTCCTTCTCCTGCTGCTGCTGCCGCACCACAGTCGGGCCCGTCTTCATCATCCACTCAGAGTACCACCGGTAAGCGCGCACACAGACTTTGTAGCTTGTCCGGTCAGTTAAAAATAGTAATTGTGAAATCCCTGTTGTAATCGGCAGCATACAAGCTAGTTAGCTTGAAAAGTAAATAAAGTTTCAGACGTGCTGCGTGATGATGTGTTCAGATTGGCTCAGTAAAACGACAATTAGGTTATCATGATGCGTTCAAGTGTAACATAAAGAAAGGGGAAAGTTTTTGGCGAGAAACATAAGTAATACAGTTGTATGTTGCTCTAATTATTTTAGAATATATAATTAAACTACTGATGCCAACATTTATTAAAAATTACATTCAATTTAAAATACAAATATTTATTTGCTAAATATTTTCCTAATCACTAAAAACATGATGAAAAGTGACAGTAGACAATACATTAACAAACAATTGTGAAAATTTATATATTTTTTTAAACCAAAAGAAGAAATTTCTTCAAAATTTAGGACATTTCTTCAAATATTTTTTTTTCCTACTTCCTTTCTGTCTGTTAAAAACATCGTCGCATCGTCTTTCCACCAAATAACAGAAAAGTATCGATAGTGGTATCGATAAAGACTCGGATCGATAAGGAGTATCGATAAAGGTATCGATATCAATAAATACACTATATTGCCAAAAGTATTTGCTCACCTGCCTTGACTCACATATGAGCTTAAGTGACATCCCGTTCCTAATCCATAGGGTTCAATATGACGTCGGTCCACCCTTTGCAGCTAGAACAGCTTCAACTCTTCTGGGAAGGCTGTCCACAAGGTTTAGGAGTGTGTTTATGGGAATTTTTGACCATTCTTCCAGAAGCGCATTTGTGAGGTCGCACACTGATGTTGGACGAGAAGGCCTGGCTCTCAGTCTCCGCTCTAATTCATCCCAAAGGTGTTCTATCGGGTTGAGGTCAGGACTCTGTGCAGGCCAGTCAAGTTCATCCACACCAGACTCTGTCATCCATGTCTTTATGGACCTTGCTTTGTGCACTGGTGCACAGTCATGTTGGAAGAGGAAGGGGCCAGCTCCAAACTGTTCCCACAAAGTTGGGAGCATGGAATTGTCCAAAATGTCTTGGTATGCTGAAGCATTCAGAGTTCCTTTCACTGGAACTAAGGGGCCAAGCCCAGCTCCTGAAAAACAACCCCACACCATAATCCCCCCTCCACCAAACTTTACACTTGGCACAATGCAGTCAGACAAGTACCGTTCTCCTGGCAACCGCCAAACCCAGACCCGTCCATCAGATTGCCAGATGGAGAAGCGCGATTCGTCACTCCAGAGAACGCGTCTCCACTGCTCTAGAGTCCAGTGGCGGCGTGCTTTACACCACCGCATCCGACGCTTTGCATTGCACTTGGTGATGTATGGCTTGGATGCAGCTGCTCGACCATGGAAACCCATTCCATGAAGCTCTCTGCGCACTGTTCTTGAGCTAATCTGAAGGCCACATGAAGTTTGGAGGTCTGTAGTGATTGACTCTGCAGAAAGTTGGCGACCTCTTCGCACTATGCGCGTCAGCATCCGCTGACCCCGCTCCGTCAGTTTACGTGGCCTACCACTTCGTGGCTGAGTTGCTGTCGTTCCCAAACACTTCCATTTTCTTATAATACAGCTGACAGTTGACTGTGGAATATTTAGGAGCGAGGAAATTTCACGACTGGATTTGTTGCACAGGTGGCATCCTATCACAGTTCCACGCTGGAATTCACTGAGCTCCTGAGAGCGACCCATTCTTTCACAAATGTTTGTAAAAACAGTCTGCATGCCTAGGTGCTTGAATTTATACACCTGTGGCCATGGAAGTGATTGGAACACCTGATTCCAATAATTTGGATGGGTGAGCAAATACTTTTGGCAATATAGTGTATTAACGATCCCCATCCCTACACATAAGTTCATTAATCCTGCATCCTTGTAGCCATCGTACAGTAAATAACCCCAGACTGTTTCGTAGTGTTATTACCAGTAAGCCTCCGAATAAGAATGAATATCATCACCATCTAATGGATGGCAGTAATATTTCAACCCTGAAAGAATTTATTTCTAAGCGGTTAACCTGATAAAACAACTTTTAATCCTGAAAACCATTAATTAGCAATTAATCCTACGTGCATTATTTGCTTAGGTACCTAATTTATTTGCTATTTCTATACCTCTAAGGAAGTAAGAAATTTGTTTCTGTTTTCAAGGTGGCAAATGCAAGATAAAAAGTTCACTTTTATTTATTTTACAAGAGAAAATCAATTGCCTAACTCAAAGAAATGAACGTCTACTGTGGATTGATTAAGGAGGAAAAAGACGAGGGCAAAGTGCTTTATATTACTAAAAGCCGTGTCCTTTTATAATTCCAGTGCCTTGGCCAACTCGTCCTTAAAAGAACTCCGGATGTCACAGTATCTGATTTTCCTGTGCCACTGTTGCCAACTCCTCAGAAATCAAAGTGGCTGATGGATGTCCTAAAGGTTGCCAGATGATATCACCTGAATAAGCATATTGTGTTATACTTTGATCCAGGTTTTAGGAGATGAATAATACCTGTGGAAAGACAGATAGAGATTAAAGCACTATATATGTTTAAAACTAGGGATGGTTTATTTTAGCACAACTGTTTTTTTAATTACACTATAATTAACAAGAGTTAAACACTAAATATCTCCCTTCAACCCTTTAGGTGATGATTAAACACTTAATGTGGGTTTGTTGCCACACAGACAGGTAAAGAAAGTTGCAGCTAGAACCCTGATCCATGCATGTAAGTAGAAGTAAACAGGTTTTCACACAATTGTTACTTTGAAGTCCTGTTAAAATGGACTTCATAAAAAACCAAAAAGCCTGAGGTGAAACATCTACAAGCTTGGAGTTAGTGCAAAGGAAAATTAGAATAAAATCGCAATCGCAATATTGATTAAAAATAATCACAATTTTGATTTTTGGCAAAATCGTTCAGTCCTACTTAAAACTACAAACAATTTTTTTTTTTACTGATTTGTTGCAGGGTATTCACTAACAAATCACTGAGTGCATATCAGTGGATATGCCATATTTATTATGTCCAAATTTATGGATAGCAAAGGGAGCAAGCAGCACTACATGCAACTATCAGATTTCAAGGCATGGCTGCTGAGCTTCTGAGTCGTTGAAAGTATGCATGCAATCAAACCAAACAGTCACATTAAAAAGAAAACACCAATATCAGCCAAAAGTATCTGCCTATCTCTAATTCAGGCCTAAAATACTTAAATCAATTTTGTTACATAGAATATAACAAAAAAGGAATTTGTTGTCACAATAGGGTGGCGGTTTAAAAGGACCCAAAAGCAGACACAAAAGCTAAGGTGGTTACTTAAAGATTTATTAACAAAAAGGGGAAAAGAAGCAAAAATCCAAAATATAAATCTACAAAATCCGAAAAAACATACCGAGAACCAGAAATAGTCACAAAAAGGGGATAAAGAAATGACGACAAACCAGCAAAGAGGGACTCAACAGGAGGAGAATATGTGGGAGAGAGAAACAAATATCAGGCTAATTAGCAGATTGGGAGCAGGTGTAAACAGAGGAGTCTAGAAAGGAGCTAGGAAAAAGGAGACTGACCCAAGAGGGCAAACAAGAAATACCTAAGAACTCAAATACAATCAAAACTAACTAGAACAAAAAAATGGAAAAAGACCAATGAAAACTCAGAGATAAAACTTGAACAGAACCAAGACCATGACATTTATCAGAGGCACACATAGTGAAGAAGGTGAATATGGGACGTTTTCATTCAAATGCAGGGATTCTTTTTAGGTTTCAGAGGGAAAAAAATATTTACACTTGAAATAATATCCAATAATCAAGAATCGGTATTGCATTAATAGACCTATATTCGAATTTATTTATAACATTATTAGAATATCAGTAGCTTTTATTTGTCCCAGTTAGGGTTGTCAAAAGTATCGATACTCAAAAAGTATTGATACTGAAACGTTGTATCCGGATACAATACTAATTTTTAAAAGTATTGATACAGTGCTACCACCAGTTGCACCTAAGCAGTCATTCATCTAAAGTGCAGAATAGAGGAAAATGCACTTTCTGAACACTGTGTGATTGAATAATTCTGTGCTCTTTTCAGTTTCAGACTTTTTTTGTAACAGGTGCAGCTGCTGAGAATTATTTTTAACCGGTTTGGATAGTGTCATTGCTATCTGTGCAAAGCATAGCCAAGGAAGGAACACTTAATTTTAATTTAGTAAGTTTTTTATCAATCTTGCTTAATATTGTGCACAGCAAACAATCTCAAAATATTCTTCTTAATGTTTATTGTATTTATTGTATTTTTATTATTAATGAAAATTTCTGTTGAATTTTGGAGTCTTTGTTTTTATCCTTGTGGCATCGAAAATGGTATCGAGTACCGAATATTTTCCTTAGTATCGGTATCGAGTTGAAAAGTTTAGTATTGTGACAACCCTAGTCCCAGTATGGACAATTTTGAAATGGGCTGAATATTTACATTATCTTTGCATCCCGGTTTGTAATCCAGGGCAGAATCATCAGCAGTCTTGCACGTGCCTTTCAAACTGGAGTCAGACTCCTCTCTGACTCTGATTGCAGGTGCAGAGACTGACTAGTTGAAAGTGCTTTTGGAGGTTAAACAGACTCACTGCAGCTCGTCCAGCTGACTGAAAATAGCCTGCAGATCAATTGCTGCTTTCAAGCTTAGTCGCCAGTCTGCAATAACAGAAGGAAAAACTTCATGTTAGTTGCTAAATACTGCAACTATAGTGCTAGGTTAGAAAAACTTTGCACTGTACAGATTTTCATGCACCAAAAAGGGAATTCGAAAAGTGCTGCTGGATCATGGCTGCTTGCTGCGGAGCTTTAATTAGGCGAGGTAGGGTCCTGAAGCTTGGACAGGAGCAGCAGATCAGATCCCTGACAGAGAGACCACAGAAGCAGGGATGAGGAAGCCCGACGGGCAGAAAGCACAAGAGTACAAGGAGGCAACTGTTGATCGGGACTAGCTCTTCAGGATAACAGCACGAGATTGGACAATGGTAGACCGTGAAAGCCCATCGGGCAGAGATCACCAGAGAAGGGAAAATATTCTTCTGCCTCTCTCCTTCCCTTGTGTCCTGCCCTGGCTTTCTGCACTGGAGCTAAGGAAGAATAACGAAGAGTCCTTCAAGAGTTAAATTAAAACGGCATTTATATAAACCTCTTTAGACACTTCCCTAATTTACCGTCTGTCAACTTTATTTTCTCTATGTTCCGTTTTGTTTAATAAAAAGCTTGTCTCCACTGCAGTCCCTCATTCTGTGTCAGCCACATGTGGTCCCGGATTGGTTGTTGTGAGACAAATATATGCAAAGTTTTTAACTTGCCCTCCCTATGTCCTTCCAAGATGTGCCTTTTACCTGGATAGAATCGCAACCTTTGCCTTACTAATCTCTGAAGTTTCAGGGGTTAGGAGTTCAGAACTGGCTTTAGCACATTTCAAGTGACCTTTTTTCTCTGAACGAAGATTCGTTGTCTTTTCTCTTTCTTTTTTTCTCCATATAATAATACCTCTGCATTTAACCCATCCTCTTGGTGAGCAGTGGGCTGCCATTGTGGGGCATCCGGGGAGCAGTGTGGGGTTAAGGGTTTTGCTCAGAGACCCAGAGTGGCAGTCTGTGGGAGTGGGGCTCGAGCTCAGAACATCAGGATTCCAAGCTCTATGCCCTAACCACTAGACCGCCACTACAGTGGGGCAAAAAAGTATTTAGTCAGCCACCAATAGTGCAAGTTCTCCCACTTAAAAAGATGAGAGAGGCCGGTAATTCTCATCATAGATATACCTTGACTATGAGAGACAAAATGAGAAAAAAAAGTCCAGAAAATCACATTGTCTGATTTTTAAAGAATTTATTTGCAAAATATGGTGGAAAATAAGTATTTGGTCAGTTACAAACAAGCAAGATTCCTGGCTCTCACAGACCTGTGACTTCTTCTGTAAGAGGCTCCTCTGTCCTCCACTCGTTACCTTCATTAATGGCACCTGTTTGAACCCGTTATCAGTATAAAAGACATCTGTCCACAACCTCAAACAGTCACACTCTAAACTCCACCATGGCCAAAACCAGAGAGCTGTCAAAGGACACCCGAAACAAAATTATAGACCTGCACCAGGCTGGGAAGTCTGAATCTGCAATAGGTAAACAGCTTGGTGTGAAGAAATCAACTGTGGGATCAATTATTAGAAAATGGAAAACATACAAGACCACTGATAATCTTCCTCGATCTGGGGCTCCACGCAAGATCTCACCCCGTGGGGTCAAAATGATCACAAGAACGGTGAGTAAAAATCCCAGAACCACACGGGGGGACCTAGTGAATGACCTGCAGAGAGCTGGGACCAAAGTAACAAAGGCTACCATCAGTAACACACTACGCCGCCAGGGACTCAAATCCTGCAGTGCCAGACGTGTCCCCCTGCTTAAGCCAGTACATGTCAAGGCCCGTCTCAAGTTTGCTTGGATGATCCAGACGATGACTGGGAGAATATCATATGGTCAGATGAAACCAAAATAGAACTTTTTGGTCGAAACTCTACTCGTCGTGTTTGGAGGAGAGAGAATGCTGAGTTGCATCCAAAGAACACCATACCTACAGTGAAGCATGGGAGTGGAAACATCATGCTTTGGGGCTGTTTTTCTGCTTAGGGACCAGGACGACTGATCCGTGTGAAGGAAAGAATGAATGGGGCCATGTATCGTCAAATTTTGAGGGAAAACCTCCTTCCATCAGCAAGGGCATTGAAGATGAAACGTGGCTGGGTCTTTCAGCATGACAATGATCCCAAACACACCGCCCGGGTAACAAAGGAGTGGCTTCGTAAGAAGCATTTCAAGGTCCTGGAGTGGCCTAGCCAGTCTCCAGATCTCAACCCCATAGAAAATCTTTGGAGGGAGTTGAAAGTCCGTGTTGCCCAGCGACAGCCCCAAAACATCAATGCTCTACAGGAGATCTGCATGGAGGAATGGGCCAAAATACCAGCAACAGTGTGTGAAAACCTTGTGAAGACTTAGAGAAAACGTTTGATCTCTGTCATTGCCAACAAAGGGTATATAACAAAGTATTGAGATAAACTTTTGTTATTGACCAAATACTTATTTTCCACCATATTTTGCAAATAAATTCTTTAAAAATCAGACAATAGCTACGTTTACATGCGCAAAATTTCCCCGATCCGATCCAAACCTTGGTTGATCGGAAATTCAAAATCTCAGTTTACATGGACACTAAATGAAATGATCCGATCATGACGTGTGTATACATGTACCAAGCGTTGGATCAGATTAAATCTTTTAAGCATGCGCAGAACTTCCTGCCAAACTTGGCAGTTCTGTCTGCGTCTGGTTTTTGGGAGGCCTGACAAACGATGCGCTCGGAGCGAGCGGAAAGAAAAAAGGAGAGAGGAGGAAAAAAGCGCTTGGCAGCGAAATGTCCGAGAGAAAATGTAGAGAATGAGCGATTGAACCGGCGTGGGAGAGCGAGTGGGCTGTGGAGAGAGAAAAGAGGAAGAGGAGGAGGATAAATTCCTGCTTCCTGCAGCTTTAAATGAACTTGAGTCGGCATTCCTAGACTCCTCCCGCCATGTTGTTCACAACAAGAGCGAGAGCGACCGGTGGTTTCCTGTTGTTGACAAGGCGGAAAAACGTCACGCTGACGTCGCACACATGCGCAGTGAAGATTATTTTACTCTTAAGATCCGAATGGGTGTTTACATGGACGCCAATCGGAATGGCGATCGGTAAAAACCACCTCTCTCTTTCGGAAATAAATTTAGATCCGATCGGACCGAATCGGATTAGAATCTTCAGTCTGACATGTTTACATGAAACATTTTTGATCTGATCAGGCCTTCAATCCGATTAGTTGTGTCCATGTAAACGTAGCTACTGTGATTTTCTGGATTTTTTCTTCTCATTTTGTCTTTCATAGTTGAGATATATCTATGATGAAAATTACCGGCCTCTCTCATCTTTTTAAGTGGGAGAACTTGCACTATTGGTGGCTGACTAAATACTTTTTTGCCCCACTGTACCCTATCTCCCCTATATCCTACAACAAAGGGTCTTTTCTGATTTCCGAGGAAGATCAGGTTGACCTTGAAGATGTCTGGAGAGAAATGCCTGTTAACGAGGAAGGCCTGCTGTGTTGTCTTGATAGAGGGGATCCCTTTGCCAGTTAATTGAGAACACATAGTAATGTGATGCGTTTGAAGACTCAAAGGCTGGTTATACTCCCGCAGCAGTGTGTCACAGTGAGCTTGTCGCATGTATGACAGAGATATTTTTGATTTATGCCCAATTTTGAAGCATGGTCTGCGCTATGTTATTCTACGCCACAACGCAAGAGGGACAATCATGAACTGGCTGTGGGTCTAGACCAGGGGTGGGCAAACTTTTTGACTTGCGGGCCAGAATGGGTTCTAAAATTTGACAGAAGGGCCGGGCCAGGAGCATTTGGACAAGCAATGTCATTAATTAAACCTGGGGATTGAAATGTATAAAAAAACAGACAATTTTCACGACCATAAGGCGCACCGTACTAAAAGGCGCAGTCTCAGTTATGTGTGCCATTTCTGTATTTAACACACACATAAGGCGCACCGGACTATAGGGTTTTCTTATATACAGGTACATGTCCTCTACTACTTTTAGATACCTCTACTGCGTATTTAAAAATACAGCGGGGGCAAAACTGAGTATGATTGTGCTTTATTCATTTATTTATTACAAAGTATTAATCAAACCTACGTGCTGGCCTTGAGACAGACACGTTGCTGATGACACAGAGCGCTGTGATCACTCCTAAATTAACTTAAAATCCTGAAACCTGCCGACGGAATATGTTCGCTTTTATTGCTGGTATCCTGGTGCCTGCAGTTTAAATTATGTAGATGAAAAACGCCTGCCAGCCACCGAGGTGAACCCGGAGGCTGCCCGGCCTAGAGGCTGCTGTTGAAGGGGTTTCTACTGTCGGTGTACCGCTGGTATGTGGGGGTCTGAGCGCCTCCGACAGATATAGTATAGGCATGATGATAATCTGGATGAACTGACTGCAATTATTAAGTTTTCAGGTGGATTTTCTCACTTAAAAACATATTAAAACTACTTTATTCCCACTGATCACATCAAATATAGCTGCAAGATTTAGATTATTTAGATGAAAAAACACCTGCCAGCCACTGCGGTGAACGCGGAGGAGACCCGGTCCAGAGGCCCCCTATGGAGGGGGAACAGATTATTTCAGGCAGCTGAAATATATGGTTCCCCCCCTTTAATTTTTGCAAATAAAATATGACCAAATCCACAGGATTTGTTCTCGGTGGTGAGTGGAATAAGCACAGTTAAAGACTTGCAGGTAAATCAATTTCTTCCCCTGTTATGGAGGGGGAACAGAATATTTCAGTAAGCTGAAACATCCATTATCTCCTCTCCTCCTCCCATATCTTTGGGAAATAAAGAGCAACTGTTTCCAATTTCTCTAAAATTGATATGTGTGATGTGGTATACTATAAATGTCCTTAATCCAGTAATCTGTCATATTTTACATTAGAAGGTGATTAACCAGAAATTCTACTCTCATCTTCGCAGGACGTCTTAATCTGTGTGCCCTGCTATCAGCCAGTTTCCATCCTCTTATATCAGCAATGAAAAATTAAAAATACACTACGTGTTGTTGTGTTCGGTGACTGACGTTTATTTCTGTCAGGCTGAAGGGACAAAAGTTGGAGAAATACCGATTCTCTTGGCGTTTAAAAAAACACAAAACAGCGTGAGGACCTCGTTAATGTATTTATTTTACAATTTCTTAAAAAGAGCAACCGATTAAAATGGATGTTACAAAGTTGAGATGATTATATGAGCTGTTTTTACCGAAAAATGATCAGGAGCGCCTTAACAATGGTCAGATCCGCCTCTCTGGCTGCAATGCGCGCTCCCGACACAGGGGGAACAGATTTTCACGGGGAAACAGAATTTCTCACAAGACCTCTTCACACCGATGTCGAGCGGTTGAAGTTCCTTTGTCAGACCTCCCAGGATAACAGCAAGCACAGCGTTCATTCAGTCACAGATTAACAGCGATGGTGATGCGTGGAAAAAACCACCTGGTCTCCTCATACACCTGCCTCGCTGTCAGCTCCCAGATCAGCTTCTCTGATTGGTTGATGCGGCGCTTCCAGCAGCAAAACTTCTATTTTTCCATCTCGAGCAGCAGCAGCGCGTTGGCGGCGCGCTCCCGAAGCGCACCGACGTCGAGCGGTTGAACAGCGAGCACAGCGTTAATTTGTTTCACCATGTTTTTCACATCAGCTGTGAGATGGGCACGCATGCAGTCACAGATTACCAGAGATGGTGATGAGTGGGAAAAAAACACCTGGTCTCCTTACATTCACCTCCCTCAGCCACGCTTTCATCATCTCCTCAATGAGGAGATGAGGAGTTCTGCATGGTGCATGGTGGTCTCAAAAGTCGCAGTTACAACACACATAGGGCGCACCGCACATTTTGAGGAAAAAAAAAAAAAAAAAAGACGTTTATGTGCGCCTTACAGTAAAAGTGAAAATAGGGTAATTTGGACAAGTTCGGCGGGCCGGATTAAAAAGCCTAACGGGCCGTATACGGCCCGGGGGCCGTAGTATGCCCATGTCTGGTCTAGACACAGCCAAGGCGGTGAGGAAGTGGAAAAACTCAAGGGGCAAATTTGTGCGACAATGGAGGGACATGAGGGCGAAAAAGAGCGGGGATCCAGGTGGAGAAAGCATCCCAGCGTTCTCGTGCACCTCGTTCTTCTAGCTGGTCCAACTTCAGGAGTCGTTTTCCACTATGACGGTAATACGAACAAAACAAGCTGACACGGTACCAATCAGGAAATACACATGGTGTAGAGCGGATGTAGATTTTACCAATCAGAGGCCTCCTGTCTGAGGCACTGTTTGCGGAAGGGGCGGGGGTATATATGCGTTAACTGCGACACACATGCAGACGACCTGGTTTCTGAGAATAAACCAGCCTTCAGTGTGGGCAGTAGAGCTGGGCACAGTTTAGAGCTAACCTCCAGGAAAAGGCAACATCATTGCTGTCTTCCACTAATCTCTCCTTTTTGAATCAGAAGGATTATGCTGCTGTAATCACATGCAGTATTTACACCAACAACACGCACAAAAAAGATTTGCGTCTTTGATTTTGGCCCTGTTTATAGCAGCTTCTATGAGTGCAGCTAGAGGTATTAGCCTGGTTGCTAACACCCTTCTATTCAGACCACAAAATGATTGCTACATAAAAACGTGATGCTGAGCCAGGCTGGAGGAAATGAGTGCCTTTGCCCTTACATTTAAACCAATTAAGTGTTAGTTATTGCCTGGAGACATATACATATTTCACATATGATAAAAACAGCTCTCCCAAAATGTTTATTTTACATATTTAGCTAAATAACCCATGACTAAGATGAAATTTAGCCTCTCAACATATTCCGTATTTCTTCAGTCTCAAGTTTTTTAGGTATTTTTATTTTCACCATGCTTTTTCATTTGCAAGTCTCTGTCAGTTTGCCACCTCTTGACATACTGAATCCTCTATATTTTACACCTCGTAATAAATGGCTGTATAAATAAACACACAAAACAGAAAGAGGGGACACTGACGCTTAAACCTTCATGAAAGCCAGCAGCCTGGTGTTTGCTTTGTTACATCATCTATTTGGTTTCACCTGAACGTGTCTGAGCATCCAGCCGCTCTCGGCGCTGCTCCAGTCCAGTCAGGTAACCTTAGCTCTCTTTATTTTCTCGCTGTTGGTGTGACATCACATTTTGTTGTGGAAAGAAAGAGCTCCTCCAGCCAGCAGACAGTGCTCATCGTCTGCCACCCTGACTTCACAGGCTGTGTGCCGGAGCACAGATTTACGGACTGCTGACCTCATGAGCTACCAGTGCCAGCATGAGGATCGTCAGTGATGAATGTTTTCACATGTAAGGACTGTGGACAGTTTGGTGGAAAGTTGGCTTTAGCTTTACATGTTAACATCATCATATTATCTGTAGGGTTGTAGCAAAGCTTTTTTTCCCCTCCTACAAACTGTGTCTTTCTCACCAAAACCCCAGTTTGCTGCCTAGACATGATTTAGTTGACTGTCTCCTCAACTTTCTGCTGTTTATTTCTAAATCACCCATCACAGTAAAAGTCAGCTAATGATTTTCTTCTTGTTTTAAAGGAAAATTCTGTCACATTCAGAGTACACACTTCTGAAAGTACTTTAAATATGAAATTATAACATACTGTTTAATAAATGATAAGTGTATTTAATTGAGAGTAATTTATATTGAATGTTCTTTACTGGAGGCATCCATGTTTGTCAAAGCACACTACTGCCACCTACCGGTTTGTGACGTCACAGTGCTGTATCGGCTGTTGAGCAAGTCCCAGTGCTGTATCTGGTGTTTGTCAAATTATCCAAGTCATCTTGAAAACATTCTTCTTCCAAATGTTGGCTACACATTGTGTTTTTTCTCTGGCTTGAAGTTCAATGGCAAATCCTCCCTCTTGGTGTTGGCAATCCAACGACGAACCAGTGGTAGAGGATTATGAATCAGAAAAGGTGAAATAACTCATTTGTTTTTCACTTTTACCCAATGTGGGAATTGTAAGTTTAACCATAGCTCTCGCGAATTTCAATGGTGAAGTTCTCTGGAAATCTAAAATAGTGCAGATGTGTTTAGTAGTTCCCATTGATTTTGCTCGTAAACTAGGGAGAATGACGCTAGGCTTACCGCACCGCGTCGTCACTGCCGGAAGATGACAGCAGTTAGGCATTACCAGATTTGGGCAAAAATTGCCGATCCCGGACTCGGTGATCTCGACAAAAATCATAATTTTTATTTTATTACTTATTAACGCTAAATTGATTACATCAACGTAAACATATTAGTTTTAGGTAAAAATAATGATCCATTGATTATTCCTTGCTGACCAGACTTTTTCTAAAAATTACCTAATTTCACAAAGCAAAGTAAGTTCTGGGATCAATTCTTGTATACAAACATTAAATTACGAATTTCTCAATATGTGTACTTTTTTGTTCTCATGTGCTTGTGAAGTATCATCAGCCTCAACCCCAGCATTGTTCCAGTTCACAAGAACACAAGACAGAGAAGGGACAAAGACCCATCCCTCTAACAAGCGCCTCTTTACGACAGAAGCTAATTAAGCTAACAGTTCTTGTTAGCTAACAAGATGAGACATGTTTATTATCTCTCCCAATGTTTTTATTTGACCACTTTAAGAAATATAAATTTCATGAGGGCTGTACAAAAAATAATTTATTTTTGAATGCACTCTGTCTATACAAAATTACAATAAAGTTTGTCTAAGTGTTTTGATGTAGGATTTAAACTAGGAGGGTGACTGTTTCTGTCATGATCACTACCCTAATAGCTGACCTAATTACTCGTCTCATTCATCTGCCCACATGTCTGGTTCCCAATTATCACTCATCTTATCCGCCTGGTCCTGCTACTTTATAAACGGTTCAGTCCCAGACATCGGGGCCAGATCATTGATGTCGTCTGTCGAGTTTGAGATCATTGCATATTCCAAAGTTCATGTTCTCGTTCTCGGAGGCAGAGTGGCGAGAGGTTTTTAGTTTTCGTAGTGTTCCTGATCATGTCTGGTCTCTTATCCACTGAGCACGCCCTGTTTCTGTTTTTGGCTCAGTGGAGGGAGCGGGTTTTAAAGTAGCGTAGTTTTCCTGTTATCATGCCTTGTTCTGCCTCTCAAATACTGAGTTTGCCTATTGCCATCTTGTGCCTGAACTCTCTGTTGGACTCATGGAACCCTGAGCCTGCCTGTTCCTGTTCTGATCGGAGCCCCTTAACGCGTTACGGACTACTGGATCTCTGAGCCTATCTGTTCTGAACTGTATCCCTGACCTGGCTCGGATTCATGCTCGTTGACTGGGGCTGCTTTGGCTGATCTGTATACATCACTTGGTGGTCAAAGACTGCTTATTTAACTTAAATAGATGAGATGAATGAGTCATGTGACCCAGAGCGCCTCTTTACGACAGAAGCTAATTAAGCTCATAGTTGTCATTAGCTAACAAGATGAGACATGTTTATTGTTTCTCCCAATGTTTTTATTTGACCACTTTAAGAATTATAAATTTCATGAGGGCTGTACAAAAAATAATTTCGTTTTGAATGCACTCAAAAAATTTAAATTAAAATAAAGTTTGTCTAAGTTTTTTGATGCAGGATTTAAACTAGGAGGGTGACTATTTCTGTCATGATCACTACCCTAATACAGTGGGGCAAAAAAGTATTTAGTCAGCCTCCATTAGTGCAAGTTCTCCCACTTAAAAAGATGAGAGAGGTTGGTAATTTTCATCATACATATACCTCAACTATGAGAGACAAAATGAGAAAAAAAATCCAGAAAATCACATTGTCTGATTTTTAAAGAATTTATTTGCAAAATATGGTGGAAAATAAGTATTTGGTCAATAACAAAAGTTCCTCTCAATACTTTGTTATATACCCTTTGTTGGCAATGACAGAGATCAAACGTTTTCTGTAAGTCTTCACAAGGTTTTCACACACTGTTGCTGGTATTTTGGCCCATTCCTCCATGCAGATCTCCTCTAGAGCAGTGATGTTCTGGGGCTGTCGCTGGGCAACACGGACTTTCAACTCCCTCCAAAGATTTTCTATGGGGTTGAGATCTGGAGACTGGCTAGGCCACTCCAGGACCTTGAAATGCTTCTTACAAAGCCACTCCTTCGTTACCCGGGCGGTGTGTTTGGGATCATTGTCATGCTGAAAGACCCAGCCACGTTTCATCTTCAATGCCCTTGCCGATGGAAGGAGGTTTTTACTCAAAATTTGACGATACACGGCCCCATTCATTCTTTCCTTCACATGGATCAGTCGTCCTGGTCCCTTAGCAGAAAAACAGCCCCAAAGCATGATGTTTCCACCCCCATGCCCCCAACTCAGCATTCTCTCTCCTCCAAACACGACGAGTAGAGTTTTTACCAAAAAGTTCTATTTTGGTTTCATCTGACCATATGATATTCTCCCAGTCATCGTCTGGATCATCCAAATGCTCTCTAGCAAACTTGAGACGGGCCTTGACATGTACTGGCTTAAGCAGGGGGACTCGTCTGGCACTGCAGGATTTGAGTTCCTGGCGGCGTAGTGTGTTACTGATGGTAGCCTTTGTTACTTTGGTCCCAGCTCTCTGCAGGTCATTCACTAGTTCCCCCCGTGTGGTTCTGGGATTTTTACTCACCGTTCTTGTGATCATTTTGACCCCACGGGGTGAGATCTTGCGTGGAGCCCCAGATCGAAGAAGATTATCAGTGGTCTTGTATGTTTTCCATTTTTTAGTAATTGATCCCACAGTTGACACCAAGCTGTTTACCTATTGCAGATTCAGACTTCCCAGCCTGGTGCAGGTCTATAATTTTGTTTCGGGTGTCCTTTGACAGCTCTCTAGTTTTGGCCATGGTGGAGTTTAGAGTGTGACTGTTTGAGGTTGTGGACAGGTGTCTTTTATACTGATAACGGGTTCAAACAGGTGCCATTAATGAAGGTAACGAGTGGAGGACTGAGGAGCCTCTTACAGAAAAAGTTACAGGTCTGTGAGAGCCAGAAATCTTGCTTGTTTGTAACTGACCAAATACTTATTTTCCACCATATTTTGCAAATAAATTCTTTAAAAATCAGACAGTGTGATTTTCTGGATTTTTTTTTCTCATTTTGTCTCTCATAGTTGAGGTATATCTATGATGAAAATTACCAGCCTCTCTCATCTTTTTGAGTGGGAGAACTTGCACTATTGGTGGCTGACTAAATACTTTTTTGCCCCACTGTAGCTGACCTAATTACTCGTCTCACTCACCTGCCCACCTGTCCGGTTCCCAATTATCACTCATCTTATCCGCCTGGTCCTTATACTTTATATACGGTTCAGTCCCAGCTATCGGGGCCAGATCATTGATGTCGTCTGTCTAGTTTGAGATCATTGCAGATTCTATAGTTGATGTTCTCGTTCTCAGAGGCAGAGTGGTGAAAAGTTTTTAGTTGTCGTAGTGTTCCTGATCATGTCTGGTCTCTTATCCACTGAGCACGCCCTGTTTCTGTTTTTGGCTCAGTGGAGGGAGCGAGTTTTAAAGTAGCGTAGTTTTCCTGTTATCATGCCTCTCAAATACTGAGTTTGCCTATTGCCATCTGAACGATTTGCCTTAACCCTCTGTTGGACTCATGGAACCCTGAACCTTCCTGTTCCTGTTCTGATCGGAGCCCCTTAACGCGTTACGGACTCCTGGATCTCTGAGCCTATCTGTTCTGAACTGTATCCCTGACCTGGCTCGGATTCATAATCGTTCACTGGGGCTGTAGCATCTGCTTCACTACTGGCGGCTCCCGCTGTATCTCGTTTGGTAGTCCATTGGTAGGATTCTGCCTCGTTCTGAAAGGATGGACTGAACTGTTAAACCAGGTAAGTGACCCTCATGCATAATCATCTAACGTCAGATGATCATGGTCACTTACCTGTGTTTCTCCCTAACCAGAGTACCAGAGTACCAGTGATGGGCGGTCCCCCCGCCTCCCCTCTGCTGCAGATCCACAGCTCCACATCCTGATTATTTTTAATTAACGTGTTGAATCTTCCCAATGTCTGTCTTGCCTTGAATATTGGGTCCTAAGTTCTGAGCTCATTACAGTTTCTTTGTCTTTAAAAGTAACTCCATACCTTCTTAGTCTGCACATCCAAAATGGCCTGTTAGCAGATTCAAAAACACAGATGGAGGCTGGTTAATTTTGGGACAGTCCAGAAGTTACAGGTCTAGCACCCCTAGTGGCTAAAAGTTATTGTGCTACTTTAATCTAGAACTGGGCAATTTATGGATAAGCTGATTCGTCGAATTTTCTGTTTTTGATATATTTAATTTTTGGAAAATCTGGACTTTTTTTCTACCCCCCATTGCACTCCTTGGGTTTTCAAAGATCAGGCCAGCATTGGTTCATAACTTTTTCTTATTAGATGGGTATTTATCACTAATAAATGTGCTGTCTGTGTAACGCCACTAGCTGAAAATATTTAGATTGTAAAATGTTCATTGTTTGTTGTGAGACTTTGTTTTACAAGCATTTTCACGGCTTGAATTTTGTTGCCCATTAAACTAAGGTTGCCTCCCAAAGGGGGTGATAAAAATAAAAGCTAGTTTGTGAAATTAATGTATGTTATTTGTTTGTTTTTGTCATGAAACATAAGGGAGAAGGAAAAAAAAATCAGATTAGTTGGGAAAAAAATCCGCAAATTAGATTTTTAAGCAATATCACCCAGCCCGACCTTAATCTTAATATTTTCCGAGGTCTTTTATGGAAATTTACATGGAGAATTGTATTTTTTTTTTTTATCTACAATCTGTATCATACTATCATTCTTTTTTTTATTCAAATTCTTCCAGATAGACTGAGGGGACATCAGTATCTGCTGTGAATATTGAGCCATTGTTTTATTTTCCTCATGAGTGAAATAATATTGGAATGAGGAGGAAATAACCTGCAGCTGTTTTATCTCTGTCATCTTTCTGATACAGAGAAAAAGCCAACCAGCGAGGCCGTGGCAGAGTACCTGGAGGGAAGAAAGAAGTACGAAGACCTCAGGAAACAAAAAAAGAAAAAAGGTTCAAACAGAGAAGAACAGGTAAAGAATCAAGCATGAGGTCTTCTTATCAAAATCCATCCATTTGAGCAGCTCTATTCAAGCTTCTGTAAAAGCTAAAACCAGTGTGTAATGAATCTGCAGACATTGGCGCTACTCAACAGCTTCAAGTCTAAGCTGTCATCAGCGATCACTGAGGGACCAGAGGAGGATGTGGAGGAGCTGGCCGAGGATGATGATAAAGGATGGTTAGTAAGATTAACCTTTTTATTTCCTGTCTTTTATCGAGACTGTGGGATTTCAGCTCTTATCAACATATTAGCTGACATATCGGCTAACCATTGTTCTCAGAGTCACTGTTTCTCATTGGATATCATGAAATGTTAGGCTGGTTTAAACCTGTTTTTTTTAAACCTAAGCTTTCTTTAACATTTACATCCCCCCTCTGTTAGTTCAGTTGTTTATTTGACTAAAACATGTTAATCCAATAGAAGCATAGTTTCAGGCTTTGAAGGTAAAATTGCTCTGGTTACATCGAGTCACGTGACTTGGACCCAAGTCCTTGATTAGCTATGAGTTGACTTGAAAATATATATTTTTTAATTTGTATTTCTATACCAGTGACTTGAATTGGTTTTATTAAGTTTTAAGAAGAAAAAAAAAGATTTTAAAAAGAATGCATGGTCAATTATTTATTTTTAACATTTTAAAACAAAGGACTCAAACGGACTTGAAACTCACTTTTTCAGACTTGAGACTTGACTCCTAACATAATTAGGAGATTTAATAAATATAAATGACCAGATAAGCTGTAGGCAGTGTGAGGTGTTACAGTTAGGGCTGAAAAAATAAATCAGATTAATCATGATTAATTTTTTTTTTTTTTTTTTATAATCTTCAATTTATTTAGTAATTAATCAATTGTTAACTGGAGTATAGATACTCAGATTTAGAGGTGAGGCCCGTACCACAAAGGGAGCTCAACCTTGCAGGATTATTCCCAACCTTTGCAGTTAAACAATTCCAGAACAATGACAATCAGGATCAGCAGTGAAAATATTTTAACGAATCCTGGAGAATCAAAAATGTAGAACCGCTTTTGTTTGATTATCAATTCTTGGTGCTCGACACTATTGACAGCACGTTCATTTAAAACATAAATGTTAATGTTTTACTTTTTTCATTTGCAATCATGCATCAAATCTAAAGTACACTCACATACGTTCTGGTCCTGCGGTGTGTTATGAGGACCATGTGTTGACTTCCATTGATTTTTCAGTCATTTTCAACCCTTTCTAGGCCCAAATCCTGACAACAACCCTACTTCTAATGACTACCAGTCCATGCCTGGTAGGGGATTGGCGCCCTAGTGGTTAGGGCTTAAAGGTTCTGAGTTTGAGTCCCACTCCCACAGAGTGCTACTCTGGGTCCCTGAGCAAGACCCTTAACCCCTGATTGCTCCCCGGGCGCCGCACAATGGCAGCCCACTGCTCCCCAAGGGGATGGGTTAAATGCAGAGGTAAATTTCTCCAATGTGAGATCAATGAAGTTCAATTATTATAATTGTTATTATTATACCTAACCCTAAACCTAGTCCAAACCTTAGTCTTAAACCATAGCTGTTAGCTAAAACGTAACGCCAGGCATAATTTCTTGACTTTGGCAAAAACGGTCCTCAATTTTTTTGTGAAAAAATAGAGACCCCATTGAAACAATTTTACACCAAAGACACTCCACTCGACATTTAAACCTTTCAATCATTCATGCTTAGGTTCTTTTTCACGTTTTTGTCAACCTTTCATTTGACATTTTAAATTCCAGGTTTATTGGCATTTATTCCTTTAAATTTAGTTAATTCCCAGGAATGATTTTTTAGCTTTGAAATTTAGTTACTCATACACAATATGGCAAATGTGCAGATTGTGGTTAAACTACAAATCATTTTTTTTGTAAAAGTAAAAGTAGTGAAAAAAAATAGCGAAATGTCATATGTGACAAACGGGTCCATTATTCTCCTGGGAGTGATGAACCTGATCTGTCGCACTTCTATAGCTCACTGCTATAGATGTGTGTGAAAGTTGCATTTGTGTGTCTATATCTGAATCTGTATGTGTTTGTCAGGCTTAGAATCATACAGCCACCAGATTGGCCATCAGGAAATCAGTCCTGACGCTGTGTTTTCCTCTCATATTCTGTTTTTCACCAAAGATCTCAAACTGCACAGAGCGAAGTTTTGAAATGAATACCATGTGTGTGAATTTGAGTAGAGTGTCTGCAAGCGAGCGAGAGAGAGAGAGATATTAAAATAACAAAATCTGTACTTGCTATTAGTCTTGAGACCCACTCTCGAAGTGCTGTCTGGCAGGGTGTGGGGGGGGCCCCCTAATGAATTTGTGAGAAGCGTGGTCTGGCACTTGGCGCTTCTCTCAGGCAAAGATACTCCTCACTATGCCAGGTAGGGTAGAGGGGTTAGTGGGGAAGCATAGGAGTCTTAGAAATAAAAAAGTGTGGGAAGTCTGTGCCACTCTACGGGAACTGTGAGCAGAATGTAGGTTACAACAGGTCAGAGACTGAAAGTCAAGTCTGGGCCAGAGGAGGTAAACTATTCCATCTGTCTCTGTTTCTACGGGTCCTGGCTTTCCCTCTTCGGTCCCTCCTACCCGTCAGCTAGCGTTCATATCCACACAAAGCCTATTACAGGACTGATTCACGAACTGCTACTGCTCTCACCATCACCTCAATGTTGCCCCTTTAGAAAACGCACAAACTAATTTTGAGAAACTCCTAACGCTGAGTTTTAGCACCATGTGTGACGCCGAGGCCGAATGGTCGGCAGGCTGTCATCACTGAGTCTGGTAGACAAATTATCCGAGGAGGCCTGCTCACCCAGCAGGAGTCCTTAGGGTCTGCCAGACTCTAGCAATGACATCCTAGATGAGCTGTCACAACAAATGAGCACAGAGAAGACAGTCACACTCACACATTGAGAGGCTGATATCAAACCATACTCTGAATAATTCACCAAGCCAGAAAAAGGAGTAAACAATCTGCAGATATAAAATACTATATATGTTGCACAGAGGAATGTGCAGCAGCACAGTTGGTAGAACTGTTTCCTGGCAACAAGGTCCTGAGTTCAAAATCCTCTGCCGAGATACTTTTTACTATGTCGGTGTTCTATCAGATGAGCATACCCGGTCAGACCAGCATACTTATCGTCAATACCTGTTTATCTCTTTAGTTTATCCCTTTAGTTTTTTAAGAAAAATACACTTTAAACCACCTCAATGGGCGTGTATTCGTCGAGTTTTCCCCCGGGGGGTCACATTGAAAAGTCCTTATTTTTGAAGGAAAAGCACTGTACTTTTCAATGAAGATAACTTTAAACTAGTCTTAACTTTAAAGAAATACACTTTATACATTGCTAATGTGATAAATGACTGTTCTAGCTGCAAATGTCTGGTTTTTGGTGCAATATCTGCATAGGTGTATAGAGGCCCAGTTCCAGCAACTATCAATCCAGTGTTCTAATGGTACAATGTGTTTGCTCATTGCCTCAGAAGGCTAATTGATGATTAGTAAACCCTTGTGCAATCATGTTCACACATCTGAAAACAGTTTAGCTCATTACAGAAGCTACAAAACTGACCTTCCTTTGAGCAGATGGAGTTTCTGGAGCATCACATTTGTAGGGTCAATGAAACGCTCAAAAGGGCCAGAAAAAGAGAACTTTCATCTAAAACTCGACAGTCTGTTCTAGTTATTAGAAATGGAGGCTAATGCATGCAAGAAATTGCTAAGAAATTGAAGATTTCCTACAACAGTGTGTACTACTCCCTTCAGAGGACAGCACAAACAGGCTCTAACCAGTGTAGAAAAAGAAGTGGGAGGCCGCGTTGCACAACTGAGCAAGAAGATAAGTACATTAGAGTCTCTAGTTTGAGAAACAGAAGCAGAAACAGATGGTGGTGGTGAATTAGTGTGACTTTTCAGGAAAACACAAAATTGTATGGGTGACCCCAAACTTTTGAAAGGTAGTGTATACCAAAAACTAATCAAAGTTATCACACGAGTATATTTATATGAATACAGCAACAAAAAAACATTATAAAAACACAAAAAACATTTTCTGAGACTGTGTTTATTTAACAAACACCTAGAAAAAGTACACTATATATGATGTTATTTTCCATGTGAATCCCAAATTGTTCATTTCTAAAAAGTGATTTAAATCAGTCCTACCTGTCTTTATCCATACTGGGTCAGATCCTGATGTTTGAAAAAGTACTCTTCGCTATAATCTCTACCTCACTGCCTCACTGACTACTAGCTACATCACTTATATCACTGTAACAGGGGCGAAAATCCCAGGACCCCAAACCCATAAATTTTGGTGATGCTAATTGGCTAAATATTTCACAATAAACACTTTTTGAGCACCAGGTTCAAATGCAACGTCTATAGGAGACGGCATCAAGAGTGCAGAGAGTAGTTTGAGTCTTGCTGTATTTCTAGCTTTGGGAGCAGCACATTTTGAGCATTCAAGTATCCAGCATTCAGAACGGTGGACTTTGGAGGGAGGTATCCTTTTTATAATTTTGCACTTTTGTGTTAAGGTTTTCTGAATTGATCAAGAAACTACTTCTGTTAATACTTGGAAGCCTGAATGGAGTAAAGCTAGAGATAAGCCATATGTGGTTGGATCTTAAAACTGTGTTTTTCTCCTTTTTCTTTGTATGTTAGTTGTTTGCAAAGCCGGGAGTTTAAACCAAAGAGTCTTTCTCTCTCCGCTAGATAACCATGCTTTTAAGCCTGCAAAAACATCTGAATCACAAAAAATAAATCAGTTTTCTCTGAACACTTGGGATTTCCATCCTTGGAAGTTCAATAGAAACTGACTTTAGAAACAACTATGAAATGTACCCTAAAACAGTTCTCTAAGGAACTACATGCACATTAACTTAAAAATAGTGAAACATTGAGCGCCAATCAGCAGAGCAAAGGAAAATACCTTCTTAAAGGAATAGTACACCCAAAACATGATTAGCCTTCATTTTCTACTCACCCCCATGCTGAACAACACTCTGGAGTACTTTTTTGATATCTCAAATGCATCTGGAGATCTGGGAGGCTTCTTGCTGTCTGCTGACATTCAAATAATGGAGGTCTATGGTGACCGAGACAGAAAGGTCCATAAAAGTCCACAAAAAACGTGTCAATATTCCTCCATACTGCTCGTCCAATGTATTCCAAGTGTCCTGAGTGGGTAGCATCCAGAATTTACTCGAAACGAAGTCATTTAGAATGTTTTTAGAGCATAAACAGTAGTGTATAGGATTTCCTGAAAGCACGCACATGCGCGTTCACGACGCTACGGAAGCCGGCAGACCAAACCAGATGAAAGTGCGCATTCAGCTCGGCAAAGAACTCATGCTCTTCCTCAACACTGAAGTCCTCAGACATTTTTCTTTCGTTGTTTCTTTCTTTGCACAGGTAAACAGCACATTTCTTCTTCTACGCTTGCATTATTGGCAGAGCAGACGCTGAATGCGCACTTTCATCTGGTTTGGTCTGCCGGCTTCCGTAGCGTCGTGAACGCGCATGTGCGTGCTTTCAGGAAATCCTATACACTACTGTTTATGCTCTAAAAACATTCTAAATGAATTCGTTTCGAGTAAATTCTGGATGCTACCCACTCAGGACACTTGGAATACATTGGACGAGCAGTATGGAGGAATATTGACACGTTTTTTGTGGACTTTTATGGACCTTTCTGTCTCGGGCACCATAGACCTCCATTATTTGAATGTCAGCAGACAGCAAGAAGCCTCCCAGATCTCCAGATGCATTTGAGATATCAAAAAAGTACTCCAGAGTGTTGTTCAGCATGGGGGTGAGTAGAAAATGAAGGCTAATCATGTTTTGGGTGTACTATTCCTTTAACAGGTTGTTGTCTCTTCTGACCTTCCACATCTTATACTTATGTACTTTGGGTCTGATTTCTTGAAGTAAAGCAAAAATCTGATGATGGTGGAATCGTTGGTTTGCTTTAGCCTGGGTGGTTGAAATGTGGATCTGCCTGGAATGTTTGGCAAACTCTTTACACTCATTGTGTGCAGGTTCCCTTTTATACCGATCAGTTCCAACATGCCTCCACTGTGACTGACCATACACACGTGCATTTAATTTCTGATTTTTTTCACTGATAGGATAGACAGCGATAGAGACAACCTCACTGAAGCTGACCAGTTAGAGAAATATGTGCTTCTGAGGAGGGGGGGGGCAGCTTCCCAAGGCTTTTTATGCAAAACACTATATTATGTAAACTGGTAGAATCCTGGAATGTATTTGTTTCAAACATTTACTGTGGGAAGTTGGCAGGTTTTGTTCTTCAGATGCGTTGGGTCTTGAACACCTTTTAAGAGATTGTTGTGTAGGAAGTTGACAAATTTGGTGAAAAATCAGTGTTTTCCAGGTTTGGATAAAAAATACACATACCGTAAATTCCGGACTATAAGCCGCTACTTTTTTCCCACTGTTTGAACACTGCGGCCTATAATACAGTGCGGCTAATACCATGGGCGTAGGTTTGCATAGGGACCATAGGGACATGTCCCTACCAAAATTTTGAACCAACCTAAATGTCCCTACCAATAATTGGATGTGAGCAACATGTTTATAATTTACAGCAGTAGTTGTTGCAGCAGAGGCTTCTTTTTCTCTCACAGCTCCTCTGCCTGGTCTCTCCTGTCCCTTTCATGTAGCAGCGCATGGAACTGTGCTGCGCTGTTTAACTCAACTCTCATTGGTTGGTCTGCCTTAAGTTCCGCCTTCTCTCTCTCTGATTGGCTGTTTTCTAGTCAGCCTGCGCTTGGAGCACAACATTGAAAATTTATTCACACTAGAATGCTGCGGTTACTACAATTAATATTAGGCTACAAAACTAGTCCCAATAAAAAAAATGAATATCATGTACACTAAAAAACAAAAACCTTTTTTTTTTTCTTTTATAAAACGAAATATTCTGAGTCAGCCAGGAGTTCTGAAGACTGCTGGAAAAATGGGCAAATAAAGGCTGTAAGCATCAACATTTCTGATTCTTAGCCACAGCCACCTAAAAAAGAAAATGTGAGGGTTTCTTTTTTACCGATATTTAGTTAATATTACTGTTTTCATTTTTTTGTTTTTATTTTTACAATTTTGATATAATAACTGATCTAAGTGGGTTGCTCCTGGGGAAAGGCACATTTTACATTTATATTACTGTATGTTTTAAAGTCTCTATTCTCCAGTTAATGATGAATCACTTACTAAATTAGTTGACAGTTTTTGAAATAATTAATTAATATGATTCATTTTTTTCAGCCCCAGATGAAATACATGAAATGGGCTACACAGAGTAACTACAGCCCAGATGTTCAACTTTTATAGTGAAGTTAATATTTTAATGAATGTATTATTTTGCTTGATACAGAGAGAGAATAGTAGGTACAAATATTAGAGTGGGGTTTAACTCTGCACAATTCTATATCTTCAAAAGAAAATACTGTATTTACCTTCTCTCTTAGTCGTTCAAATGAAACCATTTTCAAAGTGGAAAACAGTCCTAATTCCACATTCATCAGAGCCGGTGATACTTCAAACATTGATAAACAGCATCTAATGAGTGTAGAGCTTATAACATTTTTATTAATGGAGCAAAATGTTTTTCTCTTTTAACAATGAATTCCTCTTATCAGTACGGATGCTCACATTGAGCATAAAAAAGGACATGCATATTGCATAGCACCAATGACACCAGGCCAATAGTGTCCCTACCAAAGTTCAAATCAAACCTACGCCCTTGGCTAATACATGTTTTTGTTCATGTCACAAAAAACAGACCAATAAAATTTATGAGTATTCACAGAGGCCAGTGGGTTCTCAATGCTAGGAGCCGTGTGAAAACATCCAACATCACCGGCGGGTTTCAGAAGGCTGGGCTGCTGCGGGATGAAGAGGACTGCGAGTGCTCAAGTGAGAGCGACAAAGATGAGACTGAAGTCAGTGACAGCATCCTAAGCTGTTCCATTCAGACACAGAGGAAGAGGACTTTGAGGGTTTTAGTGCGCAGGAGGAAGAAGAAAGTGATTAATGACTTTTCCTGGTCGGCTGCAATGTTCTGTGCGTTGTTCAATTAAAAGTACCGGTATATGCAGCGTTATTTGCGTGTTACTGACACATACGTATATTTAAAAGTGTTACAGTTTGAAAAAAAAAAGCATTCATAATATGTACCGTATTTGTTTGTTTTATCATACGGATTAAATCAAATGTTAAAAAAATGCTCACATGTAATATCTTTATTTGTAAATATCTCATACAACGTTGGAAACCTGCGGCTTAAAATCCGGTGTGGCTTATAAAAGTACAAAATTGATTTTCTTTCTAAAATTAGAGCGTGCAGCTTCTAATCAGGTGCGCTCTATAGTTCGGAATTTACGGTACTATATTTCTATATGGAAATAGATATATTATCTTCCTTCTTTTACTCTGTTTCTCTTTCTTTTTTCCTTCCTTCCTTCTTTCCTTCCTTCCTTCCTTCCTTCCTTCCTTCCTTCCTTCCTTCCTTCTTTCCTTCCTTCCCTCCTTCCTTCTTTCCTTCCTTCCTTCCTTCCCGTTCTATTGTCATTTTCTTTCCCTCCTTGTCTACTACCTTACTTATTTTCTTCCCCTGTCTTTTCTTTTTTCTTTTTGGTGATTTGTTTTACCAAGTTAGGTATTTTCCATTGTAGAAGCATCTGCCATAAATATAGTGGACTCAGTAGTGTGAAAGTCTGACAGCTCTGGAAAGCGGAGACTGGAACAATCTTGAACATGCGTTGGAAGCCTTTACGCTGATTATTTTTGTAGATTTTTAGTTAATGGTGTTAATAATAGAGCTGATAAGTGGATGTGTGGAAACAGCCAAAGGAACATCTGCTTGAACTTTCAGTCGAAGTCTTTCCTCAGACATAGGAGCACGTAGCTGTTTGACAACAGACTTTCTCCCCTTCGTTCTCGCATCAGTCTTCTGTCAGCAGAAGAAATGTTGTCGTTTGTTATCCTTGAAATGCCTGACACTGATATTTTTCCAGAGGAATGTAGTGATTCTTGAAACTATCTTGGTGGTGAAATCAGGGAGCATCTCTGCTCACAACTCAGACAGATCAGATCCTTGTAAATGGAAACATACGTATCCAGCCAAATTTTCAATGTGTCTATTTTCATTTCATCCAGCTTCACTGTTTTGGTTCAACTTGTGTTGTTAACCTTGGCTAGTTAACCACTTAAGCCTGGCATAAACTGTAAGTTTTTTGTTTTTTTTATCGTTGCATGCAGCTGCAGCTCACACTGTACGACTAAATCGCAGGGTTTAAAAGTTCACAGCTCACGATGTATGTTCTCACACTGTGCGGCCCGACGCTCTGATGCGATCTTCCTGCTCACACTGTACGTCTTAAAACCACGTCTGACTCAGCTCCGCAGTGAGATGGCGATACTCGGAAGTTCTATCTGGAAGCCAAACGCGTGGAACCACAAAAAGACGGAAGTGTCGATGCCTCCTGATAAATATGAAGCTCACTAGAGAGAGAGTTGCTGCCTTGGCAATTTGTGCAATTTTGTGCTGAAAGCCGCTAAAAGAAAAGGCAACAACGTATTTGGACAAAGACATGGCTGAGCAAACATGGCTACTAAAGTCTGTGAATTTTAGAGAAAGAACTGCATTTCACTCGCACCCCCGCGACGCTTCTATGTTTTCGTCTGAGAGGAAGAAGAAGAAGAATCCTTGTTTGTGCACTGGGTGATTTACCCACGACCACCTTACGACGGCCGACTAAATTCAAACATTTTTACTTTTTCCCGACATTACAATTCCTGATCAGGAGGTGGTCGTGAGAGGCTAATCGCCCACCGCTACCCAATGTATACTACACAATGAACGACGCATGATCCGGCTGAAAGTCGGCCCGATCGAAATATTCTCGCACGACTGGAGGGGAAACGTCGTACAGCGTATGCCGGACTTTAACAGATAAGACAATCATAACTGGTCACCAATAGATAACTTTCTTCATATCTTTGTATATCATTATAAATCTTCCAATTGACATTATTGCAATGTTATGAACCTTTAAAGTCATAAGGAAGTCATATTTAAATGTCTAATCATTCTGGCTTAAACATGTTTATAAATGTGCTCTTTATCAGACGATACTGTCCCAAAATTTGGAAAATTTCTATTTTAAAAGAAAATCCTGTCTTAAAATCAGTGGGGTTTTTTTTTATTATCTTAAGGCCAGTTAGTTATATGTCAGCTTGTACACCTAAATTCGGCCAATCATATATCAACGTTCATCTGTCAATCAAATTTTTTCAGGCATAACATCTCAATTCATATGTCGCAGCTAATATACGCAATGGTTCGAATAAGAAATAGGAATCATTTCCTTTCCCATTGAGTTCCGTCTCAGTGTTCACGGGGATGGACGTCTGTGTCTTCAGCAGGCGTAGAGCTAACAGAACTGGTAGGTTTGCGAGGCAAGGGCTCAAACATGTACGGCTGTAAGCCTTCTACACCAAACCAAGCTTCTGCTGCCCTGGCGTCCTCTTCCACAACAACTTCGTCCCCGCTTTCCTCCTCTAAATAAAAAATGTATGATGGAGGAGACTCATCCATGACCTCCGACACTAAATTCTCCTCCTCTTGCATGTTTCCTCTGTCCATAGCGTTCCTTGACAGTGTTGTTTCTAAGTCACCAATTAAGTGCTACTTGTTCCCAATGTAATTTTCCATTGGGAACCTACTAGCACTAAGTAGCTAACTGGTTAGCAAGATGCTTCCGATGAACCTTGTGAACCTTCCGCCACAACAATCCCGCCCTCATGATAAACGACTCACATTAACTTTATTCACTCGTGTAAAGTCGGTCACCACTCAGGAGAATTCGGAAATGCAACGGTTGGAACGGCCGTTTACCTACAACTTTAAAAGTCTTCATGTATTAACTATTCCTAATTTTCTAAAAGTAAATCTTAATTTTGCTTGTTATTTCTTTCTTTAACTTACATCTTTTTATACAGTAATTAACAGGTAAAAACACAATAAACACTGTAAAAACCAGCACTTTTGAAGAATGAACTGGAGATTTTTTTTTTATTAAACAAAAAAATGTTTGCTTGTGTCTCATGGACTCTTTGAACTATGCTAACGTAAAGAGAGCTTCACTTTATCTTAATACTGTTGCTTTAAAAGATAAGTCCCTTCATGATGCCCATCTCCTGTTTGAACAGGGTGTACTGTAAAGGCATTCTTCATGCTGTGTACTGTTACAATACTAAACATGCTTGATGAACCCAGTAACCTCAGCTGACAGCAGTTTGGGCTCTGATCACCCTTTAAATTGGATAAAAATCTGCCCTCTGGCTAAATTCCTTTAAATGTTCAAACTGTTATCTCATAATTACATTTGTCCAATTGGTAATTGTCTTTATGACCCTTGTAAAATGTTTGCGTTTTTTGTCAGTGTTCTCAGAGCTGAGGAACCTCATTTATATTAATAAAGCTGAGATTCAGGAGGATTATGCAACTTTATGTTGTCAGCGATTCGTCTTAGTGACATAGAAACATGTTTTTTTTCTTAGAAATCTCCTGATTTTATTAACACATCTTTTCAAATTAGAAGTATTAGAAGGATTTTATTAGTGAAAGAAAGTTAAAATTACTTTAATTACTTCCAGCGGTAACTAATGAATCAGCTGTGATTAATCCGTTTTTGATAAGCTGTGTTTAAAGGGTTATATAATAGTTTTTATTTTTGTCTTTGAGGAATCAGAATACCTCCTCAGCTTTAGGTCCTGTTTCATGAACACCAAAGCTCATATAGTTTCTGAGCACTATTTGTTCTCCATCCCTCATGGAATCCAATATTGCTTTTCACTTTTTCACATCGTATCTTGGACTTTTCCTTTTTCTTTTGGCACCAGGAACACAATTGCTGATGGTTTTCCTGTTTTTCTTTTTTATTTCTTTTATTATTATTTTTATTTTTTTCCAGTTTTTATAAAAAAGCTTGAGTCACCTGGTCTGGCTATGGTATATTTTTAAAAAGTGTTCTGGCTACTAACAAATAGACCAAATGAATTGTAACAAAGATGAGTGAGTGAATTAATTTAGGTATGTATATATGTGTGTGTATATATATATATATATATATATATATATATATATATATATATATATATATATATATATATATATATATATATATATATATATATATATATATATATATATTTGGTTCACGGTTTCGTTGTCACGGTTTTCGGTTCGGTTCGGTATATGTTTATTGTTACACCAAAAAAAAAAAAATTAATAAAAATTATTAAAAAAAAGAATGAAAAAAAAAATGAATGAGATTAATGAAAAAAAATCCCCAAAAATTAATGAATTGTAATTATTTTTATTGATTTGCGGAAACCCTGGATCATTTCCGTATGTTTTGCTGCTTTGAATTTAATCATCTCTCGCATGCTCTCTACGATCTCCAAGGAACTCAGAGCGGAGCGGACGGGAGCCACAGTGGAGGCTGTAGGCTTTGCTTTGAGCAGGCAGTCTGGAGCGCAGCGGGGTGGAGTGGAGCGCTGATGGAGTATGTGGGATTTCGGGGTTAGCATGACATGTTGGTCGTGTTGCTGTTAGCATAAACAAAACGTGTTGCACAATGCTTGCACACTGTTGCACTTTTATCCGCAACACCCCGTTACTGCGCGTTACTCAGGTCGCACAATGAACCTTTTTTTTCATGATAGGACTCGTGCGCGCCTTGTCATGAGAGAGGGGAGGATGAGAATGGCTGATGTATAGTGAGATTCCGTCTCTCAGTTGGGTAGGTGGGTGTTTCCACTGGTGGGTGTTAACGTACAGCACACACAGAGAGATGGAGAGTGAGTATGACTCCAGCGGCAAAAAAACGTTTTCCAGATGGAAATACTGGTGTTACGTCGAGCTGCGTGTCCCCATCACATACGGTTTCCTCTGCATCTCCGCACAGCGCAGGATTCACCGCGCAAGCGACAGGAAACGCGCATGCCCGCTAAAGGCGCGCAACAGTCGCCCTGTGCTCGCGCCACAGGAGAACTATGGAGAGCCTACATGGAGAAAGGGAGAAGGATGGATGGATGGATGGATGGATGGATGGAGACTGCCTTTTCAACCTACTGTATTTTTTATTTTAAACATTATTTGATGGCCTTTTTGGCAGGGATGGAGATCCATATTTTATGTCACACACAGAGTATACATCTAGATAGATAGATGTTGCAGTATCTATAACAACCCAAACACACAGGATTTCAGAATTAGACATCCCCAGTTATTAATTTCATATACTCACCAGATCTGAATGTCCTGTTAAAAAACTTCACATGGCGTTCCCCCCTGATGTCATTTATGTTGAGTTGCAATAAATGCTAAACTCTCTGCAGGTTCTTGTCTTTGTCGTCCGCTCTGTTCAGCTGGCTTTGGAAACACACGGCGAGAAGGTGGGGGCCGGGTGGTGAGGGTTACAGGGGCGAGAAACGCAAAAGTAACGCAATAGTTACTTTTACTAGTAACTAGTTACTTTTATTGTGGAGTAACTCAGTTAGTAACTCAGTTACTTTTAGTAACTCAGTTACTTTTTGGGAGAAGTAACTAGTAACTATAACTAATTACTTTTTCAAAGTAACGTGCCCAACACTGTATATATATATATATATATATATATATATATATATATATATATATATATATATATATATATATATATATATATATATTGGGGTCACCCAAAAAATTTTGTGTTTTCCTGAAAAGTCACACTCATTCACCACCATATGTTGTGAAATGAATAGAAAATAGAGTCAATACATTGAAGAGGTTAGAAATAAATATTTGTTTTTGAAATAAGATTTTTTTTACATCAAACTTTGCTTTCATCAAAGAATCTTCCATTTGCAACAATTACAGCATTGCATCCTTTGGCATTCTAGCTGTTAATTTGTTGAGGTAATCTGGAGAAATTGCACCACACGCTTCCAGAAGCAGCTCCCACAAGTTGGATTGGTTGGATGGGCACTTCTTGTGTCCATACGGTCAAGCTGCTCCCACAACAGCTCAATGGGGTTCAGATCTGGTGACTGCGCTGGCCACTCCATTACCGATAGAATACCAGCTGCCTGCTTCTGCTCTAAATAGTTCTTGCACAATTTGGAGGTGTGTTTAGGGTCATTGTCCTGTTGTAGGATGAAATTGGCTTCAATCAAGCTCTGTCCACTGTGTATGGCATGGCGTTGCAAAATGGAGTGATAGCCGTCCTTACTCAGAATCCCTTTTACCCTGTACAAATCTCCCACCTTACCAGCACCAAAGCAACCCCAGACCATCACATTACCTCCACCAGGCCTCCCACTTCTTTTTCTACTCTGGTTAGAGCCTGTTTGTGCAGTCCTCTGAAGGGAGTAGTACACACCGTTGTAGCAGGACCGCTACCTCCATCTTTGTGCAAGGAGGAACAGGAGGAGCACTGCCAAAATTACCTTCAAAAGGCCACAAATGTGCATGGGTCTGCACAAATGAGGATGTATGAGGGCCTGTCGCCCACAGATGGAGGTTGTGCTCACAGACTAACACCATGCAGGGTGCTTGGCATTTACCAGAGAACACCAGGATTGGCATATTCGCCACTGGCACCCTGTGCTCTTCACAGATGAAAGCAGGTTCACACTGAGCATATCTGACACAGAGTGGAGAGCAACCAGCAGTATGCAGCATCCCTCAGCATGGCCAGTGGGTTTGACAGTGGGTCAGTAATGGTGTGGGGTGGAATTTCTTTGGAGGGCCACACAGCCCTCCATGTGCTCAACAGAGGTAGCATGGCTGCCATTAGGCACTAAGATTAGTTTTTCCGACCCCTTGTCAGACCATATGCTAGTGCTGACACAAAAAAATGAAATGAAATGAAAAAGAGGATCTGTAAAGGATTTTGGGGGTGGGGGTGGGGGTGGGGTCATCTTTTTAGTGGAGTCAGATAAAAATAATTTTTTCTCCCATTTAGCTTTTTTTCCGGTTGTTCTCCTTTTTTGTTGCAGTGATTTTGGTTTGCAGATGGTTTTAACATGTACGGATTTGCCTCTAGGAAAAAGGGCTTCAGAGGGCTGATTTAGTGGATGTTCCTGTGCTGTGCTTTGAACTCTGTCCACCTCTTTCTATCTGATTTAGGATGGCCCACGTTCTGCAATTTGATGAGCAAAGCAGAAAAGTCAAGGATGCCAACATGCAGGATGAAGATACATTCGAGATCTATGATCCGCGCAACCCAGTCAACAAGCGAAGGAGAGAGGAGAGCAAGAAGATCATGAAGGAGAAAAAGGCCAAAAGGTGAAGTGCTGAAGGGTCAGAGGTGTGTTCCTGCCAGGGTCACTCAGCATCCTGCCTGGCCACTTTCCCATCGCTTCAGAAGGGCTTTGCTTAATAATCTCTCATGTTGAACATCTGGGTTGAGGATGCCGGGCTTAGCTTATCTGTGATTGAACAGCTGTTCTGGTTGCTGCTCAGCTCCTCAGCAGAAGTAACACACTGCAGTCATTAAAAGGTAGATGATTACTCGGTGTACCGTTCATTTCTGACTTTATGTTTAGGGTTATTTACACTGTGAGAAAAAAATCTGTAAAAGTTTCCTGAAACAAAATAAACCACATTCTTTTAAGTGTTTTGGTTCAATGGCAATTTTTTTTTTCTTTTTTTCTTTACTCCTGGAAAAACAAAATTGAAACCTGAAGTGAAAAATTTTTCGTTTTATGATGTAGAAACCTTTAAATCTTTTCCCAGTTTGTCTGCTTCATTGGAGTTTTATTCAACTGATCAAAAATCAATAAAACATTTTTCTAAGGTGTAATTTATTTTCAAAACATGTTACAAGTACATATCTGACAAAATTCGTATTTACAGGTGCTGGTCATAAAATTAGAATATCATGAAAAAGTAGATTGATTTCAGTAATTCCATTTAAAAAGTGAAACTTGTATATTATATTCATACATTACATACAAACTCATATATTTCAGATGTTTATTTTGTTTAATTTTGATGATTACAAATGACAACAAATGAAAATCTCAAATTCATCATATCAGAAAATTAGAATATTGTGAAAAGGTTCAAAATTGATGGCCCCTGGTGCCACACTCTAATCAGCTAATTAACTCAAACCACCTGCAAAAGCCTTTAAATGGTCTTTCAGTCTAGTTCTATAGGCTACACAATCATGGGGAAGACTGCTGACTTGACAGTTGTCCAAAAGACGACCATCGACACCTTGCACAAGGAGGGCAAGACACAAAAGGTCATCGCTAAAGAGGCTGGCTGTTCACAGAGCTCAGTGTCCAAGCACATTAATAGAGAGGCGAAGGGAAGGAAAAGATGTGGTCGAAAAAAGTGTACAAGCAAGAGAGATAACCGCACCCTGGAGAGGATTGTGAAACAAAACCCATTCAAAAATGTGGGGGAGATTCACAAAGAGTGGACTGCAGCTGGAGTGAGTGCTTCAAGAACCACCACACACAGACGTATGAAAGACATGGGTTTCTGCTGTCGCATTCCTTGTGTCAAGCCACTCTTGAACCACAGACAGCGTCAGAAGCGTCTAAAGAGAAACAGGACTGGACTGCTGGTGAGTGGTCCAAAGTCATGTTCTCTGATGAAAGTAAATTTTGCATTTCCTTTGGAAATCAAGGTCCCAGAGTCTGGAGGAAAAGAAGAGAGGCACTTCATCCACGTTGCTTGAAGTCCAGTGTAAAGTTTCCACAGTCAGTGATGGTTTGGGGTGCCATGTCATCTGCTGGTTTGTCCATTGTGTTTTCTGAGGTCCAGGGTCAACGCAGCCACATACCAGGAAGTTTTAGAGCACTTCATGCTTCCTGCAGCTGACCAACTTTTTGGAGATGCAGATTTCATTTTCCAACAGGACTTGGCACCTGCACACAGTGCCAAAGCTACCAGTACCTGGTTGAAGGACCATGGTATCCCTGTTCTTAATTGGCCAGCAAACTCTCCTGACCTTAACCCCATAGAAAATCTATGGGGTATTGTGAAGAAGAAGATGCAATACACCAGACCCAACAATTCAGAAGAGCTAAAAGCCACTATTAGAGCAACCTGGGCTATCATAACACCTGAGCAGTGCCACAGACTGATCGACTCCATGCCACGCCGCATTGCTGCAGTAATACAGGCCAAAGGAGGCCCAACTAAATACTGAGTGCTGTACATGCTCATACTTTTCATGTTCATACTTTTCAGTTGGCCAACATTTCTATAAATCCTTTGTTTTTATTGGTCTTCAGTAATATTCTAATTTTCTGATATGATGAATTTGAGATTTTCATTTGTTGTCATTTGTAATCATCAAAATTAAACAAAATAAACATCTGAAATATATGAGTTTGTATGTAATGTATGAATATAATATACAAGTTTCACTTTTTAAATGGAATTACTGAAATCAATCTACTTTTTCATGATATTCTAATTTTATGACCAGCACCTGTATATTCAGCCTCTACAATACCTCTAAATGAAATCCTTCCATTTACCGTCACAAGTGACCTAATTAGTAAATAGAGTCCACCTGTGAGCCAATGAGTGCTTGGATAGGTTCATCTGTTTAGCAAGGACCTCATAGTTGTTTTAGTAACTCAGGGCGGTTCCAGTCCCAGCCCGTTGACTCTCAATCCCTTTCCAAAAAGGAGTTAAAAAATAACAATAAAAAATGGCTCAACTACAAACCTACCAAAACATGGCGGAAATGACCCATTCAAAATGGATGCTGTCACATCTACAGTAGTTATATTTTCCTCCTAACCCTTTGCATGTATGTAGTATTTATATAGCATATTTCAAATCAGAAAATAAAAATAAAGTACCATTGCAGCTGCACAGAGGCAACACAAATAATTAGAGAATAAAAGTGAATAATTAGAATAAGATTGGACTGAAAACAGATCCATAGCATACAGGTACGTTATAATAATAATAAAAAAAAAATCTTAATTGAAAGCAACTGACAGTTTCAGCACTTATGTTACTTATGTTATGTTTCAGCACTTACTAATGTTTTCTGGAAGTATCTTCCAAATGGGTGGAGCATAAGAACCTAAAGCTGCTGCTCCATGTTAGGTTCTGGTTCTACATCTCCAAAGTAGTTTTCTATGTATTGCATCCTGGTGCTGAGTCATGCAGGGATTTATAGAGTGACACAAGGAAGCATGAGATACAAGGAGCTAGCCATAGATTTTAGAGCTGGGATGATGTGCTCCACTTTCTTAATTGTAGGGCCCTGTCACACCTTGCTGATTTAGGCAGTGTATGCCTGATGTTCCAGAATCTCCTAAAACATGTGCATACGCTGAACTTTCTATGTATTTTTTCAATTTTGGGTGTCTACATAGCGTATTCATAACGAGTCCAGAACTTCTGCCCAACGACAGCTTAACTTATCCATAACGCACGGCAGCGTAATGCGCATGAAATGATGCGCAAGCCAGTGACCTGAGGGGGGCAGCGATGTGCCAGGTCTGTATAAAAAGATGCGTTTGATCGCAGTATAAACCTAGTTGCTGTTTACCGCCCGCCAGGAAAAAAAGAACAACAAAGAAGGTTTGCAGTTGCAGCAGATCAGTGTCATTGCTAAGTAGTTTGTTGGTCGTGGGCGTGAACGGAGGGAGGATCCATCACACTCAGCTTCTTGTTCACCCTATGATAGGGATGAAGTCTGGAGGAGAACTGACGGTTTCCTCCTGTGAACCCCCTTTTATACCAAAACGCTGCCAATGCGCCATTTTACAGTAGCTGTAAGTTAAAAACACGCTCAGCAGGTGGCTGGAACACATCAGATATGGTGATGTGCATCGGAGATCAGTTCTTGATAAGTTGTGCATTATTTATGCATAAGTTCCTCATAGGTTTTGGATAGGCTGGACACCACGAATTATGAGTAAATTACAACATATGTCCACGATCAGATAACTTACCTGTAACCTATGGCCCACGCATGAGCATAGGCTGGCATACGTCGGTGAAGAGGTTGTGAAGTGAAGAGGTTGGGTCTTTTCAAAGATTCACAAAAATCTTCCACAATACCTTTAACATTTCAGTAGATATTGAATAAAAGGGACCCTAAGATGGACCCTTGGAGAACGCCACATGATTTTTGTGGTTTCTAATGTAAAGTTACCTGCTGACACAGAGCTCCTTTCCTTCAATATGGATTTAAACCAGTATAGACTGATAATGGAGTCATCAACAGTGTGGAATCCTGCACTAAGGTCCAACCAGTGAAACTAAGTGGCAAATAGTCTGACAGCTTGTCAGAATGAGGTATGCTGTCTTTAAATGACAGTTTTACATCTCTGGATATTTGAAATAATAAGTGATTTAGAGTTTTTGTCATGTTTATTTTTTTTTGGTTTGTCTAAAAACATCTAGTTTAATAATGTGTAAGAAAACCTTCTTGTTTTTGAAACACACTACTGAACGCATAGAAAAAGTTTCCAAACTACAAATTGTTTTTGCTTTTATTCAGTTTTTTTTATTATTATTATTTTATTATCTAATTCATGTAAAGTACTTTGAATAATACATGCACTGAATTGTGTTATATTAATAAACTTGCTTTGCCAAATGCAAAAAATAGATGCAAAAAATAGAGAAAGCTTCAACCAGGGACACTTTTTCTCCCTGTGCTCTGAAATGCTACTTGCTGCAGCACTATTTGTTCTATTGCTGTCCTGAGATTGTGCTTCAGTTTTTCATGTAAAGCTGAGCTGATCAGTGTCCACGTGAGGCCAAAAATGTGAAACAGGCGACACAGCAATTTAACAGGGTTTGCCTTTGGGTGCTTGACAGGTTAAAATGTGTTTGTCTTGACTTACTCAAAAAAGTGAAGAAAAAAAAAGATAATAAATAAGTTAAAGCTTTTAAGTCTGAGTTCAAAGAGTTCTGCATTTTCAGGGTCATTTTTCTTCCTGTCCAGAAGTAGGCTAAAGAGGTCCCCTTTTACAGTAGGGTCTCCTCTTTATGTGGAAAAAAATACCTCTTTCTCATTAATTGTAGTCCTTTTAGTGCATATTAACTTTTTTTTCTTTAAACGTAAATCATTTTTTCTACAGATATATCTTTGGGAATATCTAAAGAATTTTTTCTTGTCTGAGCATCTCCAGCTTTCAGCGCTCAGAGCTTTTTTTTTGGTGTTGTTTCACATATGGACATGTCTTTTACTCTTTTAAACTTCAAAGAATAGAAACCTTTTGATTGAGAAGTTTTCGTTTGATTGAAGATGAGCAGAAAAGCTTTGACTGCTTTTTGCAAGGATGTTGCCTGACACATAAATCAGTAAATGACGGTTAAAGTGAAGGACAGGACATTGTCGTATGTTTCCAGGATGACCGTGAGAATATTTCTCTGAGTCACAGCTCTCTGCTTATAGCATAAAAGCTTTGTTGAAGGCATTTTGATAATTTTATGCATCTGGGAGAACAAGAGATCTCAATTAAAAGGAAAATAATTAATAAAGTAATATTAATAATTAATAGTCTGTGAAGACTGAAAATGTATTTTCTTAAGACTTCAGTAACTGCAGTACTACCTCCAGAGCTGTCCTCATCTCCACAGGCTGAGGTCCTGCTTCAATGCTTCAGCCATGTTTGACCAAGCCATGAGAAAAAGGAGGCTGTGCCTTTAAATAAAAAATAAAATAAAATAAAAAAAAACCCCACCAAACTGAATTAAATAGCTTAATAAGTTGATTCTGTTTGGATAAGAACTTTTTTTTTTTTTTATTAGAAATGTAATTCAAAAATACTGTATTGATATTAAAGGGATGTTAAATGTTGTAAGCTCTAATTGGCTTTTTTCATGGAGTTTGATACACTGGAAGAACAATCTAGAAAAAAGTAAAAACCTCCTAAATTAAGTGTATTTACCCTTAATTTTAGCAGGTAAATGAGATAGTTTGCCAATGGAATTAGTATTTTTACTCTTAAAATAAGATAATTAGATAATTTGCACTTGAAATAAGACAATCCAATTGTGTTTTCTTATTTTAAATGTCAATTATCTTGTTCCATTGGCAAAATGTCTCTTTTACCTCCTCAATCCAAAAACAAATGCACTTATTTTAAGAAAAAAATGACTGATCTAGATTTAGATTTTTTCCAGTGTAGCTGTAGGCAGGAAGGATCTTCTGTAGCAGTCTGTGTTACCCTGCATCTAGAGAAGCCTCTGACTGAAGATCCCGTGTTTAAGTCTCCTGAAGAAGATGATCATTGTTGTCCAAAATGTTCTTCCTTTTATAAAGATTATTCTTTGTGAAATCACCTCCAAAGGTTCTAGAGGAGTTCCTCCTTTTAGTATTCCAACCTTTTTTAAATCTGAGGTCTTTCAGATTTAAAAAAAAAAAGGCTACAGAAGGCGCCTACAGAACTGTATGTCTGTCAGGGTGCTGACCACACTGACAGACACACAGTTCTGTAGGAGCACATACTAAAGTCTACCCGTCCGGTACGCAATGATCCAGGACACGATGAGGGCCTCCTCCTGCATCGCCTGTCTGGTCACCTGTCACCTGTCATCACCTGTCATCTTCTCACCCAGTAGAGCCGGATGGATTGGGTTGAAAGCACTGCAGAAATAAAAAAACATGATTCTCACAATGAACTGCAGTGGATCAGTGAAGGGTCCGACCATGGGCCTTAGCTGTTCCAGGACAAGCTGCTTGAAGTTCTTCATGATATGGGACGTCAGTGCCACCGGTCTGTCGACCTGTGGGCTGCTAGGACCCGCCATTTTTGGCAGAGGAACGAGGCACAACGTCTTTCACAGCCCGGGGACTCTCTGGAGCTGCAGGCTCAGGCTGAAGACTATAGGCTTAGTAGTCCACACAGTTGAAAGGCACAAGCTTTGAGCACCATACACCATCAGGGCCTGCAGCTTTTCCAGAGTGGAATTGTAATTCTATTGCTCCATTTCGACTCAAATCTCCTTAATTTTTGCAATGTATTACTTTCTCTTGCCTGTCTTCAAGCACTAAAGGAATACTCACTAATAGATAATGTTCATCACAGCATGTGCCTCTAATTTAAGATAAAAACAATCACAAGTGGAAATAGACTTCAGGACCCCCAAGTATTTTAGTTTATTTATTTTTTTACATAGGAAATGCAATACTAGCTTTATCACTATAATTAGTTAGCACCTGCAACAACTAGTAAATAGCAGCGAGTCTTTTGACTTGCAACTAAAACATGATCAGCTTAGGTGCATTTTTATCCCTAATATCTGAGTTCTGTTTCTAGAAGCAAACTGATGGATGTAGTATTAGACGCCAGAGACTAAAGCACTCTATTTGCTTTGCAGACATGTTTGGCCAACTGTCCCTGACCTCTTGAACTGCGACTGCTTAAAAGTGACTTTTAGTTCAACACAAGGGATATTGATGATTTTCAAGTATCAAACAAAAGACTCTTTCAATAAACACTAAAAAACATTTTATGCATCATGGCTGCTTGTTCTCAGACGTCCAAGGACGGAACAGAGAATGCATTTGTCTCTGCTGTCAGCTCTTTGTCTGCACCTCACTTCTAAGAACAAGATTCAAAATGTCCCAGCCTCTACTGATGCAGCAGACATATGGCCATGACTACATACACTAAAACACGAGATGATATGTTCATTCTGGCTCTGGAGAAAGCCAGACTCTTTACTGTCACTGATGGAGAACGATGAATAATATTAAATAATGGAAAAGACCTGAAGTAGCTTAAAAATGTAGATTGACAGTTTATGGTGAAAAAATGTATTTGGTTTAATAAATAGTAGGATATTTAAGAATTAAAAAAAAGGGCCAATTTCGGATCTATTTGGGATCAGATTCATTCTTATAATGTCAAATAAATGTAAATGTAAATCCCTTTTACTGTCCCACAATGGGGAAATTTACTCTCTGCATTTAACCTATCCCCTTGGGGAGCAGTGGGCTGCCATTGTGTGGCGCCCGGGGAGCAGTGTGGGGTTAACCCTCAGTAAAATACAGTGAAATACTTTGAAAATAAAAATTTTCAAAGTATCTTGTCCTGGATTCCAAGTGTTGTTGGAATTCAGGACAAGACCTCATTACCTTTGTAACAATCAAAAAATATGGATATTTTGATGGCAAAAATTTATGTCAATGTAAAAACGAGAAACGCCAACTAGCCCGAATATATTCAGAAAAATATCAAAAGTGTTTCTATAAGAAATTAATGAAAAACACTCTTAGAGTGAAACAATTTTTTTTTTTTTGGTACAACAGAACCTTAGATGCATTAATGCTGATACTGGCACTTACATTGTTTAGTTTATAAAGATAAATATAATTGTTAAATAGGCTTATTAACTTTTAACTTTACTTTTTAACTTTTCAATTAGCTTTTTCCCTTTTTTTCTTAACTTTTTTTTCTTGTGCTTCCTGACCTCACTGAGGGACAGGGGGGAATCCATGTGTAATGGGTATGCAATAGATCAAAAACTCTAACTTTCCCTATAAAGGGTTAAGGGTTTTGCTCAGGAATCCAGAATAGTTGCCATAAAACAGTTATGGTATATATGCAGCCATATTGATAGGTGCATTGTAGCTGCTAGCCTTTTTTCAGACATAGTTGATGGTTAAATTTGATCATGTGAGTTTTGTGTATCCAGCCACCATGACTGTATTAGATCTGTGGCTGTCAGTTTGTTGGCCAGTCTAGCTGCTTGGCACGAGAAAAAAATTAACCACTGGCTGCAAACAAACGCTCATAATATCACTCAAGAGGATTAGAGGCTTAAGTTTTAATCAAAGGTTGCCTCAGCTCTCTCTGACAGCAGCCCTCATTTTGGTTTTGTTGAGCTGATGTTATATTCTGAGTTGAAAAATTTGGAAAGGGAGCAAAGCCGTAAAAGTGAGCCATCTAAGATCTGTCCGCTTTGCCACCACTGAACCGACATATTAGAACAGCTTAGTAGAAAGAAATGTCTCTTTAAAGGTCTAAAATCCACTTGTGTCATCTTCCTGGATCAACTTTGGACCTGGATAGTTCTGGGAGGATTTATACGCTTCCATTTTGAAGTCAGAAAGCAGGGCAAGACTTAAAATAAATGAAAAGACAAAATGTATGATGGACAAAACCGCTTAAGTAAAATTTTATTTAATTTCTTTCAATAGCATGGAAACCCCTGTTTTTCTGGAGTGGAGTCACATTCAGAGAACATTATCGATAGTAGTTGTTTGGAGATAACCAAGGCATTAAATGTTAACTCTGCTTTCTCTCCTTTTTACACAACAGGATAATCTGGTAATCAGTAAATGAGTCAGACAGAGGACTTAGATTTTGTCTTTTTAAACATGAAGGAACAACACCAGCTGTATTATTTTATAGTACAAATTAGGTTTAATTATTGTACTTTGGCCAAATGTTTAAATACATCTTTATTAGCCGATACAGAACATTTTAAATTGGCGTTTTTCTCTGATTTTTATCACTCCATGGCCATGCTGCATAATCCTCATCAGTGATAATTCATTATTTTCTCTCTAAATGTGTCCTCGGCACGTCATAGAGATGTTCCAGGATCTGAGACCATTGAGGCGTCTGGAGGTGATGATGGGGCTGAGGAGAACCCAGCGGAAGCTGGCAGGAAGCATGAAATGGAGATGCTGTCATTATCTAGCAGCCTAAGTAAACTTCCAAAATGTCAGGGTTTGCTTCATATAATCTGTAGAGGGTGAAAGATGAGGTCTGAAGCAGCATAGCTCTTATACTAGCTTGGAGCAGGCTGCCTTCCTCATTTCCTCCCCCAGAGATGCTCTCAGTTCATCAGGTTCAGGAGTTACATCTGGATCACTAACTGGGCTTCCCTCTTGGACCTGAATCTATCCTACTTTGGAGACAGATCGCCCAGATAAGAGAGCTAAGGTGAAAATGGCACTTTGGAACAGGCAGAGAGTTTACCAGAACCGGGCAGAGAATTTACCAGAACCGGGCAGAGAGAGAACCAGAACTATGCAGAGAGAGAACCAGAATCGGGCAGAGAGAGAACCAGAACCCAGGCAGAGAGAGAACCAGAACCCAGGCAGAGAGAGAACCAGAACCGGGCAGAGAGAGAACCAGAACCGGACAGAGAGTGAACCAGAAATGGGCAGAGAGTGAACCAGAACCCAGGCAGAGAGTGAACCAGAACCCAGGCAGAGAGAGAACCAGAACTGGGAAGAGAGTGAACCAGAACCCGTGCAGAAAGTGAACCAGAACCCAGGCAGAGAGTGAACCAGAACTGGGCAGAGAGTGGACCAAAATGGGCAGAGAGTGAACCAGAACACAGGCAGAGAGTGAACCAGAATCGTGCAGAGAGTGAACCAGAACCCGGCAGAAAGAGAACCAGAATCGTGCAGAGAGAGAACCAGAACCGGGCAGAGAGTGAACCAGAACCGGGCAGAGAGTGAACCAGAACCCAGGCAGAGAGTGAACCAGAACCGTGCAGAGAGTGAACCAGAACCGGGCAGAGAGAGAACCAGAACTGGGCAGAGAGAGAACCAGAACCCGGGCAGAGAGAGAACCAGAACTGGGCAGAGAGAGAACCAGAACTGGACAGAGAGTGAACCACAACCGGTCAGAGAGTGAACCAGAACTGGACAGAGAGTGAACCAGAACCGGGCAGAGAGTGAACCAGAATTGGGCAGAGAGTGAACCAGAACCCAGGCAGAGAGTGAACCAGAATCGGGCAGAGAGTGAACCAGAACCGGGCAGAGAGTGAACCAGAACCGGGCAGAGAGTGAACCAGAACTGGCAGAGAGTAAACCAGGACCGGGCAGAGAGAGAACCAGAACTGGCAGAGAGTGAACCAGAACCGGGTAGATAGTAAACCAGAACCGGGCAGAGAGAGAACCAGAACTGGCAGAGAGTGAACCAGAACCGGGCAGTGAAAGAACCAGAACTGGCAGAGTGGACCAGAACCAGGCAGAGCGTGAACCAGAACCGGGCAGAAAGAGCACCAGAAACGGGCAGAACGGCTGGCCATGTTATCTGTAAATAAGGAGATTGGAGCAATTCATCAAGCAGACAGAGCGCTAAAGCAGGGAAGAGGAAACGGATGCGGGGGCTAGCTCTGGAAGCTAACAGCTCGATTGAGAGGAAAGTGGTAAATTGTCAGACAGAGAAAATAGAAATAGAACTTTATTAAGCTCACAATGAAAACATTTATTCTCTGCATTTAACCCATCCCCTTGGGGCACAGTGGGCTGCCACTGTGCAGCGCCCAGGGGAGCAATTAGGGGTTAAGTGCCTTGCTCAGGGACCCAGAGTGCCGGCTGTGAGGATTGAACCGGGAAATTGCAACCCACTCAGAGCACAAGCACACTGCTCTACCCACTAGGCCATGACCCCCCTCCACCCAGCACCACCATAACGGGGGAGCAGCATCGCTGGCTGTTCGGTGTCTGAAGCACAGGGAGGACAACGAATGACAGATGATTTAACAGTCCTTCTAAATGAAACAGCCTTTCTTTAAGCCACCCAAAAACCTCTTAAGAGCTTTTCCCACTTCATCCTTTGTTAACATTATTTTCTTTATCTTCCACCATCTGGAATACGTTCATATCATTAACAAAGTGACTCCCAAGGAAATATTACCTGAAAACTTTCAAAAGTAGTTGATAAACTGGTGAATTCTGTTTCTCTCAGCCGCTGAGTGTCTTCTTTTAAGACATAACTTTAAAAAATAGTTCTCCAGCAGTTTTCTAAGGTCTTTGAGGATACTGTCACGGTGCAAATAGAGACAGTAGAAGCAGCTTAGATGTCCAAAAAGGAACTTTCGAAGACTTTTAGAAAACTTGAGGTTAATTAAAATGACTTTGAATTATTAAAAATTACAGGCTGTAAAGAAATTAGGGTTGGTTTAATAATTTTGTGGAAGACTCTTGATCAATACTTGGCTTAGGTCAAAAAGCTTGAAAGCGCACTTAACAGATTGATATCTAGGAGCCAAATGTCAGTTGTTTTTGCTGGGCTGAGCCAAACGAGGTGCTGTCATCTTTTGCTCTAACTCTTTATTTTTGAACTCTCAGAAACGTGAGAGGGATTTCGGCAGTGCTAAGGTATGGGCAGTTTTTTTTTTTATCTTGATATTTTTAAAAGATATTTCCACATAACTGTCTTTCTTTCCAATGTGACCAGTTTTGTCAAGGGCACCAGTCTCTCTTGAAGCGAAATACGGACCCCCATGGCTACCGACAGGGGGATAAAGCTGTCTATCGTCCCTGGCTTATGATAGAAACCCATTGCAGAGCAGTTGAGACATCAGGATCGAGAGACTTGCTAAAACTTTATTCTTTCTCCATCATAAAAAAACTATACCAAGCATAATAACTTTCTTGCAAGGCTTGGTACTTTATATAGGATCTGCCTTACATCCTTTTATCTGAGTCATGCTTTGTACTTTTACTTTGACCATAGCTTTGCCAATACTTTCTTTAAGACAGATAGAAAAAGAACCAGGACTTTCAAAGTGGTCCAATTAAAGATTTAGCCGTTAAATTAAATGAATTCCCCTTAGGCTGATCATTTCATCTTTACAGCCTCTGTTTCACTGTAATGAGAAAGTGGAGAGATAACACTCACAGACCTTATAAAAAAGGATGACTCAGTATAATTTTTTTGATACTTCAGAACATGATTTGAGAGAGTTACAGGTCACTACAATAATAGATCTCAGAGAACAGTCGCATTAGAGTAGCTGCCAAATATCTCTACTGGAGAGACACGGCTTAATATGATTTTATGAAGAGACTCACCTTTTTCTTTTCTTCTGGGAAGGACATGTGAGCAATTTAACGGAACTAAAGTGTACAACTGTCCCGTCATCGTCTATCCCATTTAGCTTGTCATTTATTAGCTGAAGGGGAACCGGACAGTAGAGGATAAAACCTGACATTATTAATTCGTCATGCTCTTAATAATGGTGGTACACACGCATGCCTCATCACAACAAAGAAAACGCCCTGAAATTCACTTTAATGGTCTGAGTGATTCTTTGTACACCTAATCCACTTACCTGCCCTCTCTGCAAACTGACCGAAACCCGTCGACAGGGACAGTCGTACTACTTGAAGGTAACTTTCCTCAAAGCTGAATTATGATACATGCAAATCCAGCAGACTGAAACCTTTAATAAGGTTGTAGTGCACATCATTTTCATTCCGGAGAAGGACTCTAAGCTCGTTTAACTCAAGTTCTGTCAGACTGTAAGGAGAATATGTACGACAGGCCTGTCCGACTCTGCCAACAATCTAAATTGCTCTGCATCGACCACATCTATGCTCTCTTGATAAATGATTGTAGACAAGGTCTAATTATAAAAAATAACTTTGCAGCTTTATTAATACTGAATAGCTTGCTGAGTTAAGTATCAGTCCTTGCTGAAAATAAAGTGTGTAGCTAACCAACAAGTCTATGTGAAAGTTTTATTGGTAATTATTAATCATTTGTTGATGTTTATCGGGATACACAAAGTCGGCCAGAGTTTCACACTGCAGTAATTAAACTAAAAAAGTATTTAATATTGTTTTAGTTCGATAGGAGACAGACAAGAAAGGGAATTGGAGAGATTGGCAAGATTTACTGCAGTGGTCAACAGGCTGGGACTAAAACAGAGGATGGAAACATTAACGACTAAGGCCTCTGCATCTGAAACAAGAAAAAAATGAGCAAAGAAAAATTGAAATAAGTGTATTTACCCTTAATAAATTAGCATTTTTCACACCTAAAATAGGACACATATATATACTGCATTTGGAAAAAAAAATAATTGAGATTATTCTTATTTTTTAATTGCAAATACACTTTTAGTTTGCTTTTTAAAGTGCAGAGTTTTTTGGCCTTGAATTCTGTCTTGGAGAAACAATTATTTTCTTACTTCTGTAGGGCTGCATATTGGACATGTTACTGCCACCTATAGGGCTGGAGGGAAAAATGATGTGTCTTACCATTAGGAAATGCACAAATCTATGAAGGGCATTATCTTGGGGGGGGGTTAAGGACACCTGGTGGGGGCTTATTGTGTTGAATGTGTGTATGCTGTTTATTTATACTGATATGGACTGGGTGATGTGTTAGGAAAAAAGGATGCCACATCATTTGATGAAAATTAAAATAATCAACCTACAGAGGGCTGAATTCAAAGACGCCCCAAAAATTACACTGAAAAAAGGATGCGGCAGGCTAGTCCATTTTGCTGAAATTTCATTGCAGCAACTGAAAATGGTATTCAATAATTTGTATGGCCCCCACGTGCGTGCATGCATGCATGACAACGTCGGGGCATGCTCCTAATGAGATGACAGATGGCGTCCTGGGGTATCTCTTCCAAGATCTGGACCAGGGCATCACTGAGCTCCTGGACAGTCTGAGGTGCAACCTGGCGCGTCGGATGGATCGAAACATAATGTCCCAGAGGTGTTCTATTGGATTTAGGCCAGATGAGCATGGGGTTCAATCAATGGTATCAATTATTTCATCCTCCAGGAACTGCCTGCATACTCTCGCCACATGAGGCCGGGCATTGTTGTGCACCAGGAGGAACCCAGTACACACTGCACCAGCATAGGGTCTGACAATGGGTGCAAGGAATTCATCCCCATACCTAATGGCAGTCAGGGTGCTGTTGTCTAGCCTGCATAGGTCTTTGCGTCCCTCCATAGATATGCCTACTCAGACCATCGCTGACCCACCACCAAACCGGTCATGCAGAATGATGTTACAAGCAGCATAATGTTCTCCATGGCTTCTCCAGACCCTTTCATGTCTGTCACATGTGCTTGGGGTGAACCTGCTCTCATCTGTGAAAAGCACAGGGTACAAGTGGTGGACCTGCCAATTCAGGTGTTCTGTAGCAAATGCCAATCGAGCTCCATGGTGCCAGACAGTGAGCTCTAGAGGATGTCGGGCCACCCTCGTGTCTGTTTTTGATTGTTTGGTCAGAGACATTCACACCAGTGGCCTGCTGGTGCTCATTTTGTAGGGCTCTGGCAGTGCTCCTCCTGCTCCTCCTTGCACAAAGGAGCAGATACCGGTCCTGCTGATGGGTTGTAGACCTTCTAGGGCCTTGTCCAGCTCTCCTGGAGTTACTGCCTGTCTCCTGAAATCTTGTGGAGGAGCAGTGGCTCTGCTCTGAGTCCTCCACGGATGACTGAGCTCCTCACCCTATCTCTAAAGCTGGGCATACACTGTGCGATTTTTTCAATCGTTGCACGCAGCTACAGCTCACACTGTATAGTGTGAGTTCATAGCTTACGATATATGTGCAGCACTACGCTCTGATGTGATCTACCTGCTCACACTGAACGTCTAAAGCCCACATCGGACTAAGCTTCGAAGTGAGATGCAGCTACTCTGACTCGTCTATCTGGAAGCCAAACGAGTAAAAGAGGAATATGAAGCTCACTAGAGGGAAAAGCGCTGCCCCGGCAATTTGTGCAATTTTGTGCTGAAAGCCCTAAAAAGAAAAGGGCGACAGCGTGTTTTGGACAAAGTGTGGCTAAGCAAACGTGGCTACTACGGTCTGTCAATTTCACAGAAAGAACTCCATTTTACCCACACCTCCACCATGCTTCTGTGTTTACATCTGAGAGGAAGAAGAAAAAGAAGAATCTGTTGGGAGCTGGAGAAGTACCACCTTCCTCCAGCAGAGTCCGCCGTGGATCCTCCTGAGCTGAGCCTCCTGCACAGCTGCAGCCCATTCCATCATCAGAGGATCCACAGTACTTAAGCTGTCTTCAGACCTTGCCTCAACGCCGCAGTGTTGATCCAGTTGGTTAGCACCTAAGCCTAGTATCTCTGAGAACCTTTGTTGACTTTGAATCCAGACTGGATTCTAACTTTTGTCTCTGTCTACCAGGAAACCAGTTTTTCTCCTGTGAAGCTCAGGAAGAGCTTAACCTGCCGAGCCAGCCCTCTGAGCCAAACCTGAAGCCTCTCTCTGAACTTCCATGCAGCTCTGGACCAAGAGCTGGAAACTCAAAGTTAAGGTCTGCTCACTCTTAAGAAGTAAGACGCTGAAGCAGCTTACGGACTCTGCTGAACAAACCATCTCTGGACCCAACAGTTTCCCTCTCAAGGCTTTAACCAAGAACCCTCAAGGTACAAATCTGAAATTGTCAAGAATCAAACTCCTATGCGCAACGCTAACTGAACTGTCTCTCACGCAGACTCCGGTGAACCAGTTTCCCAGGCCTGAACCAGAACCAGTCATTCTCTCTGTGCTTGTGACAATAAACTCTGTTAAACCTTTTACTCCAGTTTCCGTCTCAGTGGTGTTCTGCATTATTGGGTCACACCAGTGAACCCATCATGACAGAATCCTTGTTTGTAATGATTCCTGATCGGGAGTTGGTCGTTAGAGACTGATCGCCTCTCGTTATCCCCGGTACAATGCACGACACACAATAAAGACTGAAAGTTGGACCGATCGGAAAATTCGCGCACAACTGGAAAATCGCCCCGAAAAGGGCAAACAATTGCACAGTGTATGCCTGGCTTAAGGGAGAGTCCAGACACACTACGGAATTATCTCATTTTGGCTGCTTGTATCTGGGATACCGTTCATTACCCAAAGCTCATGACCATAGATGAGGTAAGGAACGTAGATCAACTAGTAAATCGAGACCATTGCGTTTTTGCTCAGCTCCTTCTTCACCACAACAGACCGTTACAGCGCACACTTTGCAGCAATGGCACACCAATCCGCCAGTCAATCTCCCGCTCCATCTTCCCCTCATTTGTGAACAAGATACTTAAACTCCTCCACTAGGGGGAGTGCATCCTCCCCAACCCGGATACGGCTCTCTACCCTTTTCCAGCTCAAGACCCCGATCTCGGATTTAGGGGCACTGATCCTCATTCCGGCCGCTTCACACTCAGCTGCAAACTGCTCCAGTGAGAGCTGTAGAACAAGCCCTGATGAAGCCAATAAAACCACATCATCCGCGAATAACAGAGACGTGATCCTAAGCCAACCAAAACGGATACCCTCAACACCTAGAATTTCTGTCCATTTTTCTACCACACAGTATTTTGCAAGAAGGGGGGGGGGTGTTGGCCAGGAGGTTCTCCCACGTGCTTAGTGTTTCCTCTACATGGCATTTAGCAAACTTCAAAGCTGATGTCTTTCAGCATTCATTTTCTTCCAAGCTTACCTATAAAGCCTGTATATGTTAATAACGACTAGTAGTCCAGAAAGGGATTCTCTTATTGGATTGGGTTGGGAATCTCTGCATTTTATCAAGTTACCCTGGGCTTCTTGATCAGTGCTCCCAATCATGTCTTTGTCGCCTCTAATCTTTGGATGACGGATGGAGCAGAGCTCCTTGGAAAATTTCTTATAACCTGGCTTAACTTTAATCTCTCCATAGCTTTCTCACTGACCTGCAGCTGTGTTTCTTGTTCTTTTTGTTGCTGTTTGTTCCATGATGTTCTTCAGCAAACCTCTGAGTTCATCACAGAATAATCAGATTGATTAAAAGAATTAATGACATGCTCGTGCAATTACAAATTTTAAAATGAGTTACTGCAACATTTAATTTCCCTTTGGGATTAAGAAAGTATTTTTGAATTCGAATTGGATTATAAGATCAATAAGACTCTTCGTTGCTCTGGAGTTTATTTATTATTATAAATAAACCTGCATGCAAGTTTTGTAATGGGAGAAGGTTAGTGGCAGGGCTTACAGTTCAAACCAAACACTTCTTTTCGCTCATGGTTCAAAACTGTGCAGAAACAGGTAAACCACCTTTGATGTTTCTCCATCACCTATAATCACAATGAAATTAACTTTTACTTTTGAATAGTCTTTCTCAGGTCTTTATCGTCTATTTCAGAATAACTAGACAGAGATCGGCTGATGCTTTACCGACTATTGCTTACCATTACAGCAGCTGGTGGGGGTGAGTGGGAGATCATACCCCACAGCTGAGGCTTTTCTTTGCACATCCTCCTAATTTAGTTGTTGAGTCTGTTTCGTTTTCTCTTTTTCAGAGGCTTTGATTTCAAATATAGCGGCTTTTTCTCGAGCCTCAGCTGTGGGAAAGAGCAGCAAGGATTAACAGGACAGCGGCCTGTTGATAGTAGGTGCTGAAGCCGTGACCTTCCCATCCCAGGCCAGCATTCCTGCCACACATACCCCCCACCACCACCACCCAGGCCTGTGAATACACTATCTCCAGCCACACCATCTGGGGCTGTTTGTTCTGCAGCGCCAGGTTTGGATTGGAGAGTGTTTGGAGTGCTTCAGTCACTCAGCACTCACAATCCAGGTCCACAACTACTTTGATGTAAAATTATGATTCTTTCAAAGACTCTCTACATACATGTCCTCCAGGCACATGTTAATCTGCACACGACTGCTTCTAAGCTGAAATGACAACAATCTGATTTGTCAGCAAGATCTCAAGCTGAACCAATGCTATAAATCTATGTGGTATAATATGTGGGATTCCATATAAGAACCTATTTGAAGGATTTCAGCATAGCTCCTGCAATCGCTGCTGATAGGATCACCGTATCTGCAAGGCTTTGTTTTAAAGTTTTGCTCCAAAGCTATTTCGTTGCTGATAAGCAGATGCTGCAGCTTCTCTTAATCGCTGCAGTTTCCATTTAAAGAGCAGAATCCCAGAGAAGAGGAGAAATCTGTTCCCCATCCTCTCCACACCTCTTATCACAAGCAGGCTGTGAACACTATGTCTCCGCGACCAGATGCACTGGCAGTCGCTATGACATTTGTCCAGTTAGAGACACATTTTGTACCAGTCAAGGAGACTAATGGAAAAACGGTTTTGCTACTGTCAACAGACTTGTTGGAAAACTACTTAAACCCTTGCTACCACTGTGGGATTTAAGAGGGAAAGCACACCCTGATCATTAGCAGCTGTGACCAACTCTCTGAAAGCAGAAGTTTCAGCAGGTTTTCTGATGTGCAGAGTACAGATGTGTGTGTTTACACAATTCCAAGAAGGAAAGACACCCGCAAGGACTTTAAAAAGCAACGTTTATCAATCTGACAAGAGTTACAAGTGATTTTCTAAACTATTTGAAGTTGAAGTAGGAAAGCTTATGACCAAAAGGAAAGTGCTTGGCATTGTCAAAGATCTTCTTAGGCCCAAACCCACCTAAGGGTCCAATGATGAGAGAAATTACTACCCCAGCAGAAGCTTTTTAAACTCTTAGGGCCTCAGTGAGCATATTAAAATGTTACATTTCTCAACTATAAAATCAGAGAAACACTGAATAGCTTTGGCTGCTTTGAATGAGCAGAAAGTAGAGTAGCAGAAACTTCTCTCTCTTTAGAGAACATGATCACATCACGTAAGTTATATAGTTGAAAATAATCACAAAATTCTTGAAATATGACCTCTGGATGTTAAGATCAAAGCAGGATCAGTAATGTTCTGCCATGATGGACAGTACTATGCTTGCTTGATAAATTCCTTTATTTATTAAGTACTTTAGAGCACAAAACTGAGCCAAAAAGCCATACAAATTATTAAAATGCCAACCTACCAACCTACCAGCCAACCAACCAACCTACGAACCAACCAAACTGCCAACCTACCAGCCAACCAACCTACCAGCCAACCAACCAACCAACCAACCAACCGACTGACCGACCAAACAACCAACCAACAAAACAAACAACCAACAAAACAAACAACCAACCTAGCTTCCTACCAGCCAACCAACCTACCACCCCACCAACCAACTGACCTATGAACCAACCAACCTACTAGCCAGCAAACCAACCAACCTCCTATGTACCAAATAACCCTAAACTAAACCTAAACTACCTACCTTTCTACCTACCTACCTACCTACCTGACTACTGAATGAGCTTTATCCATATACAGAACTACCCACCTGTCCAACCAAGCTTCTGAACTACCTACCAAAGTACCTACTGAAACAAAATTATTTTGACTCTATGTAGGCAATAGACAATTCATTTTAAATTCAAACCTTAACCCAACTCCTAAAAGTTTAAATCAATATGTCTTTACTGAAACTAGATTTGTAACCAGCAGAGGATTCCCCATCTCTCTCTTTTTTTCCAGTTTCCCTGAGCTCTGCAGGGTAGAACTACTGTAATCCCAGGACTCTGCATAAGCCGGCCCTGACATATAGCCCATGTGGTTGCACTAAGCCAAACAGGCCATCAGTCTCTTTCTGTAATCGGACACTAAGGATTAGACGGAGACGGCGGCATTTTCCAGCCGAGTGGGCTTAGTTTCTGTTTATTTGGACTTAATTACCAAGGAGAGAGGAAAACCTACAGCTTCTTAAAAGGAAGCCCACTCAGAACGAGAGGAAGGAGAGTAGCAAAGGGACAATTTGGCCACACAGCTTAGCTAAGAAAGCACAGGGAGACGTCTGACGCACCTCTAGGTACTCCACGTTTGTTCTGTTGAGTCTCAGAAGATGACGCAGGTTGGACATGACAACTTGAGTCAGTGTGTTAGAGGATCACTTTAGCTTTGATAACTTGTATCCTGACTTGATGCCAGCAGTTACTCTCTAGCGGTGGGTGCTTTCCAAGTGCTGAATGAATGAGCAGTTTATTTCTCTTAAAGAGATGCCAGCTGTTCCTATCTGCTGTGCAGCGTCTGAGAGTGCCTAGTGATGCAATACTAATAAATATAAATATGTATGCCCCCAAGACTCTTTAATTAATCAGGTTATGGTTAATATGAGCTGTTTTTATATACCGCAATTTAAAAACAACAACAACAAAAAAACTGTAAATGATGCAACTAAAAAAAAGTAAGTATATATACTTATCCCCTTTAGGTACAATGTATTAGGATGTATCTTTGTTTGCAACGCAGCCGTAAGTTTGTGTGGAAATTTCTCAAACAGGTTAAAATATCTAGGCAGCTTTTCTCTGTTTTTTTGTAGAAATGTCATGATCTTGGCACTGATGTCTGGTCTGATTTCTCATTCCAAACACCTTCGCACCTCTGCCCAGTTCTCATTGCCGCTCATCTGATCAACCTGCTTCAGCCTTTATTTAACCAGCCTTCTGACCAGTCATCAGTGCCAGATTATTTGAGCCTGTGGTTAGAGTTCCCTAGCGTACCTGTGTTTCTGATTGGCCGATCGTGACCATTATTATCATCCTCCACCAGATAGACGTGGTCACTAACCTGTGTTCTCCTTCTGCAGAGGTTCCTGCCTTAGACGGGGACACTGTTCACTGCAGTTCTGTCTTTAATTAACGTTTTAATAAATCTAAATGTCTGTCTGCCATTAATACTGGGTCCTGATTGTTCTGAGCCGGACAGAAAACTATGGGATTCATCACTAACATCTCTCTTTTTTTTTAATCCAGCAACAAACTAGTGAAAGGATTTACATACAGGATTTGATTTGCCGACTTCAGACCATTCCCCTTGTTATCTTAGACCCATTTCTGTGTAGCTGTCGCCGCATACTTGCGCTCATTATCTTAATGGAAGACAGAGCTCTGCTACAATGAACTCTCAGCCAAAATATAATCTTTCTCCAGAACTTTGGATTATTTTTCTGCATTCGTGTTCCTCTCTGCCTTTGCCAGCCTCCGAGAGCATGCTTTTCAGAAGTGTCCCCAAAACATGCTGCAGCCACCACCTTGCTTCATGGAGGAGAATATGAATTCCTGAAGGTTTCCTCAAGGTTTGCCAAGCAGAGCAGAGTTCTTTCGATCAAAGGGCTTCAAGTCTATAAAATGTCTTTGGGTAAATTTTAGGCAAACTTGAGAAAATCCAGTAAAAATAAACCAGGCATCGTTACTTTTAAATTAAGAGTGACTTTAAGTACTTTGCTGTCCCATCTTTGTCTTGCCCATTGTGTGTTACTGCCACACTTCTTCCTTATCTAAAGGGTGGATTAAACTATAAGCCATGACAGATCCATTATATAGGAAAATTTTTGGGAGCAATGTTCTTTTATTCTCAGTGATCATTTCTCTGTGCTGCTTGGAGCGCTGTTTTGTCTTCCCATTTCAGTCGTCGCAGAAACACTGATGATCCAGAGACCTCCTGGGAGCAACTGTTTTTATGCTGCAATCACTTTTCCATCAAAGGATGGCTGGTAGTCTGTTGAATTAGGTTAGTCCCTTTAAAGGGGCCACCAATGTTTATGTAATCATTTATTCTATACATTTTTAGTACTCCCGACATTGCAGATAACAGACTTTAAAGGTTATTTTGTTATTTATTATCATCTATAAACTGAAAGTCTCAATTTTTATGTATGGGTTACCTTAGAAGTATCAATAGGAGTTGATTTTCATCTGTGGAGGCAGACATCTTTGCAGTATGGAAGCACAGAGCTGACAAACTAGTGACTCTAGATATGGCCATTACAATGTGAGGTCAGGCCTATATCCAATCCTACACAGACTAATTAAATACTATTTCTAAAATTATCTATGTGACCTAGACTTAATCAGGCTCAACTGGCTGGTTATTATGAAGACGACCGATTTCAGGTGACGGTTGTTGTGCTTTTTATAGAAAAACACATACAAATGGTCTCTGTAAAAGGTCTTTTTATTGTATCTACCTTTAAAAATTGGTGAAGAGCTGCACCACTGCACTTTCACTATGCTTGAATTCAGTTTACATGCAGTGAAATGAATGTACACGTGAGACACAGCAATAAATTAGGACATTATTAACATTTGAAAAGGAAAACAGTAACAGCCGACCAACATTAATACTGAATATAAAATAAATGCAATTAATCACATGATGCTTATCATTTTTCTAGCAATTTAGGTACAGATACAAGCAAAGTGACATTCAAACATCCGAGTTCACAGCAAATGAGCACCAGCTCGATTGAGTTCAAATCCTCTTTCTCTGAAGGCTGGGTCGGCCCGAGCAGTTTAAAATGCTTCTCAGCATCCTTGCTGAATCTTCTGTACCTAATAAAAGTCTGTTCGTCATCGTCACATGGAAGGAGGCTACAAAAAATGTAGCAGCAGCAAAATCAGAACACAGTTGTTAACAGCCGAAGAGACACGTTAATGCACTCCTGTGTTGGCGCTCAGATTCGTTTTCCTGTACCTCACTGTAACGCAACAGGCGTGTTCCCTTTCACACCACCGGCAGAAATGTCACTTGGATAGAAAAGGTTGGTTACATTTGGAAGAGGCTCCATTTTAGAACTTGAAAAGACAGCTTTACCTTTCTTTTTTTTTTAACAGCAAACGTTCCCAGTGTGAGGCATAAACAAATAAAAAGAAAATAGAAAAAATATATATGACCAGCATTTACCAGCAGAGATATCAACAAGTATATCAACTTGAAATATTTGGCTCATACTTTATTTCTAAGCACACTGGAGAAGGTTTGAAAGGAAGCACCTTGTTGATAGCACCAAAAGCCTAGTTAGGCCCTAAGTCTTGGAGCATAGAGGGAGAAAATAATGGATATGTAAAGAATTCATGCAAAACAAAAAGGCACTACGATGAACGGTGGGAATCACTTCAAGAGATAATACAGAAAGTTTAAAGGTTCTGTTAAGGAGACTGTAGTTAACAAAGAGTCCAAGAAGGGCTAACCCAAAAAAGTTTCTGATTATCTAAAACCTGCGAAAATAAATGAAAAAAAAATTCACCTAAAGCTCAATAATACTTGATCTTTTAGCTATTGTAGCTCTGTTTCACTTAGGAAACTTACTGCTTTGTGTCCTGTGTGAATAATTATCACCTTCCCATCGTTAGTTATAATGTTTTCCTAAAGTTTGTTGGCATTTTCTGTTTGAAGTTCCGTAGAAATTTGTGTTCAGTTGGCATTAGCTTTAGCTTTAGCCTCTGGTTCATGCTAATCAGAATTTACACTGAAGATTTCACCAGAGTTATTGACTTTAAACAAATACCTTATAGTAGTAAATGGGTATAAATGCTGTATGAGTTCGTTTTATAGAGATTAAGTAGAGAAAATAAAATCTAACCCTCAGAACAGCTCACAAAACATCTTGAACATTATGATACTCTATGTCGACATTCTGTTGTTTGGTATTCAACTTTCATGACTTTATATACTGTTAGAACAGTTCTGTTTTAAAAGTAATAATTTGTCCATCGATTAGATTTATCCTGTAAAAACGTTTAATCAACTAAACTGGACACAAACAGTAAGCAGCATATCCTCGTTAAAGGTATACTATGCAACCGGTGTTGATTTTCCAGCGAGGCTCCCCCCAGAGGGCGAAAGTAAAAGTGCACTGTCGTAAATATGCTCAGCTGTTCTCCTGGTTTCTCCGTCAAGCCAGGTGCGGTTGTTTTGAGCTTAGCAGACAGGCGAACGCAACGAATCAACATGTCTACTGCGGTAAGTGACTATTTTGTTTCAATTTTCGAGTTAGAAAATTTAGCATGTTTTCATACATTAGTTGTTATGCATGTGTCTAAATAACAAAGATTGTAGTTAGCCAAGTTCTCGCCGTAAAGCAAGACCAACTCTCGCGATGCCCGAGACTTCTGAGCCTGTGGGTGCGGGCCGAGGGCTCCTGCAATTGCAAGTACAGTATTTCGCGTACAGACCACCAGGGAGGCCGAGAAAACCTTTGTTCGACCTGAAATGACTCATTTAATCATCCAAAACATTATGGAACACATTAATTAACTGAAAAATGTTGCATAGTATGCCTTTAAGATTTGACAGGATGCTGACGATGGAACTGGGACTCAACTTTAGATATTATGAACGTCATTGTTGTGCCAAAAAAATGGTTTGAGAAAAAAACTCCAAATAAAAAGTCCACATAAGGCTCTGGAACAGGGATCTCCTCAGATCCAATAACCCTGGTGATCAGGGACTACATCTTTTAGACCTGCTGTAAAACCAAGCCTTTCCAGCACCTAGTGGCTGCTAAAGCAAATTTAACCAGCTGTGTTGGAACAGAGATGCGCCTAAAATAACAATAATGCATCCAGAAAAAGAGGAATGAATGTTTTTTTTTTTCAAAACAGAACTTGACATGAACTTTCCAGACCAGAATGCTGTTAATCTGTAAACCTTAGGTCATCCCCGGATCCACAACGCTGGATGATGCTACAGTACATGCATAGAAGCATTAACAATATCTGGCATGCCTCAATGTTTAATTAGATCTATAAATGTCGACGTCCATTACCGTAAGATGTGATGAAGCTTAGATTTCAGTCAAATCAAAACGTTATCTGGCTGCATAGCTCATGTTAATGCTTTTCTAAAACAGCCAAAAAGAACGTGTTTTAATTTTAGCTCAAATGAACAGGCTGCCTCTAATGCTCCCTTAAAAGGAATATTTCACATGTGAGTTATAAGCTGCTTGAATAGAAATTAAATAAACTCTTCTAGCTGGCAAAATTTCATGTGGCCCAAAGAAAACCAGGCAGAATATCTGGGATTAATGGGAAATTCTGCCTGACTGGGTGGAGCTAAGGCACCAAACTGGGAATAGAAATGATAAATTCTTCTATAACCACGTGGTATTTTCTGGTTTTAGATTAATATAATTTATAATACACAAATCCTTACAGTATACAAGGGTCTAACATAGGTTACGGTATAATTTCATTCCAGCAGACAACGTTATTGTTTATACCTCAATCATATTACATTCCCTTCCATGACAGTAGGCTACTGTTTGACAGAAACATCAGTGGATGCTCTGTTTGGAGTTGTACAATAAATATACAGTACACTGAGGAGGGGAGGGTTCTGTTCTATGTCTGAACTGTAAATTGGAGTATTTACATGAAAAAGTGCACTGAAGCCAGATGTCACCACGCACCTTTCCAAAGGCGGGAGTCCGACATGCTGGACTCCCGCCTCCCTCTTAATCTGCTCCTCTCCTGGGTGCATCACACGTGAGTGAAGCATCCAGCCCTTGACATTTACAACACAAAAAACATGCAGGAAGACTGATAATGATATCATCAATTATTATTATAATAAAAATAATATCATCAAGAATTAATCTTCCTAATTCCACTTCACAGAAGCGAAAAAAAAAAATAAATAAATAAAAATGGAAAAAGTTTGTTTCAGCGTTACGGGCTGAGCAGTGGTTAGGTTTCCACCAGAAAGGAGGGCAGGATGAAGGGCTCCGACTGTTTTAAGGTCTGGGCAGCAGCTCTGGGCTCTTTTTCTTCTTTTTACCTTTAAGAACTGAGCGAGGAGTTTTTTTTTTTTTGTTTCAGCCTGCCTCATTTTATTTTTTGTACACCATTTAAGTGCTTTATCCCTCCATCTTCTTTGCCTTTGTATCCATCTCCTGTTCTTTATAAGCACCATTCCTTGGTCAGTGCCCCTGGCAGGTCTTGCAACACATCTGTCTGAAGTATCCTCTGCTGCAGAACTTGAACTTGAGGACCAGAGGGCAGTACGCCACCTTGTTTACATCTTTGCATTCTGAGGAAAAAAGAAACAATGTTTGGTTACTCTGAGAGAAAAGCTTTCATTTGCATGTCTGCCTTTTAAATAGTTGACCAGCGTGTATCTGTGTTAGAATCAGTTAAGATAATGAGAAGAATCTAATATTCATTATCTAGTGGATTATTTAAAGGTCATAGCTTCAAAATAACTTTTCAAAGATATTTGAATCCAAAGAATCCCTACAGTGAATAAAAGTGTTTATTTTACTGAAAAACAAACCAACTAACATTAAAATTGTTTTCTAGGTTTTGGCAGGTCCAAAATGCATATATATTAACTCATCTTTATGATGCAAAAATCAACATAAAGGATTATACACTGATCGCAATAATAGGTAGATGCCAAGTGAGCTTGCGTTCAATCATTGCCACTTCCTTCTAGCTCTGTAGCAGAGCTGGGAACTTACTTCTAGGTAGCCTAGTAAACTAGCCCCACCTGCCAGCGGTTGCCTGAGAGTTGTCTAGCCTCGATCAATGCTCCAGGCCCTAGAACTGGCGGGCCAATCACAACGCAGAATGTGTTTTGAATTTTTGGATGCAGAGCGGGCGGGTTTTGAGGGCGTGACGACAAAGCTGCACGACGCTGGAGAAATCACAACAAGGAAGATGGGAACAACTATTGAACAGTAGCATGCACTGCGGCAGCAGCAGCAGGTTTCAATTGAGCATTCCATGGAAAGCTAAAAGTTCCCTTTTCTGTTGCTGTTATTCAATAAAGGTACGTTTTAAGATCATTTGAGGCGAGAACATTATATTTTAAAGCGTCACTATATGGTCCATTTACAGATTTAATGCATAATTAAAAAAACAATTTCCAAAGTCACGGGAGCCCGGGCTAACCACAGCCCGTCTGCAGCGACTCTCTCTCGGCATAGTCGGGTGTGAAGGACTGCTGGCTATAATGGAGATTTTTGACTCAGCTTTGGAATCAGTTTTTGGATGGATTAGACTTGGGGTTTTCGATGAAACGTGAGCACAAAGAGGCTCTACGCTCATTCATTTTTAAGAAGGAAGTATTCGCCGCTTTACCGACAGGCTTTTTGTTTACAGTCCCCCACCAGCTTTCTGTCGCGCTTACTATGTCACAGTCAGTTGTGCTGATTGGTCAGAGCGTTGGCCAATAGGCACAGACATGGTTTAAAACACAACAGGTTGTTTTCATCAACAATCTTCCGATGTCACACATTTAATCTCACATTTAGTCTGGTTTATCAGGCTAACTTCTGTGTACATTTCTTAGATAAAAGCATCATATTTTCCTTTTTCATTCTCAAGCTTAGCTTTGTTTATTGATCGTGATTTAGTGAACTTAGAAAGTACAAAAAATACAGTAGGGCTAACCTGCTGAAGGGGGGCAGATTATCCCCCCTGAGCATCAGTAGAGTAAAACTCTGCAGCCGCACTTGGATACGGAGACTAAGACTGAGAAAGATGCTGGCCTCACTCACTAACTGGGCAGTTTGCCATTCCTAGGTTACAAACGTCATGCTCCACCTCCCCCATCACACACACACGTGCAAACTTCTTTCTGGATGCCGGACAGGCAGCGCTCTATATGCCTTATCATGATCAGAGTGTCTTCCCTTATTAGGCTTTGGCCCCTTCCTCTTCAGAGCCAAATGAAACTAGACATTGCCTCACTGCTCTCCGTAAAGGAACAATTAGCCTACAGCTAATCCCATTAGCCAGCCTGTAAACGCTGCTCACGTTTTCCATTCGGGCTAATCGAAAGGCCCCTCTGTATGCATCTGAACAGCCATCCATCATGTGTAAGCGTATATGGAGGCTCGAGCCGCCTCGCTTTGACTAGGAGTCCACATTACTGGAAAGATTAATGTAGCTGGCAAAGTGCAGAGGTGTGTGTCATCCCCGAGTGTTTAGGTCACAGCAGAGCTGTGAAGTTGAAGACAGAGATGGTGTATAACCTTTAAGGTTAAAGAAAACATCAATGCAGAACCAGTATGTTTGGTGACATGTTTGGATTCTGTTGCTGCCTCGTTTTTAATGGGGGTCTTACCATCGCTGTTGGAGTTTGGGATGGCGTCACATTTGCTCTCACACTGCTGCATGGTGGCAGGCCGGAGGGATTCTGGACACTCATTTGATGGCTGTCCAGTATAGGACAGACAGGTGACCGTCCTCATCTGCTGGCCCAGGCCGCACTGAGCTGAACACTGAAACAGGGAGACGACAGCGTGTCATGATGATATTAAGGTCTGCATTCATCTGGATATGGGGTGGATTCTGGGGATGGTGTGACTGGGTTGCTGTGCTCTGTACCCGAAATCTAAGCATGTCTCTTTGGCCTCTGGGCCACTGTTCCTTTTTCACATGAAGCCAGGGAGGGAAAACATCCCATAATAATAAAAATAAAAAAAAAACTTCTAGTAGTGCCAAGTAGAGACTTAGAAATGGACAGCTGAGCAAGTTCTACAACTTATTGTTTTAGGATACAAACAATTACCAAACTTTTATAGGCAAATATAAATATTTTGCACGGTACACATCATATTTGCAGGAAATAATTAACCAGTTTGTGGCTGATTAAAAAGAAAAAATTCTTTTTTGGTCTTTTGTTTAAAGGAATAGTACACCCAAAACATGATTAGCCTTCATTGTCTACTCACCCCCATGCTGAACAACACTCTGGAGTACTTTTTTGATATCTCAAATGCATCTGGAGATCTGGGAGGCTTCTTGCTGTCTGCTGACATTCAAATAATGGAGGTCTATGGCGCCCGAGGCAGAAAGGTCCATAAAAGTCCACAAAAAACGTGTCAGTATTCCTCCATACTGCTCGTCCAATGTATTCCAAGTGTCCTGAGTGGGTAGCATCCAGAATTTACTCGAAACAAAGTCATTTAGAATGTTTTTAGAGCATAAACAGTAGTGTATAGGATTTCCTGAAAGCGCGCACATGCGCGATCACGACGCTACGGAAGCCGGCAGACCAAACCAGCGCATTCAGCTCGGCAAAGAACTCATGCTCTTCCTCAACACTGAAGTCCTCAGACATTTTTCTTTCGTTGTTTCTTTCTTTGCACAGGTAAACAGCACATTTCTTCTTCTACGCTTGCATTATTGGAAGAGCAGACGCTGAATGCGCACTTTCATCTGGTTTGGTCTGCCGGCTTCCGTAGCGTCGGGAGCGCGCATGTGCGCGCTTTCAGGAAATCCTATACATTACTGTTTATGCTCTAAAAACATTCTAAATGACTTCGTTTCGAGTAAATTCTGGATGCTACCCACTCAGGACACTTGGATTACATTGGACGAGCAGTATGGAGGAATATTGACACGTTTTTTGTGGACTTTTATGGACCTTTCTGTCTCGGGCACCATAGACCTCCATTATTTGAATGTCAGCAGACAGCAAGAAGCCTCCCAGATCTCCAGATGCATTTGAGATATCAAAAAAGTACTCCAGAGTGTTGTTCAGCATGGGGGTGAGTAGAAAATGAAGGCTAATCATGTTTTGGGTGTACTATTCCTTTAATAAGAGGTTGGTGTGTTAGCAAAAAAATTACTAAATAGGACTCCTTCAACATATCTCTATTGGCGTAAGAGTAAAAAATATCGATACAAGAAATTACTTTAGTATGAATAACATTCCTGTACTTAAGTACTAAATAACTATTATTCTAAAATGCAGTATGTCAGACTGACTGTAATGAAAAGTTGTGTTCACCTTTTGTTTTTAAAGTCTAACATAAAATAAGACTGGAAGAATAAAAAATAAAATCAGGATTTTTTTTTAAGCAAACATCTAATACCATTTCACAGTAAAAAAAAAAGCATGTAAGATCTTAACACTAAAACAACAAAGATTGTGTACAAAAAAGGGTACTGATTTTAGTGAAACTGTGTCTGGTGCCGAGGACAGAGTAGAGATACATCATGATACTATTACTTTGGTAAAAATAAAAAGTAGGGTGCAGTTTAACTACTCCTAAAAGTACATTTTTGTCTAAAACTTACATAAGTAAATGTAAAGCGGTAAATGTAACTAGTTACTACGTATGTCTGTGTTTTATGAGTAGATATTGCCTTAAAGACAACAAAACACCTGATAAAATGAGGTTTTACATTAGTTTTTTCATTTAAAATTACACTTTTAACAAGGCAAAATATTAGAAGCCTTAATTCATGAACGGAGTCTGGTGTGGTATTGCTTGGTTGGAAAGAAAACCCGCAGCTACATGGCCCTTTCTGGACCCGGTTTGAGACCCCTGCAATTAGAATAGAATTCAACTTTAATGTCATTACATTGTCACGAGTACACGGCAACAAATTTAACTCTCTGCATTTAATCGATCGCTTTGGAGAGCAGTGAGCTGCTATTGTGAGGCGCTCGGGAAGCAATGTGGGGGCTAAGGGTCTTGCTCAGGGACCCAGAGTAGCAGTCTGTGGGAGTGGGGCTTGAACTCAGAACTTCTGGGATCCAAGCGCAATGCCCTTAACCACTAGACCACCACTCCCGCATATATGACTCATATATGTCTGCATAATTTCAGGTCATAGCTTAGAGATCGTTTGAGCTAGGAGATAATTGGAGTTTTCGAATTGGGAATATAAATTAACTAGACCAATTTCGCCAAGAAAGTGAAAGTGGTCTAGATGAATGCCAGAAAAATAGCACGCAGTAGTGGCTTCAGATCAGTGCATGTTTTATCAAACCAAACAAACTACGTAGAATTGCAGGTGAAACTGAATCTGAACTTTTATAACTAAGAAAGATATAACTAAGAAACTGTTTTAGTGGGATGTGACCAAAAGTGTTTCCTTGTCTGTCAGGCTGCCAATTGTAATAAAAACTCATTTCTAGCCCATAAAATTTCTCTAAAGAAACAGAGAAACAAACAAAGGCCAATTAAAACACAAAGACTGGAGATGCCAGCTCACCTTTGACATTACGGCAATAAACGACATATTCCTAGAATGAAGCAGCTCATGAAAGCCGATGTTGGCAACACTGAACAACACACCTGTCAGCTACAAACAGTCAGGGCCAAACGTATTACCAGGGTTTGGGGGATCTAACTTTAACAACATACATTTATTTTGTTTATATGGTTATTAAGAAAAAAACACGGCTTTTATTTGCTAGCAATCCTTCAAAAATGTAGTTCGTTAAATTTGATATGGTCTTATCTGCACTGCTGTCCATCTTGTTCTGGGAAGGCTAGAAAAAAATTTAATTGTAAATTCTAATCTGTTCTTTAAAAAAATAAATCTAAACAAACCAAGTGAAAATAAAATTCATGATTTGTCAGCGCAACAGTTTGCAAAGCACGTCTGCACTAACGTCCTTCTTTCTGTCACCTTCAAAGATTTCACCTCACTGCGGCAGATCGGTAATCTTGCATGTCATCCCTTCGCAATTACAACGTCTTTATTATGACCGGTCCTGACAGACGCCATGCGTCAGTGGAGAAGCTTATGTGGGGTTTGAAGTGTCGACCTTTTGACCCCAGAGTGGAGACTCTCAATCTCTCTTTTCTGAGCATCTAGTTGCCCATCGAGGATGAAAGCTTCTGCCTCCGACGTGACAAAGACGTCTGAACGGTGACATCATCCACCCGGCAGAACTGCCCTCCAAACAAGGCGAACGCTCTGTTTAAATTCTTCACTTTCACTTTAAATTATTGACAAATCCTACAAAATAACAAGCCATACTTTCTGTAGATATAACTATGTATGACGCACAACTTTTTGGCTTCTTCCCGCCTCTGTGAATCAGCTGTGCTGTAATGTGTTCAGCAGATTTTTCTGCACGCACTCAGTCATGTCAGGGTGAGCTTAAGAATGCTACTCCTCTGTCTCTCCTTCCAAATCGTGTTCCTGGAAGTGACAGAGAGTCCTGCTCCGAGGCAGAGATAAACTTCAAACAGCCAGGAGAATATTACTGCCAACAATCACACACAGGCCTGTTGGAACACTTAGACCCACAAACACAGCCGCTATGCACACACACGTGTTACGGGCCGGCCTAGAACTCCCCGTCAAACATTTAGGGGTAAATTATACAAACATTACCTTGTTTTTTATTTAAAGCTTTAAAAAATATGAAACTATTTTATACTTTAGAGTTTCTCACTGAACTTAGATTGCCTTGCAAAAAAAATGTTACCCCATACTTTTTATGCTTTTTCTCCTTGAGATTTTATACGACCAACGCAAGTAGTGCACTTTATAACCTGGGCATGTATGGAGTGAACGTGGTTCCATTATTTTTGCAAGAAAGAATCACAGTTTGAAAATGAACATTTGCAAAGAAAGTGCAATCCAGAAATTAAACAAAAAAAAAGTTTTCAGAGCAACTTTGCTGTTTTCTAAGATTTTATTTCATTTTTTTCAAACTTAGTTTTTACATTTAATTTTTTTTCAAAAAGTATGTATATGTGTGTGTATATATATATACATATATATATATATATATATATATATATATATATATATATATATATATATATATATATATATATATATATATATATATATATATGTATACTTATTTTATTTTGTTCAAATTTCTGTTTCTTGGATTGAGTTTTACAAATTGCATTTTTTCAGATTCACTTTTGGGGGCGGGCTTTCCTCTGGAGTGAGGAGAGAAGACACATTTCTATTGGTCTGCTGGACGTAAGCAACAATATTGTATTGGACAATTTGTGAAACAATAGGGAGCATTTGAATTGGGATTAAAGAAAGAGAATCTGATCTGTGAAACGTAATTTGAAAAGAATAAAACTTAATCTGAAAAATGAGAAATTAAAACAAAAATATATGAAATTAAAATAAAATTGCTATTATCTGTTGAAAGATTATTTTGGAAAAACTTCATAAGGTAGTCAGTGGTTTTGAGGTAATGTCAGACAAAGGACTCCAACTCACCAGGAAGGGACATTGCAAGTTTTCTGTGCCTAAGGGACTAAGGAAGGAAACATAGAGGCTCCTTTTCTTACCTCCTTCCTTATTGCCAGCACTGTTCATACAGCAGCTCACACGGCGAACATTGATTCAACGAGTCATGCCTGGTTTAGACCAATTGAAACAAAACATAGGCTCAATCCGAACTGGGAAGATTGGTAAGGAAACTTGACTCTAAGCCGAAGTTCATTAGCGGTCGCAATTAAAAGTGCTGTCTGAATGGTGTTGGCAGTATGGAAGGAGGTAGGAAGATATTGATAGCTCATTTAGCACAGGGACATCACAACATTCTTGATTTCTTCTAGTTCTTTTCTGAAAGGCTATAGGCTCTTGGTTTTAACAAACATAATTTATGTGCGTTTCTGTAAAGTAATGATATAGGTAAGGCCAAAGACGGGTTTTGGTATAGCAGTCTGGAGCATCTTCCCTACCCACAAAAGTGTTCTTAATGTTGAACCCACATAAAGTGTAGAAAGAGGAGATAGGAATAGCAGCCAATTCTGAATCAGCCATATTGTCCGAACTGAGGAATGGAGCCAGACTACCTGTACAAAGCAGATCCCTGCAGTTTAAAAACATGCAACCCTCATGAAGAACCAAGGACAGGAGGCACCATTGCTCACAGCTACTCTACTCTGCAGCCCAGAAAATATTCCAAACACCACTCTTTTATGCCAGGTGTGTTATAAAGTAAAAATATAAAAGGTGTCTAATTTTCCATGAAGTCCCCTGAGTAATTAGAATGTGGAATTGCCTTTGACCTTTAAGGGAACGTGCCAGCTTTTTTAAGATCTACATTTTCCAATTCTTTGTGAGCTAACTCAGACTGGATGGAGAGCATCTCTGAACATGGTACTTGGCTGCTTTTAGTTTTCTGTAAATGAAGCGAAAGGCCAGATGTATAGAGTTAAAAACTAAAAAAACTGTTGTGTCACCAGTTTCTGCCAACTGGGCAGTGGATCTCTGATCCTCGCCTAGTGGAGCTTGTCAGTTTGTTGACCAAATCTGGCAAAAGGGGTCGACTACTGACCCACAGCTTTGTTTGAAATGTGAAAAAGTTAAAGGGTATGAGTATTTGTGTATTGGGTTCCAGTCATACCTGTCCCCAGTCACCAGGGATCCAGCGGGGAGGAGGACATCGCCCTAAGCTGCAGCGCATTCGGACCGGAGGTTTGTTGTGGCTCGGGCAATGGGTCGGCGGGAAGGTTTTGGTCAGATCGCTGCTCTTGCACAAGGCAATGCGATGCTTGAAACCTGGGCCACACTTAGGTATACACTAAATCCCAAGAAGAGAAAGCTGAAATATAAAGATTTCAACAGCAGTAGTAGCTAAAGGAAACAGAAAGCATCACCTCACCTCTGACCATTCCAGAGTTACCCACTTTGGGGGACAGGACTGATTATTGCAAGACTCTCTTTCAATAGGCCGATGCGTAAGGCAGAAGGTGTCCTCCAGGGTCTCCTCCTCAGCAGGGCCAATCTTCCTGATACACAGGACAGTCCTGGTCCGTGTCCCACCGTCACACGTCTTTCCGCACTCTGACCAGTCACCAATAAACCACCTAACAGAGTAAAGGTTTAAGGTTAATAAGACGAACAGAATAAAGCAAAGGAAAATCACATTATTGCTTCTGACAATTTTTTTTTTTTTTTCTATTTTATTAGTTATCAAATTGAAGTTCTGTAGCCAAACATTATGAAAGGGTTGTGTTTCCATCTTATAAGAGGAAAAAACACAGGTTTCTTGTCCGATATGGTCAGATAATGTGGAGGCTGACCGTTCAGACCACTGCAGTTGAACACAAATACTTCAAAATGAACTATGGAATCTATCCACTGAAGGGACAGTGTAAAGCCAGTGTTATTAGTTTGTTTACTGGATTTAGTAAAACATCCAGCTGCTCCATTCTTAATCCCTTGGAGGAGTCAAACTCTTAATTAGTCAAAACAAAATAAAGAAAGCATGGCAGTAATCTAGGCACAAGGAAACCCTTAATAAAAAAAAACAAAACAAACAAAAACGAATGAAATGAGATCTTGTTTTCCACAAGGATTAGTATGAGGACTTTTATTATTAAGTCTTTATATCAAAAATCTTCCACTCTATTGATAACAATGGTAAACAGGTCGGCGTTAAATAAGCTAAAACTGCAGCAAAGCTAGCCAGACTGCTAAAGAACCTTTTCATTAGCTTCATTAGACGTATTATTTTTTGTAATGCAAATAAAATGAAATCAAAGTACAATGGTTTTCTCTTAAAAGGACATGGCAAATGATCCAAATGTGAACTTTTATCAAATATGTTGGAAATATTAAAGAAAAGGTTAAAAAAAAAAATTTTTCTGGTCACGTCCAAGATTTTTTAGGCCTGCTGTGATTCTTATCAAGGCTTGTTGAGTCTTAAAAAACAAAAACAAAAAAAAAGATTGTAGGATAACAATGCACTTGAGATTTAATAAATGTCTGTCATTACAATTTAAGACTGTTTTCAAATGAATCTTATTCAACATCGTAAACGGTCCAGCCCCTTCTCCTCTAAGATATTTTTTTGCCGTTTTTGTTGTTTTTCAGGCAATCAGCCTCATCAATGGAACAAGATGTGTAATGATGTGAAGAGCTGTAGCTCTATCATGTTCTCCAAATCCAATCTTAAAACCTCCCACAGTTACTTGTTGTTTTCCCTGATTAAGATGTTGTTACATTACAGTGCACGTGAGCTGAAGGTAAATGCATCAGTTAATATGTGTGTGTGTGGTGTTGTTGTTGGCTTAGATCATATTTTCTATAATATACTAAATCTGTTCTAAAGCCTGTCTTTGTGAGGCCTGTTGCAGGGCTCTAGATGTAAGTAAGTTTACAGCTTTAATTGGGTATCCTACATCCAATAGTGGCATTTATGTTTGAGCTAAGGTAAAGTGTCTGATGTGTGAGTCAAATCGCAAAGGGGTATGTAATATTTCTGTGTCTTGGCTGCTGAGTGAAAGGAAACAACAACCAGGTTGATTTTAAGATGTTAGTTGTTAGAAGTCAGAGACAAAAGGCAAGAAAGCCAGTCATACACCAATAACTATATGTAATCCGCAAAGGTATGAACATACTATACCTATATGGAAGTCAAGATAAAACTATATTGTCCAAGGAATAAGCTGGATGGAATGCTATGAACTAGATCGTCAGACTAGCAGTGGGCTTATACTTAAAATAGATGTGTTGTGTAATAAGCTCAACATAAAAGGGACTGTAAATGACAGCTACAAATGGGAAAAGGCCAACAGAAAGGTGCAATGGCAATGGCTTGGAACATTTGTCTTCATTAAATTTGAATTGAATTGTTATAATTATGAAATTGGAGGGATTTTTAGATTTTCAAAGCAGTTCATCACTAACCAGGGATCAAGAATGAAAGAAGATTTTACTGAAGATCAATTAATGATATAATATAGGAGACAAAGGTTAATGGTTTCTTGATGTTGAAAGTGATTGTGTAGCATGCTCTTCTCCTTTTGGTTAGTCAATATAAACCTCCCTAGTGCCAATGCAACAACAACATCTTCCAACTTTCCTGTGTTGCGTCACAAGCCCATATGCATGACTTTTGCAGGTTGCTTGGGTGAAGCATTGAAGCTATGGGAGCAATATTGATTCAAAATGATTTGCAAATGTGTGTGGAGAGTTGTGTGTCTGTATCTCGCTTTGTGTGTGTGCAGTGGGATTTAAAAATGTGTAAATAAATCTGGAAATGCATCAGGAGATGCAAATGTGTAAAACTATTTGTGTGTGTAATCCGGTTTGCAAATGTGTAAAAAATTCCTCAAATGTCATGGTCTTGGTTCGGTTTAAGTTTTCTTTTGAGTTTTCAGTTTCACATTGATCCATATTTTTCTTTGTTTTATTGGTTTAATTCCTATTTTGTGGTGTTTTCTGGATGTATTTAAGTTCTTAGGTGTTTCTTGGTTGTCCTCTTGTGTTGGTCTCCTTTTCCCTATCTCCTTCTAGCATCCTTTGTTCACACCTGCTCCCAATCAGCTCATTAGTCCTGTCTTTGTTCAGTCTCCCATATACACTCTCCCTGTGCAGTTCCTCAGTGCTGGTTCTTTGTCTACGTTCACACTGCAGCCTGAAGTGAATTCCAATTTTTTGGCACATATGCGACCTGGATCTGATCTTTTCATGGCAGTCTGAACAACACAGATCAGATTTTTTCCAATCTGACCCAGGCCACTTGGCTATGTGGTCCTGAATCTGATGCGACCTGTGTCTAAACGGCCAGGTCGGATTCATCCGACCTGAACGTCATTAATACTGGACAAAGGTCACTATTCTGTGTCTTGCTATGCAGAAGCGGCAAGAAAAACAACAACCATAGCAGATGATGATGCGGAGAGCAGTATTTATGTATAAACATATTGAAAAGAATGAGTTTTTATGGTTGGAAAAGACGCGCGCCAGCACTACATTTCCGTAAACATGGAGCACGCTGGTCTGTGACGTCATCGCGTCCTCTACTGCGCATGCGGGACACTTGCGTTGTATGACTGCAGTTCACACAGGAGATCACATAGAAGTCGCATGTATTTGAAAATGTGAACGGCAACGCAAAAAGAAAATCGGATTTCACAAAAAAATCGGAAATGAGCATCAAGGCCTGCAGTGTGAACGTAGGCTTTGTCTTTTCCTGGCTCCCCACATGAGTTTTCCCATGAATTTGTCTGGTTTTCTGGTTCCATGTATTGTCTACTTTGGTTTTTGCCTCAGTTATTTGATTAAATGTACAAGAACTCACCTCTGTGGCCTCACCTCTGCATTTGGGTCCTCAAAACCCCAACCTAACCCTACCAACAACTCTGTATTCAGATCTACAAATGTGTACTAAGATTTGTAAATGTGTGGATCAATCTTTAAGCACACACAGAGACACTTATGTCTGAAGTGTTTTCGCTTCAAGACCCAGAAATATAGACAAATCATCAGTTACAAGTCAAGCATTTTCTCGGTTGGCTATACATGTGATTTTTGCTACAGTTCTGACGTGTGAGATCTGCAAATGTGTAGAGAAGAGTGGTTTGAGTAATATCTGGATTTGCTGCCCTGCACAAGTTCAATACAGAATGACTAGAGAGGGCCAGACGTTGCCTCCCTGTTTGTCAAGCTCTTTAGACTTAACCTAATCCCTTCGCACTCTTGAAAAACTGACTCATCTTTTGACTGCTCTCATATGTTTACTGTCAACATCTTTTATGAAGTCAGAATGTTCGGGAAACCCCACCTCTTGAGAAAGTATGTTTTTTTTTTGTTGCAATTTAAGACCTGAATTCTGGCTTCTTATCAAACAGCCATCTCTGTTATCAACTGACTAGTTTATAAAAACACAAAAGGAAAATTGCCTAACAGAAGATACAAATTATAAATGTGAGTTTTTATCTTCAACTATAAAAACAGATTTCATTCAGGGTATAAACAGTGAAGCTAATATTAGCTTTTTACAATAATCCTATTAAACATTTTAGAGCATGTTACCACTGCTGTTAGAACATATATATGATTGTGTTAAAATCACGAGTTTACTTAACGAATTTTTAACTCTTTTAAAGAAAAGTGATTAGCTTAAAGATACTTTGCTAACGTTACTAGTCGAGGACTAAGGCCTCCCTACATGGATCATGTGCACTAACCACTGCGCCACCTGCACGCCCTTCTGAGACAGTTTTGACGCTTCTTACATTTTCTTTGTTAAACTGCTTTTCTGACGTCATCATCAGACATGCGCAGAGCAGTCCAGCAAAAAAACGCTATAAACTCTGCATGCCAGCATCTCCCCACACACCAATTAAAATGAAAAACAAATCAGCTGTATCTGCATTTTTTTAATTATGCACAAAAGCCTTTAAAAATAAACACATTTTATTTAGTATTGTGTGTTTCTTCTTTGATTCCTGTTTGGTTGTTGGGATCTTGTTAAAGGTCTAATACTGACCCTGATATATGATTATATTATATGCACCCTATTGGTTTTGAATGTATTTTAAACATATCGTGATTTTTATCGTGTATTGTGATTAAAGCTAATATATATCATTATATTAGATTTTCTTCATAATGCCCAGCCCTATGTTAGAGACCACTGCACTAACTCTTACCCCTATACCTAAAGAAATACTTTCATACATGTCACCATACACTCCTAAAACTATCAACAATAACTTTGTTGGCTAAAACTGTCATCAAAGGTCACAGTCACGTGATGCAATGTCACCTACCTGCAGTCAGTACATGTTAAATATGTTATGTGTTGGGCACACAGGTCTGTCACAAAACAAACTACTGTATCTATCTACTGAAAGCAAAGTAAGAATAATGAAACTTCTAATCTGAAAAAGAATGTTAAACACATATTTAGGTCCAGATATCCATACGTGTCCACTACAAAATGAATGATCTCAGAGAGCCGATCGTTGTTACTTGGCAGTCAGGAAATAATGAGTGTATTTTAGTGTCCAGTGCGTCATAATTACTGGCTAGAAAGCTTTTGGCCTCATGAAAATATGAGACATATTCTTGTTCAGCTCTGTCTACTCACTTAAACATTAACATAAAACAACAGCCCTCTAAACATATTGAGCCAGTGAGATATTACATCATCTGCTGGAATGTATACAGAATTAACAACATGTTCAAACATCTGTGTCAGCTTTCATTAGCAGAGCCCATAAAACCTGGCTATTCTAAAACAATGATGTTTATGGTCTTCTTTAGATGGCCTTTTCTGACTCTGTGAGGGGTTGTTTGCCTTCCTTAACAAAAACAAATGTCATACTCAGTGCTATAACTCAGTACAGATATGCAAGGCTGTAGCTGTCATCAAAATAAATGTGATAAGGCATGTTTAAGTCCTTTGGATACAAATGTGGACGATGAATAACCCAGGACAATCATCATATGAATTCAAAATATGGTTGAGTAAATTTATGAGACCAAATGGTGCTAAAAACATATCCCTTCGCTTTATTAGGTGCATTTTCCAAGCCACCCGCTGTGAGCTCACAGATCAACAAGGTGTCATAGACATTCCCCCAGAGATTTATGTCCGTTTTGACATGATAGCATCACATAGTTGCTACTGATTGGTTGGCTGCACATTTCCACTGAACCACATCCCAAAAGCATCCCATTGGACTGAGGTTTGGTGAATATAAAAGCCACTGGAGTACAGTGAACCCTTTGTCCTTGTGAAGAAACCAGATGAGTTGGAGCCTTGTGACATTGTGCGTTATTCTGTTTGAAGGGTACCCAATAGTCATGGAGAAATTCAACATGGTCAGGAACAATACAGAGCTAAGCTGTGGTCTTCATCACAGTTATATCACTACCAGACTGAAGCATTGATGGATCCAAGCGTTTCTAATGTTAAAATCAAACTGCGATGCTACCTAATAAAAGTTGTGGCCGGAACAAGAATTGGTGAGCCTGGCAACAGTTTTCCAATCTATTATCATCCACTTTTTACGTAAAAGTCTAAACAACAATCCACTGGACTTGGTTTCCAAGATTTGAAGACGTTTCGCTTCCCCTCCAGGAAGCTTTCTCAATTCAAATGTCTGGATCCGCAGTGAGTTTGAGTTTTCATAAAGACAAGGCCTTGTATTGCTTGGAAACATGCAAATGAAAACCGACGAGTGTTTTGTTTGGTTCCATTGTTAGCCTGTAATAACTGAAACCTGTCTATGATTCTGAAGGTCGGTCGTCAAAGGGGGGGGATTGTCTCCTGTAATACCTGAAACCCTACAGGAGACAATCCCCCGTTTAACGACCAACCTTCAGAATCATAGACAGGTTTCAGTCGGTTTCCTTTGCATGTTTCCAAGCAATACAGGGCCTTGTCTATATAAAGACTCAATCTCACTGCGGATCCAGACATTTGAATTGAGAAAGCTTCCTGGAGGGGAAGTGAAACATCTTTAAATCTTGGAAACCAAGTCCAGTGGATTGTTTTTTAAACTTTTACGGAATGACTAAGACCTGGATGAAAGAAAATCTTCATCCGCGTCATCCACTTTTGGTCAGGCTTTGGGAATTATAGCCGTAGTATCGTCTTTTAAACTAACAAGAGTAATATATTTTGGAGATTTTTAAAATGCTGTTATTTTTTTTATTTGTAACCAGTCAGCTCATTCCTCCCTGACCTTTGACTGACCTTTGACATCACTGTGTACTTGTGCGTCCTCGTGTGCTTGTGAAACGTCATCAGCCTCAGCCCTAGTACTGTTCCAATTCACAAGAACAGCAGACCGAAAAAGGACAAACAACAGATGAGGTTCTCACCCCTCCCTCTTTACCCACAATGCATCAGAGCAGACTTGTCCGTTCTTGAGATTGACAGCTGTCCCAGCATGCACTGTGGCAGCAGCTTTCAATGGAGCGCTGACAGAGTTAGAAGTTAAAAGTTCTCTTTTCTGTTGCTGTTCAATAAAAGTACATTTTAAGATCATTTGAGGAGAGAACATTGTACTTTTAAACGTCACTATATGGCCCATTTACAGATGTAATGCGTAATTTCGTTTTTTTTTTTTTTTTTCCCCTTGCGTAATTTCCAAACTTAAGATGACTGATGCAACCAGCGGACCTCCAAGGGTAATGGCAGCCAGGGCTAACCGCAGCCCGTTTGCAGCAACCCCCTATTAGCATAGCCGTATGGGACCGCTCTGATGGTGAGTTTTTTTTTGTTTTATTTGGCAAAATGTTCATTTGATTTGTGTTTATCTGACTGTGTTAATATTATTCCCCCAATAAATGAAAAAAGGTGACGCCACGAGTACGCCTCTGTTTCAAATGACCCATATTTATGCTGCGTGTTCCCGTTCTCCACGAGTCGAGACCTTCCTGTGTTCTTCTCAAAGACATACTTGGTGAAGACACAAGTCCATACTCTAGTTCTTGTGAATTGAGAAATGACCCCAGGTTCTCACTCACTACTTTCACCATCAGGCTCGGAGGGTGGCTTTATCGGGCAGATTTTTGTGTTTGGCTCATTAATTGACATCAGCTAAAATGTGTCAGAAATAAAAATTCAATTTTTGATACAAACAGGTGAAAGAAACTTCGGCTGTGATTCTGCTCCTCCTCTTCTGAACGATGAGCTGGTCTCTGCCAACCCTGACCCCCGCAAACACGCACAAACCGCTGCTGCTAGCATTAGCATTGAGGTGAACAAAGAGCGAGAAAGTGTAGTTCAGTGCCGATGACAAAAAACATCCTCGTGGAAACACAGGCACATTAAGGAGAGCCGACAAGTTTTATATGCGCTTATTTTAGCAAATATATTAGCTTAGTGTAAGTTTTGCCTTTTTGTGAAATAAACATAATTTTATAAGAAAAATTAAATTATTATGTCGTGTTTATCCACACTGGCTGGAATGAACGTCTGTACTGGGGCTCAGAATTTAATGTTTTTCATTAAATTCATTTTCAAAAGGCTCCAACTTATTTTTGTTTTAAAAGCTGCAGCATTGTTACTTAGATTTAGTTTATTCCCTTGTGTTTAGTGGAGGAAGGAACTTCTCAGTTGCTTGTAAATATTACAAATGTATATTTCTGAGTGTTTTTGTGATTGAATCAGAAGTAAATCAGATACAAACAATCTTCCATTAGCCAGTGTGTTATCATGTTTAGCCTTATGCAGTCACGTATTTTAATATTTAAATGCTCATCTGTAGAAGTGAAATCTAATTATAAAAATACACTAAATGTTTATATATTCATTTCACAGGTAAAGGAAAACAGTCAGGTGTGGAGCCAGTTCATAAAGGATGTAATAGGAGTTGGATGCAGCATCTGCAGTGATTAAGTTAGTCGAGAAGGAGAAAAAACACCATCAATTTGATCTTGAACTGATTTTTTGCAAAAGATGAAAAAGGAACCAAGCAGGACATCTTCTGAGATCAATATCTCAGATTTTCAACTACATTATAAATGAATAAAATACATTAATGATCAAGGTTTGTAGTGAGAAAAGAGGAATGTTGTTTATGAGGTATGTTCATAATGATGAGCACAAACAAAAGCTTACATGAAGACAACTTTGTTGGCTATAAAACTATAACTTGTGTGTCAGCAGCACAGAAACACTGTGCTGAAATATTTCATCCAAAATTAATAGGCAAATAGTGTATAGTATATCGCCTCCATGCTTCTTAAAAATGACAGCATATAACTAACCATTTTAGAAGAATGCATTTTAAATCTTGTCTATAGTTAACTCTATTAAATACTTTTAATTTTTTTTAGCTTTTGGGTGTTACAAACTTTACTCACTCTGGGGGACACGGCTCGGTGTTGCAGTCCCTCAGGTTTTCCGGTGGTTTGCTGCCTGTCTCACAGTAGCTGTTCTGCACCACTGAGTTGTCGTCGAGCCTCTTACACACCACCTCTTGCTTCTGGCTGCCTGAATTTGAAAAAAACACACACACAAAAAACCTCCAGATCAATAAGGCAAGAGAGCTCATCTTAATAGCCCCTCCGAAACACTGAGGTCAGCGGCGTGTGCCAAGAGCCGTGTTTGGGTAGGGATGGTATTGTTTTCATTCTGTAGCTGGTCCAGACATGTAAATTCCTGATTCTTTGCAGGATATGTTGGCAAATCGTTTTTACAGAGCAGGGAGCTCTTTACTTTGGCTCCTGCCGGAGAGAACGAGGGCTACCGTATCAGGGTTGCACCTTCCACTTTGAATGTATGCAAGCATGTGTGTGTGAATGCCACGCTAACTTATACCGGGTCTGCATGGACCCTCAAGGGACGTATCCAGCCATAGACTTGTCTGGCAGATGTAATGAGATATGGATATGTGTGTGTGTAGAGCATAGGAAGTCTACCCATCTGTGTTCTGAGTTAACCACGGTAAGGATGAATAGCTTAGGCGTTGTGGTTAAACAGTTCCAGTTGTAATGTGTCAGAAAGTGTTTGTTTTGCACATATTATTAGTTTCGGAGTATATTAAATACAGCTTAGTAATTACTTGAACTAGTCCTACCAAAAGGGAGAATGATTAAAAACCATTTTGATGATTTAAATCTCTGAACAGTTGAGAGACACAGACATTTGGCTGCAGTTTTAAAATTTAGATTTACAATACAAAGAAGGGTTTAGGATACAGGAAAAGCCAAATGTGCTTCCCCACAGAAAAAAAAAGATCTGCTCTCAACTTGGAAGTCTTTCCTTTAGAATAAACCACATGCTTATTCAGTCATGCTTTTACAAAATATTACAAAACCCTGTCCAGGCCACGTTTGACAACTGGGTAGAAGCACAATTTATTGTTACATGAAACCCACAGAATTTAACTGTGGTTTCAGACTGAGAATGTCTGAATTTTGCAGGACGGGTAGTGTTGAGGAAGAGTGGTTGCATCTCTAGACAACACTGGCCATGCAGTAGAGGATGGATGGATGGATGGGTTGGTGGGAGAATGGATTGATGGATCGACAGATAGATGGATGGATGGATGGATTGACTGATGGATGGATGGGTTGTTGGATGGATGGATGGATGGATGGGTTGGAGGGTGAATGGCTGAATAGATGGACGGATCGACACATGGGTTGATGGATTGATGCATGGATAGACGGGTTGATGGATGGATGTTTGGATGGGTTTACTGATGGATGGGTTGGGTGGATGGATGGATGGATGGATGGATGGATGGGTTGGTGGCAGGATGGATTGTTTGATGGATGGATGGATGGATGGATGGATGGATGGATGGATGGGTTGGTGGCAGGATGGATTGTTTGGTGGATGGATGGATGGATGGATGGATGGATGGATGGATGGATGGATGGATGGATGGGTTGGTGGCAGGATGGATTGTTTTCGTGGGTGGATGGGTGGATCGACAGATGGGTTGATGGATGGATGGGTTGGTGGGTGGATGGTTTGGATCGTAGGTGGATGGATGGGTTGAAGGGTGGATGGATGGATGGATAGACACATGGGTTAGTGGGTGGATGAATAGATGGGTTGATTTAGGGATACATGGGTCGATGGATGGATGGAGAGATGGATGGATGGATGGATGGGTTGATGGATTAATGGATAGATGGATGGATGTTTGGATGGATGGATAGATAGATGGGTTGGTGGGTGGATGGTTTGGATGGTGGGTGGATGGATGGATGGATGGGTTGGTGGCAGGATGGATTGTTTTCGTGGGTGGATGGATGGATCGACAGATGGGTTGATGGATTAATGGATAGATGGATGGATGTTTGGATGGATGGATAGACACATGGGTTGGTGGGTGGATGAATAGATGGGTTGATTTAGGGATACATGTGTCGATGGATGGATGGATGGATGGATGGATGGATGGATGGATGGATGGATGGATGGACAGATGGGTGGATGTCTGGATGGCAAGATGGATGGATGAACGGATGGATGGATGGATGGATAGATGGATGGATGGATGTATGGATGCCAATTCCTTAGCCAGACTTCCCCACTGTTGGATAAAAAGAGCATTCCCACACATTGCATAAAACTTCACCTCCACTGTTCATCCAGGACTACAACATTATCAGTTGTTTAAACCAATATAGGCAGAGCTGGATTTGTGTGCAGATTTGATTTCCTGTTCACTGAACCATAACTTCTTAAGCTGTAATTTTTTGACAAGACCTGAAATGCCAATAAACAGATTCAAGTTCAAGTCACTATGTAACAACTCCTAGGTGGTCCTGATAACAGAAATGATCAGTGTAAATAAACACACTGACAGAGCCCCATTTCACAAACATGAATGTAGGTAAATGTGAAAATGTATGTAACGATCCTCTGAAGCTTTCTAGATCTGCTTTTCCAAGATGTTTGATGCTTTGATTAGCATTAATGAGTGCATAAACCAAAAGATAACATCTTTATAGTCTGATAAGCTGTCAGGATTTTGGCCACAACTTTCTCTCACATCTGTAATGCCTTAGTAGCAGTTGTATTGCAGCTGGAACTGACACAAAACTACATTTGAAGACAAAAAAAAAATGACTTTAATCAAAGACTTACCACCAGCACAAGTAGCTGAGCACTCGGACCATGGCAGGTGGTGCCAGGCGAAGCCTACCTCGTTGTCACCGCTCCCTGTCCGGTGGATGGGAACATTAAACTTGTAGCGTATTCCAAGGTTCTGCTCTTGAAGGAGAACCTGAATAAAAGGAGGGAAACATGTTTATGTGGCTACTTAAACTCATTTTGCAATATTTGTCTTAAAAATGTCTCAGAATTTCCCTCTTTGGTTGAATGGTTATTGCAGAGGAATTTCCTATATGTAAGAACTAGTGTTGCACAGAGACCGACACCAGTATCGGGCAGGACCCCGATCTAGCACTAAACTGGTGGTATCGGTATTGGCGCGTACCAACAAATAGGGCACCGATACCATTTTGAGAGCCAAAAGTTTATTCAACTATTGTCACCCATTCCAGGTAGGCAATAAAAAGTTCTACTGGATTCACTTTTTTATTAGTCTTTTCTCTTCTTCACAAAGGTAGGCAGCAGCTTGACAAAGCCATGATGGCTATTATTTTACATCCAAGTAGTATGCAGTTCTTCGTATATAGACACACGCATCCACTTCAAACAGATGGTATCGGTATGGTATCGCCAAATGACTGCACAGCAAGGTATCGGGTTTAGGTATCTGGGCCAAAAAATAGCCTCAGCGCAACACTAGTTAGAACGGTACATGCTTCTTTTACAGATACATGCTAATCGTGTTTAAGTATAAAAGCAAATCATTCTGACACACTGCTACCGAGCAAAGTGTCTTTACCTCCACGGCTAAATCACTGCTAAATCAGCAAATCAGCCTTAAAGCAAACAGCTCGAACTAAGGCTTCAGCCAACTGGACTCAACAGGGTTGGGGTGAAAAAATTCTTTACCTTAAAAAAGATCTGTTCGAAGCATAACTTTACTAAGTCTCCATGTTTCAAGCTAGGCTAAGCTAAGCTAGCTGGTGCCTGCTCTGATCCTGACCTGTTTAGGGTCTCTTGACACCAACCATTTTGGTGACATTTTCAGATATTTGTGTGGTGGTGGGGTGAATTACACTGTAAAATGAGGAATGCATTAGAATTAGCTTCCCTGCTTAAAGCTGTCAAGCTAATTTGGCTTGAAATCTGGCCACAGATTCCAAAAAAGTAAAAAAAAAACAACAAACAAACAAAAAAACAATTCACTGGAATTGGTTTCCAAGTTTGAAGATGTTTCACTTCCCATCCAGGAAGCTTTTTCAATTCAAATGTCAGCATTAGAATAGAATTCAAAGCTTTAAAAAGTAGCCCAAAAACTTGTTTTGGCTTAAATCTCTGCTATAAAATTCACTATAAAGTCTACTATATAGTCCCCACTCTATATAATGATTGAGGGATTTAAGGGTTAGCCTGGACGTTTGGCCTTAGTTTTTCATTTGATAAGAAATTATTCCACATGTTTTGCTAAGAAAAATCTTGGTAGGTGTGGAATTGAGCCACGCTCCTTCCAGCTTCACATGATACATTAAACAATGCAGCTTAGTGATATTTCCTTATTTTGGAATAGTGCTCTTTAAAACCTAACTCTGCTTTAACATTCTCGTCTTCTTTCTCCATGCTTTATCCCTTCCATAGATGAAATTACACTCATATTGTTTTTATTAACTGGGAATAACCAATTGCTTTTGAAATCAGTTGGTTCTCTAGATTTTATTCAGGGACATAAGAGTAAATGTGTTTGATGATGAATGCACACAGCCAACTAGTAAAGCAGACATATATGGGTTCTAAAATGTGCACTATTTTGTGTGGATCTATCATATTTCACAAGGACTGAATACATTTGTAAAGCACTGCATATGCCGCTAACAGTGCAATAGGTGGACATTAGAGTTGTAGACAGCACAGGCTCCTCTGAATCACTGCACTGTGCTTTGTTCTGAAAGCTTAAAACATACAGTAATCCACCAACAAAGGAAAAGAAAAGAAAGATCGAAGGCAAGTTCATATAAACATTACCACCACTGGGAGTAAAATAGTTTTATGATCACATTTATTGGAGGTCAAGTGTACTAAAGCAGTGATTTTATTGGTTCTACCAGATTTTATGAGGAAAAAAGTTGTTTTTTCAAAGTTATAAGCACAACCTTCAAATTTATTTAGCAAATTCCACATTCTCTTCACTATTGTGAAATACGTGTTTGAATTTATCACTTTTTGTGTTTTTACAGTTCTGAGTTGACATCAAAAAATCAGCTTTATTACCATAACAAAGAGGTTTTCAGTGGTAGGTCCCAGCGCCTCCAAGGACTCGGGTTCATCGGTAGGTCTCCTGTAGTGGAAGGCCGTCCCTGCGATGTCAAACTTCCTGGGCCAGTCAATGGTCCAGGCTCCGTTGATGAAGTAATCATCCTCTTCAGATTTTAGAGCTGACAGATCACAAGATAAATTCATTTAATATCTTTCAGAAAGCTAAAATCCAAAAAAGGCTAGAGTTCTGGTCAGAAGTTTGGATATACTTATCATGAGCATGAACAACATTATCTTTTGGGAGCTTAAATGATATATTGGAACTTTTCTTTGTTTTTTGTGGCCCGATAATGATAAAACTATGTGTGACTACATGGGAAGAGTATTAATCTTACAAATGAGAAGTTGTGGGTTTAAGTGTACATGTACACTTAAACCCACTTAGACGGCCAGCACTAATTTGTGTATCGCTTTATGAAAATTGTGAATGAGCATTTACTGTCAAATTGCTTTAAGTGTCAACCATGGGTAACCAAATAAAAATAACCAAATAAAGAAAATACACAACCAGTAAAGGTCTGGAGACATTTCTAATTATAATCCATTACTTTATACAGAATTTAACACAGAAATAAAATGAGGTGTTTATGCATCCATGTTATACATTGACTTTTTAAATGAAAATATATATATATAAAAAATAGTACATTTTTCCATTTTAAAATCTAAGGTGTTTTTTTTAAGGAGAGAACAACAATCGTTCAGTTTGGTGTATATATATAGACAATTTCCTGATTCACATATTTTATGAAACACCTCTCGTTTCGTTTGTTTCTTTTTTTTTTCTTTTTTATGTCTTTATGAGAGCAGTGGGCTTTAGGCTGCCCTGCAAGGCTTTAAACCTGGGTTTGAATGGAGACAAAGCCATTTTCAAGCACATATTAAGGTGGTGATTTTGAGCCTGGATCCATATTTATTTTTTATTAAATTCATGGCGGAGAATCCTGCTTCACAGCAGCAAATTGAGCCAAACATACTCTAAATGTGCAGGGTCATCTCTGAGCACACTATTTCACTTTTCTGTCATCAGTTCCAGCAGTCCACACTTTTTTTTCACTTTTTCTCATCATCTTCCCTTTCTCACCCATCACCCGGCTTGCCACAGGTTTGCCTGTTGTGTCTAAAAGTAGCTAACAACAGCAACCCGGACTGACAGCTCATTGGCTAATTTGTATCTCGTGTAGCCTTGTCCCAGGTCATCTGGATGGCTTTACCATATTAACAGGAGATGATGTGATTTATAAAGGTTTTAAATCAGGTTGGGTCCGGATTAGCCAGCAGGTGGGTCCTGATTCGGACCGCAGACCACTAATCCGTGACCTCTGACCTAAACTACCACCATATATCTATACATTTCAGACCAAATTATCCTGCTGGCAAATTTGAATTTAAAACAACTTTCAATATTCCCAATTTGTTTATTCTGATTTAAATCAGTGGGTTGAACTGCAAATTGGGATGATGGCAAAGAGGGTTTTCAACTGGATGGGGACTTCATAAAAGATAAATCACTGAAACACCAGTAGAAACTTGGAAAAATCTCGTCAGCAACTGTGATTGATTATTGAGTGGGTATGGATCATTTTTAACAGCTAATTTTTTCCTGGATCCTGTAAGAAATTACTCTTTCCTAAACAAGGTTAAGTTTATAGTTGAATAACGGCAAATCTACACTGCACTGGCCACTATATGATGTAGAGCTGTCTACCTGCTCGATAAGGCACATTTCTTGTCAGCCAATTACATGGCAGCAACTCAATGCATTTAGCATGTAAACATCATCAAAGGTGATTTAAGTGACTTTGATCGTGGCATGGTTAATGGTGCCAGACGGGCTGGTAGGAGGATTTCGGAAAATACTGATCTACCAGGATTTTCGTCCATCTGTAGGGTTTAATAAGAATGGTCCAAAAAAGAGAAAATATCCACTGAATTGCATTTTTGTGGGTGCAAGTGCCTTGTCGATGCCAGAGGTCAAAGAGAATGGCCAGACTAGTTTGAGCTGACAGAAAGGAAACAGTAACTGAGACAACCAGTCGTTAGAACGGAGGTATTCCAAAGAACATCTCTGAAGGAACAGCACAACAGACCTTGAGGTGGATGGGCTACGGTAGCAGAAGACCACTCCTGTCAGCTAAGAACGGAGGCCATAATTTTCTTAGTCTCATTCAAACTGCATAATAGAAGATTTAAAAAATTGTTGCCTGTTCTGACGAGTCTCGATTTCTGCTGCAACATTGCGATGGTAGGGTCAGAATTTGGTGTCAAGAAGATGAAAGCTTGGACCGATCCTGCCTTGTATCAACGGTCCACGCTGGTGGTGGGGTCATGGGGTGGGGGATATTTTCTTGGCACACTTTGGGCCCCTTAGCAGGAGTTGAGCATCATGTCATCATCATAAACATAGTATTGTTGGTGACCATGTCCATTACTTTATCACCACAGTTTACCCATCTTCTGATGGCTACTTCCAGCAGATAAGATGCCATTTCATAAAGCATACGTAAATAATCTCAGACTTGTTACTTGAGCATGACAATGAGTTCACTGTCCTCAAATGATCTCAATCCGATGGAACAATTTTGGGATGTGGAGGAACAGGAGATTCTCGTGATGAATGGGCATCCGACTAATCTGCCGCATCTATGTGATGCTATCTTATGAATATGGACCAAAATCTCTGAGAAATGTTTGCAGTACCTTGTCAAATCTATGCCATGAAGGATTATGGCCAGTGTTGTGCATGAACCAGTTCAATGGATGGCGTTCATTTAATATGTTCATATTTTTAGTGAACAGTGAACTGAATTAATTAGTTTTGAAGTAATGAAACTAGACTACAGCGATATTCACTCTGAGAATAATGAGCAACACACAGCTCACATTCGCCTTCAAATAATAAAAACACTTTTCATTGGATAACATCAGGTTTTACTACAGCAAACAGCATGACAAACCAGTATATCTACTGCTAGTACTAGTCTGTGGGATTCAGACTCATCTGCTGGTATTTCTGATGCCAGTTTTGCAGAGCGCATGGCGGAGTTTTATGATCTAACAAAGGAAGACTTGGAACACTTCTATGCAAACTGTGCCCATTAAGACTTAACAAACAGGTCCATTCGTCAGAAACATCCATATTAAATTTAAAGCGACACATTGACTTAAAGCATCCGAGCAATGTTGGGAAATATCTGCCACTGAATAAGGAATGTAAGAAATCATTTTTTAAGCAGATCTTTTTAGCAGAACCTGAATGTGCCCCCTATGTTTCTGAAGTTCTGTGTAATTTGGCTAAATAAAGGCTTCACTGCATACTATACTACACTATACCTTACCTGCATCAAGTATTTTCAATTTCTTTCTATATATTATGATCACACATTTAGAGGTTGAAATATGAGGTTGTATTTTGTAGGATTGTGACTTAATTTACCAAATAATCTTGAACATAAATGAACTAATTCAATTATAGGTTTGTGAGCTTACTTTACATTAATTTTCAGAAAAAGTGAAATATGAACATGAGCCAGTTCATTTTCATCTGTGTGTGAACTGATATTTGAACTTGTTCTTTTTAATTATGAACTGGCACAACATTGATTATGTCAGTTTTGAAAGTAAAAGGGGGTCCAATCCAGTACTAACAAGGTGTACCCAATAAAGTGGGTAAGCCAAAATCTTCCAGAGGTTAGAACCCCTGAAGGCTATCTGTTTTATTGGCAAAAAACAACTTTGGCTTAGCTACCTATTGTGTTTCAAAGCAGAGTTAGACGGCCACAACATGAGACTCTGGGTCACATGACTCATCCAGTGACAGATCCGACCCTCTCGAGTCGCCTAGGTGCGTTTTTTTAAGAAGGGCAATCCTTATGAAGCATCAATACCCAACAAATGCTGTAACTCCCTTGATAAACACTTTAATATATATTTAATAAAGCCAAAACTTGGGTCAAATGCTACACAGAGATGTTTTAAAGCTCTACTGGCCATACGGACAAGCCTTCTGGCTTTTACGGTCAAATGACAGAAGGATTTAACTATTTAGCCAAAATGACAAGAATCCACATAGGGAATGGTGCTGTATAACAAGCAAGTAGTGTAATATTCAAGATAAGGACATTTTATCTAAAAACTCCAATATTTTCATACTCATAGAAACACTCTGCTTCTGTTAAAAGTTCCTGTAACTGATCAGTTTATTTTACATGGGTCAGTTGCTTTCATAACTTTTATTGCTGATCAAGCTTTTCCTAACATTCTACACAATAAAATAAATACCAATGGCCGCTATGATTCATACTAGTATCCTATCGGGTTAATATCGGTATCAGCCAATTCTCTAAGCTGCAATATCGGTATCATATCGGAAATGAAAAAGTTGTTTCGGGACATCCCTTCCAGTGAGAGTACCTGATGGCTTCCAAAACTATGTGATAGAAATAGGATCTACTATTTAAAGAAATATTGATGGGAACTCTATGTGGGAGTGTTGGCCTAGTGGTTAGAGCAGTATGCTTGTGCTCAGAGAATGTTGCAAGTAGCCGGTTCAATCCCCATAGCCTTTACTCTAGGTTCCTTGAGAAAAACCCTTAACCCCACATGATGTGTTAAATACCCAGAGCGAATTTCACCAATGGGACATAATCCATCCATGCTTTTTCTGTCACTCTTATCCCAAGCAGGGTCGCTGGTGCCTATCTCCAGCTGTCTATGTGCGAGAGCTGGGGTCCATCCTGGACACGTCGCCCGTCCATCGCATGGTAAGACAGAGGCTATTCACATTTAAGGAAAATTTAGAAAGCCAATTAACCTTATCGTCATTTTTTTAGACTGTGGGAGGAAGCCAGAGTACCCACAGAGAACCCACACATGCTAAGAGAGAACAGGCAAACTCCTGGGAATCGAACCCAGAACCTTCTTGTTGCAAGGCAGCAGTGCTGCCGACTGCATCACTGAGCAGCCCAGTATGAGATCAATAAATTTCAATTATTAATATTAAGTCGGACACTGTTTGAATGAGTAAAAGAAATCCCTGTCAATTAAAGCATGTGCACCCAAGCACCCAGTCATTACATCCTGATAGAGAATGACTTGAATCTATCTTTGAATCACATTTAGCTGAAGATTTGGTATTAATTTCAGCTCATCTTGATCCTTTAACCTGAAGTCATTAACAACATCGCATTACAACGAATACACATACCTCCCCTGTAGGAGATGCATAGGAAAAAAGAAGTTTAGGTGAAAGCCTTAAAGCCTCATAAATAAAATAACAATAGGTGTTCCTTTTCAACAGATCTAGATAGCTCCTCTTTTTCTGCACCAAATCATTGTCAAATTGGAAAAGACAAAGCAATCCAGCCACTTAATAATCTGTCAGCCTGGTCCATGTTCTGTAAATACTCCTTCGCAGAATTTACTTGACGAACAATGGTTCACTGCTCCTTAACATACCACAGCCTCCTCCTTTATCTACAAATCCATTTTCAGCACATCTGGCACTGATTGTGAGCATTGTGATTTTTTGAAGAGTGTAGTTTGAACAAGTCGTGCGCAAATATCACCCTCTCTATATTTATGCTTCCTCATGCAGACCTAATAAAACATCGGAAAAAATGCAACATTTTCATACTAGAGGAGCAAAGAGCCAGGCAACGCTACATAAGAAAAATATTATCACTATCACTGAGGTCACAGAGGAAATTCATGACAAAGCTACAAACTGTTTGGACGGGTAAATAAAAGCCAAGAAATGTGAGTCTTTAAACGGTGATATATGAACATCATATCCTCCATGTTCCCGGCGGAGCAGGCAGCTGTCACCACGGCCCTATAAATCCGACACAGCTCTCCACTTCAGAGTGTGGCTTAAGTCCTCCATCACCACCATCCGCTATAAATTCAACATGCTGTCACATGTCTTTCTCTGGTTAATGATAAGACGCAGGGCTGGCTTAATTGAATCCGGTTGTCTGATTGTTTTGCTTCTGACACTGCCAGCGTTGCAAATGCTTTCTTGTTTAGTCTGGAACAAAGTGGATGAGTCTGGTGCCAAGACAGTTATTAATAGGTTTCAGGGAAGTTTATATATATATATATATATATATATATATATATATATATATATATATATATATATATATATATATATATATATATATATATATATATATATATATATATATATATATATAAAACTGTTTTATAGCTTTGCATTAAGCAAGAGGAGATTAGATGAAGAAATTCTCCAATTTTCTTTTAACAAAGATGTGAGGAAATGCAAATGACAGACAAGAAAATATGAAACAGATTAGTGGTGCAAACTGCCAAGCCATCACACTGTAGTTAATTAAAACCGATTCACTTCAGCAAATAAAATAACAGATGATCTGTTAAAGGTTATGTGAAGACGTTTTAGGCTAGTTCTCTAAAACAAACCCTTAACCTGAAACCACAGTACTTAAAATACTGCAATGCTTAAATGTAGCTTTTGCACAAGTCCATTTGTTGATTTCTGTCTTGATTTGTTTTTTACATCAAGAAAACAATTGTCTAACATATTAAATCGTTGCAGTGGTCCAGACTTTGACAGAACCAGTGCAACACATTGTTCCTCCTTTTTTCAGGTCAATCTGTTCTAAATTTGCTGCTGTGCTTGGAATCATGGTCCTGTTGCATGACCTACTTTCAGAAATGGGTAAGAAAAACTCAAAATAATGTTTAATAGTTTTTTACTAAAGACCTTTTGAATATTTTTTATGCCTTATTCTTAATGGGGACAGAACCTGCATTAAAATATATAAAAAATTATCTGGAAAATAGTTATGCTCTGCAAGGTCACAATATGAAACAAGCACTAAATGTCTGTAGCAAGATCTTTATGGTTAATGGTCATGGTGGCAGTATATACAGGCCTAATATTATCTTGGCTAGCACCCATCAAAACTAAACTGTTACTCATTACCAATTGTAAACTAACTGTAAACCAATGTCAATTTGGTCAGTTTGTCTAGAATTCGATCAATAAGTTGCTTCCTTCTCACTTCCATCATAGATATGTTTGTTATCATGTATTTCACGTCGATTCAACTCAAAATGGGCCCGGATTTTAGCTCCATTCCACGTTTGGTGTTCTATTCCGAGGCTTCAAAGTATGGAACGGTCTCCCCTCCTCCTTTGCTGAACCCTCACAAAACCAGTTCAAGAACAATTTATAACTTTTCCTGTTAGATAAATATAGTCTGTCATTTACACTACTGTATACTGAAATTATGTAGCAACATATCACATGCACGCTTTCATTGAGGTTAAATATTTACACATTTGTATGGAGGTTACCACTTTTTTGGTAACCTTTCCTCACATTTTACTGTAAAGGTTAAATCTGATATTGTGTATTTTACTGAAAATAAACTAAACCAAACTAGAAAATCTGTTGGGAGCTGGAGAAAATACCATTTTTCTCCAGCAGAGTCCGCCGTGGATCCTCTGAGGGAGCCTCCTGCACAGGTGCAGCTCATCAAGACCATCAGAGGATCCACTACTTAAGCTGCCTTCAGACCTTACCTCAACGCCGCAGTGTTGTTCCAGTTGGTGACTCGTGCTTCCTCCGTTCTGCTGCCCCGATGGCGGGGCCTCCTAGAGGTGGGGGGGAGATGGACTCTCCTGACCTTTCTTCTGTTCCCTCTGAGTATCACGACCTAGCCCCCGTTTTCAGTAAGGTCAGTGCGACGTCCCTACCTCCACATAGACCCTACGATTGTGCCATAGAACTTTTACCCGGTGCTCCTCTCCCAAGCAGCAGACTGTATAATATTTCCAAACCAGAAAGAGAGACTATGGAGAAATACATCAACGAATCATTGGCTGCTGGAATAATCCGTCCTTCATCCTCTCCTCTGGGCGCCGGTTTTTTCTTCGTGGGCAAGAAGGATGGTTCTCTGAGGCCATGCATTGACTATCGAGGTTTGAACCAAATAACTATTAAAAACAAATACCCACTGCCTCTTCTCGCCTCAGCTTTTGAACCAGTGCAGGGTGCAACTGTCTTTACTAAGCTGGATTTAAGAAATGCTTATCACCTCCTCAGAATTCGAGAGGGTGATGAATGGAAGACAGCCTTTAAGACACCCTTGGGCCAGTTTGAGTACCTGGTGATGCCCTTTGGTTTGACTAACGCCCCAGCCTGTTTCCAAGCCCTTGTGAATGATGTTATCAGAGATTTCCTCAACGTATTTGTGTTTGTTTACATTGATGACATTCTCATTTATTCCAAGGATCTCCATGAACACAAGAGACACGTCCGTCTCGTTCTACAGAGACTACTGGAGAATAAGCTGTTCGTGAAAGCCGAGAAATGTGAATTTCATCAGTCTTCCATTACCTTTCTGGGGTTTGTGCTCGAGGGCGGCCAGGTGAAACCTTCTGAGGACAAGATCAAGGCAGTCCTAGATTGGCCAGTACCTGAGAATCGAAAGCAATTACAGAGGTTTTTAGGGTTTGCTAACTTCTATCGCCGCTTCATCAGGAACTATAGCCAAACCGCCCTGCCATTAACCTCACTAACTTCTTCCAAACGAGTTTTTCAGTGGACTCCCGAGGCCCAAGCTGCATTCGAGAAATTGAAATCCATGTTTTCCAGAGCACCCGTGCTAATTCAACCTGATCCTTCGAGACAATTCATCCTTGAGGTGGACGCTTCAAATTCCGGTGTTGGAGCTGTTCTCTCCCAAAAAGACGACTCAGATCAAAGAATACACCCTTGTGCCTATTTTTCCCGTAAGCTCTCCTCTGCTGAACAAAATTATGATGTGGGTGATCGTGAGCTCCTGGCAATCAAACTGGCGTTGGAGGAATGGAGGCATTGGCTGGAAGGAGCTGAGCATCCGGTCCTTGTGTGGACTGATCACAAAAATCTGGCTCATATCCAGTCAATCAAACAAGCTAACCCTCGCCAATCCAGGTGGTCCATCTTTTTCTCCAGATTCAACCTCATTATCACCTACAGACCCGGATCCAAGAACGTGAAGCCCGATTCTCTCTCTCGTCTCTACTCTGCCGATCATCCAGAGACACCTGAACCTGTCCTCCCAGCCTCATGCACCGTTGGAGTGGTCAACTGGGAAATAACGGACCTAATCAACTCAGCCCTAGCCACCGAACCAGATCCAGGTACCGGTCCGTCTAACCGCACATATGTTCCTTCTTCTGTCAGGTCCCGTCTGATCCAGTGGATGCACGCCGCAAAATTCTCCGCCCATCCAGGAGTGAGTAGGACTGTCGCTCTAATCTCCAGGCGCTTCTGGTGGCCCACGCTCCATCGTGATGTTAGAGAGTATGTGTTGGCCTGTCCCACATGTGCTCGTAACAAGGCTTCGCATCAACCTCCTTCTGGTCTCCTTCAACCTCTACCTGTTCCCTCGCGCCCATGGTCCCACATAGCCATTGATTTCGTCACCGGTCTCCCTGTCTCCCGAGGTATGTCCACCATACTAACCATTGTCGACCGTTTCTCTAAGTCTTGCCATCTAGTCCCCCTGAGAAAACTTCCCACGGCCTTCCAGACAGCCCAGCTTCTTATCAAACATGTGTTCCGGCTTCATGGCATCCCCCAGGAAATTCTATCGGACAGAGGTCCCCAATTCATATCCCAGGTATGGAAGGCTTTTTGTTCTGCGCTCGGATGCAAACCATCTCTCACCTCAGGTTACCATCCCCAAACGAATGGCCAGACCGAGCGTATGAACCAGCATCTGGAATCCACTCTCCGCTGTCTAACGTCCAATAACCCGGTGGATTGGAGCCTATACCTTCCCTGGATAGAGTATGCCCACAACTCTCTCCGTTCCGCATCCACTGGACAGTCGCCCTTCCAGGTCAGTCTTGGATATCAACCACCTCTTTTCCCCGCAGATGAGAGAGAGATATCGGTGCTGTCCGTTAATCATCACATCCGTCGCTGTCGAAGGATTTGGAGGGAGACCATTGCCACACTCAACCAGTCAGCTGAATCAACCAAGCGTTTCGCTGACGCCAAGAGACGCCCCGCCCCTGAGTATTCTGTGGGCCAGGAAGTGTGGCTTTCCACTCGAGACATCCCCCTCAAGGGGATGTCTCGAGATTCATAGGCCCATTCAAAATCTCCCGTGTCATCAACCCGTCAGCTGTCCGTCTCCAACTTCCTCCTTCCCTCCGAATCCATCCGACCTTCCATGTCTCCCAGATCAAGCCTGTTTCCTCGAGCCCCTTGTGCCCGCCATCCGACTCCCCACCAACCGCCCTGGAAGTCGATGGCCATCCAGCCTTCACGGTCCGCCGTATTGTAGACTCCCGTCGACGAGGTCGCGGTTGGCAGTACCTCGTCGACTGGGAGGGCTACGGACCAGATGATCGACAGTGGGTCCCAGGCTCGTACATCCTCGATCCTGCCCTGATCGAGGAGTACGAGCGTTCCCGTCCTTCCACTTCCTCCGGACCGCCAAGGGGCGGTCGTTGAGGGGGGGGGTACTGTTGGGAGAGTCCAGCAGAGTCCGCCGTGGATCCTCTGAGGGAGCCTCCTGCACAGGTGCAGCTCATCAAGACCATCAGAGGATCCACTACTTAAGCTGCCTTCAGACCTTACCTCAACGCCGCAGTGATGTTCCAGTTGGTGACTCGTGCTTCCTCCGTGAAAGCTCTGGAAGAGCTAACCTGCCGAGCCGACCCTCCGAGCCAAACCCTGAAGATTCTCAGTCAACCTCCAAGCAGCTCTGGGCAAGAGCTAGGAAACCCAAGCCAAGGTCTGTTCTAATAAGACGTGAGACGCTGAAGCAGCTAACGGACTCTGCTAACACATCCTTCTCCAGAACCAACAGTGACTCTCCCAAGGAGAACCTCAAGAACCCTCAAGACTCCGGTGAAACCAGATTCCAGGCCCAAACCAGTCATCTGCATATTCTGTGCTTGTGCCAATAAACTTGTTAAACTTTTCATCCTGTGTCCGTCAGTGGTGTTCTGCATCTTTGGGTCTCCATTAGAGAACCGATCATGACAGAACACTGCGGCCAAACTCAAGGCCCAGCAGATCACCATCTCCGTCGGCTAGACGAACAGGCTGCTCAAATCCAAGGATTCAGCCAGGCCTTACGTGAGTTGAATGCACATATTGAAAGACAGAACCAAGCTATTCAAGGCTACGTTAGCTACTTCAATAGCGCTAATGCTACATCAGCACAGCAACCATTTCCGGGTCCAGTTCCTCCCCCGAGGTCACAACCTGTGACGTCATCAGAGTTCCGTCCTAGTCTGCCAGAAAAATTCTCTGGTAACATGAAAGATTGTAAGGGTTTTTTATTCCAGTGCCGGCTGATTTTTCTGAACTCTCCTAGTTGTTTTTCTTCAGACCACAAGAAGATATCGTTCATCCTCTCTCAGTTAACAGGAAGAGCTTTAGATTGGGCCCAGGCAAGATTTGCCACCGACGACGGTGTAAATTGCCGTTTTTCTGACTTTATTGCTGAATTTTCCCAGGTATTTAACCAAGAGACGGACCAAACGATCGATTCCAGAGCTCTTTTCAACCTAAACAAGGTAATTCTTCTGTGGCTGATTTCTCAATTAACTTCCGGGTTAAAGCGGCAGCTTCCGGATGGAACCAGAGCGCTCTAAAGGGAGCATTTTTCATGGCTTTAAATGAACAAATCAAGGATGAACTTGCTACCCTCGATGAACCAGCTTCCCTTGACGATTTTATTCGTCTCGCCATCAGATTAGATAACAGAATTCGAGCCAGAAACACCTCCAAGAAGCAAAGTAATTTTTCCTCCGCCACTCATAATATGGCTGTTCTCTCTCCCTCTACAGAGCAGATGTCCACACAGAGATCTAAGCCACAGACTCTATCGTTGCCTGTTCAGGCCTCTCATTCAGGCAAAAGGAATAATGAGCCTATGCAGGTGGGACACACTAGGCTTTCTCCTGAGGAGAGACAGAGACGTTTTCTTGGAAAACTTTGCATATACTGTGGTGAGAGTGGTCACTTTATCGCCTCCTGCCCGGCAAAATCAAAAGCCGGGGCCCGCCAGAGGATATGAGGAGTCTGGCGGGCCATATAAATTCAAGTAAATCTCCTCAACTTTTGCTGCCAGCAACTTTGTTCTGTAATAACCAGAGTCTCTCTTTCTCCGCCTTCATTGACTCAGGCTGTGAGCGCAATCTAATCGACTCTGAGCTCGTCCAGCAGCTTCAGATTAAAACCATTCCCCTGTCTCAGCCTCTCAGTGTGTCTGCCATAGACGGAAAGAGACTCCATCGTGTTACCCACCAAACCCAGCCCCTCGAGCTACTTCTGTCAGGTAACCACCGAGAAACTATCACCTTTTTTGTGTTTCCTTCTGCATGTTCCCCCCTGGTCCTTGGATTCGAGTGGTTGGAGAAGCATAACCCTCACACAAATTGGACCAAACGTCTCCTGGAATCTTGGTCTACTACGTGCCACGAAACATGCCTTCGTTCTGCTGCCCCGATGGCGGGGCCTCCTAGAGGTGGGGGGGAGATGGACTCTCCTGACCTTTCTTCTGTTCCCTCTGAGTATCACGACCTAGCCCCCGTTTTCAGTAAGGTCAGTGCGACGTCCCTACCTCCACATAGACCCTACGATTGTGCCATAGAACTTTTACCCGGTGCTCCTCTCCCAAGCAGCAGACTGTATAATATTTCCAAACCAGAAAGAGAGACTATGGAGAAATACATCAACGAATCATTGGCTGCTGGAATAATCCGTCCTTCATCCTCTCCTCTGGGCGCCGGTTTTTTCTTCGTGGGCAAGAAGGATGGTTCTCTGAGGCCATGCATTGACTATCGAGGTTTGAACCAAATAACTATTAAAAACAAATACCCACTGCCTCTTCTCGCCTCAGCTTTTGAACCAGTGCAGGGTGCAACTGTCTTTACTAAGCTGGATTTAAGAAATGCTTATCACCTCCTCAGAATTCGAGAGGGTGATGAATGGAAGACAGCCTTTAAGACACCCTTGGGCCAGTTTGAGTACCTGGTGATGCCCTTTGGTTTGACTAACGCCCCAGCCTGTTTCCAAGCCCTTGTGAATGATGTTATCAGAGATTTCCTCAACGTATTTGTGTTTGTTTACATTGATGACATTCTCATTTATTCCAAGGATCTCCATGAACACAAGAGACACGTCCGTCTCGTTCTACAGAGACTACTGGAGAATAAGCTGTTCGTGAAAGCCGAGAAATGTGAATTTCATCAGTCTTCCGTTACCTTTCTGGGGTTTGTGCTCGAGGGCGGCCAGGTGAAACCTTCTGAGGACAAGATCAAGGCAGTCCTAGATTGGCCAGTACCTGAGAATCGAAAGCAATTACAGAGGTTTTTAGGGTTTGCTAACTTCTATCGCCGCTTCATCAGGAACTATAGCCAAACCGCCCTGCCATTAACCTCACTAACTTCTTCCAAACGAGTTTTTCAGTGGACTCCCGAGGCCCAAGCTGCATTCGAGAAATTGAAATCCATGTTTTCCAGAGCACCCGTGCTAATTCAACCTGATCCTTCGAGACAATTCATCCTTGAGGTGGACGCTTCAAATTCCGGTGTTGGAGCTGTTCTCTCCCAAAAAGACGACTCAGATCAAAGAATACACCCTTGTGCCTATTTTTCCCGTAAGCTCTCCTCTGCTGAACAAAATTATGATGTGGGTGATCGTGAGCTCCTGGCAATCAAACTGGCGTTGGAGGAATGGAGGCATTGGCTGGAAGGAGCTGAGCATCCGGTCCTTGTGTGGACTGATCACAAAAATCTGGCTCATATCCAGTCAATCAAACAAGCTAACCCTCGCCAATCCAGGTGGTCCATCTTTTTCTCCAGATTCAACCTCATTATCACCTACAGACCCGGATCCAAGAACGTGAAGCCCGATTCTCTCTCTCGTCTCTACTCTGCCGATCATCCAGAGACACCTGAACCTGTCCTCCCAGCCTCATGCACCGTTGGAGTGGTCAACTGGGAAATAACGGACCTAATCAACTCAGCCCTAGCCACCGAACCAGATCCAGGTACCGGTCCGTCTAACCGCACATATGTTCCTTCTTCTGTCAGGTCCCGTCTGATCCAGTGGATGCACGCCGCAAAATTCTCCGCCCATCCAGGAGTGAGTAGGACTGTCGCTCTAATCTCCAGGCGCTTCTGGTGGCCCACGCTCCATCGTGATGTTAGAGAGTATGTGTTGGCCTGTCCCACATGTGCTCGTAACAAGGCTTCGCATCAACCTCCTTCTGGTCTCCTTCAACCTCTACCTGTTCCCTCGCGCCCATGGTCCCACATAGCCATTGATTTCGTCACCGGTCTCCCTGTCTCCCGAGGTATGTCCACCATACTAACCATTGTCGACCGTTTCTCTAAGTCTTGCCATCTAGTCCCCCTGAGAAAACTTCCCACGGCCTTCCAGACAGCCCAGCTTCTTATCAAACATGTGTTCCGGCTTCATGGCATCCCCCAGGAAATTCTATCGGACAGAGGTCCCCAATTCATATCCCAGGTATGGAAGGCTTTTTGTTCTGCGCTCGGATGCAAACCATCTCTCACCTCAGGTTACCATCCCCAAACGAATGGCCAGACCGAGCGTATGAACCAGCATCTGGAATCCACTCTCCGCTGTCTAACGTCCAATAACCCGGTGGATTGGAGCCTATACCTTCCCTGGATAGAGTATGCCCACAACTCTCTCCGTTCCGCATCCACTGGACAGTCGCCCTTCCAGGTCAGTCTTGGATATCAACCACCTCTTTTCCCCGCAGATGAGAGAGAGATATCGGTGCTGTCCGTTAATCATCACATCCGTCGCTGTCGAAGGATTTGGAGGGAGACCATTGCCACACTCAACCAGTCAGCTGAATCAACCAAGCGTTTCGCTGACGCCAAGAGACGCCCCGCCCCTGAGTATTCTGTGGGCCAGGAAGTGTGGCTTTCCACTCGAGACATCCCCCTCAAGGGGATGTCTCGAGATTCATAGGCCCATTCAAAATCTCCCGTGTCATCAACCCGTCAGCTGTCCGTCTCCAACTTCCTCCTTCCCTCCGAATCCATCCGACCTTCCATGTCTCCCAGATCAAGCCTGTTTCCTCGAGCCCCTTGTGCCCGCCATCCGACTCCCCACCAACCGCCCTGGAAGTCGATGGCCATCCAGCCTTCACGGTCCGCCGTATTGTAGACTCCCGTCGACGAGGTCGCGGTTGGCAGTACCTCGTCGACTGGGAGGGCTACGGACCAGATGATCGACAGTGGGTCCCAGGCTCGTACATCCTCGATCCTGCCCTGATCGAGGAGTACGAGCGTTCCCGTCCTTCCACTTCCTCCGGACCGCCAAGGGGCGGTCGTTGAGGGGGGGGTACTGTTGGGAGAGTCCAGCAGAGTCCGCCGTGGATCCTCTGAGGGAGCCTCCTGCACAGGTGCAGCTCATCAAGACCATCAGAGGATCCACTACTTAAGCTGCCTTCAGACCTTACCTCAACGCCGCAGTGATGTTCCAGTTGGTGACTCGTGCTTCCTCCGTGAAAGCTCTGGAAGAGCTAACCTGCCGAGCCGACCCTCCGAGCCAAACCCTGAAGATTCTCAGTCAACCTCCAAGCAGCTCTGGGCAAGAGCTAGGAAACCCAAGCCAAGGTCTGTTCTAATAAGACGTGAGACGCTGAAGCAGCTAACGGACTCTGCTAACACATCCTTCTCCAGAACCAACAGTGACTCTCCCAAGGAGAACCTCAAGAACCCTCAAGACTCCGGTGAAACCAGATTCCAGGCCCAAACCATTCATCTGCATATTCTGTGCTTGTGCCAATAAACTTGTTAAACTTTTCATCCTGTGTCCGTCAGTGGTGTTCTGCATCTTTGGGTCTCCATTAGAGAACCGATCATGACAAAATCACTCAGAGAGCACAGAACAACAAGCAGCAAATTTTGCCCCAAATCATGACTTACACCTATAGCTAAAACTCTCACATGATCTGGATCATTACCAAATTTTATTTATTGTTCCTTGACGTGAGGCACACCTTTATTTGAAAATGTCCTTTAAAATTTTTCAATTGATCATGCTAACAAACCAACGACTTTCCCCTTTCTTGTGTTTTTGTCTTCAGTAAAATACCTACGGACGTTTTGAGTCCGATGATGAGGCTGTCAATAGTCTCTGCTGCCACCCTCTGGTTTAGTGGGGAACTGCTTGTTCCGCCAAATAGGCCGATCTCACAATGTTAGAGAAACTTAAAAAAAATTCCTGTACAATAAATCCATACCTTTTCAAGTTGTCTCCTAAACACATAATCCTTAGCGGAGGTAAAAAAAAACCTAACACCAGATGAATATGTACAATTCTCAGATAATATGTTGCATAAAAAAATATTTAAAAGGCACTTAAGAAGGAAATTCCACTGCAGAAAGAACACAAAATCAGCTCAATTGTTTTTATAACGCACATTCAAGACTGGACGGGATTCATCCAGAAATTTCAACACTTCCAGCTGATTTTGCCAGTAAAAAAAACAAAAAAAAAACACAACATATTTTGATATCTCATCCTACTGACTTGGTTGTCAGGTTTCCTTTATGTTATCATAACACAGCCTTAATTAAGTCCGATACTCACCTATGTAGTTCTTTGACATGGCAACTTCTCTAATCTCAATGTGAACTGATCCTTTCGGGATCTGCACCACATCCATGTAACCTAAAAGCGAAAAATAAAGGAGATATTTTAGAGGTATAGTAACTTTCCACCTCAACCAATCTTCATCTCTGTGTGACATATTACTTCAGCAATTATGAGACATGAGCTGACGTATGATTCTAAGTAGGAATACATATAGATTAAATTCCAAATCACCCAAAAAAGGATAAAGCAAGTCCTGCAGGAGGACAAAACGGCTCAGTTTTTTTCTTTTTACAGTCCATCATGCACACATCGTATTTTTAGGTGGTTTATAAGCCATACCATAGAAGGAGAAATATGTTTTCTCCTACTCATGCTCTCGATAGACCAACTCAGTCTACACTTTACGCCGTAGGCCTGTCTGCTGATTTCTGGCTCCCTGATTGAATTAACAGGAAATATAAGTTATGATCTGTATCTTGACAGAGCTGCAAACATATGCTGTGTAGCTGGGTGACAAAGGAAAATGACCCCCCTGCTTCTGAGGCATTTAAGGCTGTAAAACAAGGGGCTGAATCATTTTGTTGATCTTATACACGTCTGCTGTGTCACATATGGTCACAGGAGCTAAGGGAAAAGTACTATCTCTGTCCTCCGCAGCGTATCTGCTGCTCTGACTAAACTCTGATGGGACAGAACATCCCTAAGTCCCTTATCTTAAAACTCAGGGCAGACATTTTTTACCTCCTCTAGGCAGAGACTCATTGAAGAGCCCCTCTGTGGCCTCACAGGTGCTGCCGTCCCCTCCGCACACACGACATCGATCTTCTTTAGCGCCAGAGCCCAGGATGTTGTCGCAGCCCACATGCTTTGGAGTCAACAGATGAAGAGATTCAAGATTTTAACTTATTCCAGGGAGTGATTTTTTTAAACACTTTTTATGCATTTCAAAAGTTTTAACGTCCCAGTTGATTTTTTTTTTTATTTGGCAGATTTGGCCTTATTATGACAACAAGCAAGGTTGCTCCTGTTCGGTCAGTGTGCAGGAAATATTGCTTTTCCTTGTGACAGAAAAGCAAACCTCATTACAAAAACAAGCAGGATAGCTGAAAACATGTAAAAAAAACTATTTTCTATCAGACTAATTTATAAAATCACACATTTAATACATTTCATGTGATAGGCAGGCTCCATGATGCGCTATAGGGGCTTTTAATAACAGCTAAAAATGATATAAATACCCAACAAATGTAGTGTATTAGCAGAGTACCAGTCTTAGAAGCTTTACTGGAGTTTGTAAAGAATATCTCAATTAGATATTCACAATAGTTTGACACTAAAAGGACCAGAAATATGTTTTTAGATCTATTTTTCCAGTTATTATTATTATTATTATTATTTAAAATTATGTGTTCATACTTTATCTTTATGAGAAGTTTAAAGTCTTTTTTTATTTTTGAAGCTCAAAATATAAATAAACTATTGGACGTTTAAAATGGCAACAGATTTTCAAAAGTAGAAATAATAAGTTGTTGTGCAATATTTTGCAATATTGTGTAATTAAAATATATTTCCAGCTGTAAGTGACTCTTACTGAGACACAGGGCAAAATGGCTCTTTGGGTTTTAAAGGTTGCTGAGCCCTTTGATGGGCCAACACAAGGTAGCACATAAATGAAAGGGAGAAAAAAATACACTCACTCATTCAGTCATTTTAATTTAGAAAATGTTTTTAAAAATCTAAAACAAAGTGTCTCCTTAGTTCTGACCAGCTGTTTCTTCTAGAAACACGGCATGATGCTGCCACTACCTTGTTTCGATCTGTGTCCAGTGTTAAGTTGTAAACACAAAGTGTGTGTGATGTAAGCAGGTTATGTGATTTTTGTTAAATAGAAGCTGCAAAATTTTATCTGAAATTACAACTTCCACCTATTTTCCACAGCCTGAATATAGAACTACACCTACTGCGTTGTTAGCATTCATACCTGCGTTAGCAACTTGTCCACAGCCAACAACATTGATAAAGCAGGCGCCATCTTAACATGTTAATTGGTTACCATGCTAATGTCATCTTAAAATGACTTTAGCTAAAGCAGGAACCACTGAGTACTGCAGGTAACAGACATCTGTACCATATTATTTCAAATGTAAATGTAAACAGAATTTATTGTGCTTGGTAATGACGTAAAAGTATATGAATCAAAGGTATTAGTCATCCTGGTATGTTTTGGATAATTATTTTGGTGGATGAAGAACCTCTGCCTCCGTCCCATTACATTATACCACCACCACCATGTATCACAAAGGGGTTTTGCGTTCAAGAAGTTGTACACTTAAAAAACATCCCAGCAGATTCTGTTCAACAATTAAGCAATTATCATTTAGAGGGATTTGAAAACCAAATGCGAGCCTCAAGTTTCAGATTTTATTTGTTAAATATCATGTGAATCTTCCTGTTGGATTGCAACATGAAATTTGAATAAGTTTGTGGTTGTTAAACAACAGAATATGGACAAGTGATGTTCTTTTTAATGTCAGGCAATTGTAACCTGAAAAGAAGAGCTTCTAAAATAAAGTGGTATGCTGGAAACAAAAACATGCTGGAGAGGTTCTGGCCATTTAACAACGCACCGTTTTGTGTGTCTGTGTGCGTTGGTTCTCGTCTCTTCTTTATGAGAATCAGATTAAAGCTGTGGGCAGAGCCCCTGTATCTTTGTGCCAAGCTCAAATCAAATTGTACGGTCAGGTGGAAGTCAAAGCAAACACTTTAAATTAAGAACCAAAATCATTTCAGCTGCATCTGCAAGATTACATTGGGGAAAAAAAAAACTCCTGCAGACACACACACAGAATCACACCAGCCCCACAACATGATTTATGCTCATGGAAACAAAGCGAGCATCAACTGCCAACTTCTTTCAATAAAACTGTATTTTGCCTTGTTATTAAATCAGCCTTTTCAAATATAAAGAAAAAAACGTTATTCAATAAAAACAGGAATTTTTCCTGTTTTATTTACCTTGAGACAATCCAGATTGAGGCTGCAGGGCCCTGATAAGAGCTACTCCGGCCTCATTCGATTACAATCAGCAGCTCAAAGAACTGATTGTTTCTCTCCGGAGTTGTTTCTTTTTTTTTGTTTTTTTTGTTTTTTTATTGTGTTTTTTTTTTTTTTTCTCTGGAAGTTGTTTATACAATCAGTATCCAGCACGCAGAGCTGTCAAAGGAAACCCAGCAAAAAGGCAGAGGGGAGGGAGATAAAATGACTGACTCATTTATTCGACTAAATTAAATGGCTAACGCTCCCAATCAGAAGAGCGCACTTAAGATAAAGTGCTATCACAACCTGCTTGTGTTACACTTGTGTGATGAATGTGGGCTTAGAGTGCCGGCTCTCAGCTTTAAACCAACAGAAAGAAGCGTTTCTCCTTACTCTACCTACTCTTCTTTTCCAGGGAATTAACTATAATTGGGCAAAACTGTAAATGTTGACTTTCTTCAGGATTATTTAAAGGCTGTTGCTGCATGAAATCTGGATACCAAGATTATAGTTAAATAATGAGTTTCCTTGCTTATGTTGCTCTGCCAGGCAGATTGTGACTCTCCCTGCCTTTAGTTTTGTCTGAACTGGGTGAAGAGTAGCTCAGCGAGGGTTGGATCAGCCAACAAACTCAGCCGTTGCTAATATGTTCCGTCTATTTACCTACAGGGACTCCTCGGCTGGTTTCTGCTGCATGTTTTGAGACATTTTCCAGCTTTGACATGTGGGGCTGTGTAATCAACTTGTTGGATTTCGCTGAATCCGATTTTGGCTGTTTACTCCTCAGCCGTCGTGAATTCGTCCAGTTGTTTCCATCTTCCGTCACACTGCTTAACTCTAGCGACATTAGAGTCTCTGTGTCTCTTTTCCATCGCTTTAGGCTCCATCCTTTAGGGATTTATCACCCAGAAATCTGACTTTTTCATGTTAAAACGATTCATGTTCAGCTTTAGTTAAAACCTGCTGCAAAATCCAGAGTGTGCAGGTGGCATAAAAGTTTACAAGAGCCAGCTCTCCACAAAACGCCATTTTGGTCCTCCTGTCCTGAAAGGGTGCTAACAACAGCCCGCCTTGCTAATATTGCTCCCATCTCTATTCTACCAAGTGTTGCTGATTGTGTAGCTTTTTATCTATTGTGTATAAAAACCTAGGAGTGATGGTTAAAGAATCATGGCAAACTTCTAATGTTGCTAAAGCTACATCCACATTAGCGGCCATATGGCCACATTCTCGTGAGACTTCTGAGAGAAATGAAAAGGGATGAAATGAAGAGATGAAATTATAAGGGGTCCAAATGAGCTCTATTTACTATTTATTATATTTTTTTCCCACCCATAAATCACATGTTCACTTCCTCTGCCCTAGGAATAATTTTTATTAGATCTTAGGTCTCAGGAAAAGGACAGAGCTTTTTTTTTTTTAATTGAAGTTTTAACAATACTTTTTTTGAGGAATATTTATTTTTTATGTTAATACGAAACTCTAAAATGATTGTAAATTATTTAATTTTCATATATTTCAATAAAATATAGTCGCACAGACGTTGCGATTTTCTTTATGCTGCAATGCATTCTGGGTAAATGATGTATGCTAGGTCCAGTAGCACTAGCTCCATCCAGCCAGCTTCAACCAGAGGGTGTTGAAGTTGATGAGCAGGTATAATGCTACATTCAAATCTAATGCGATTTGAGTAGCAAAAAAGCGCCTGCTGTTTCATTTTTAATGCTTGTACGTATTCAGAGCCGACGTGCCTCAAGACCATCTTTGATGCTCCTGAAGCTCGTCCAGTAAAGTGCGTGAAGATACGTCATAGGCCTCTGCTCCTCCTGTGTTCAATGGCAGAGAGCAGTTTTACTATTATTTGTTCTTAAAAGTTGATAAGATGTAGTTTTAAGATGTTTTTAAGCGAGAAAGTCCACCTGAAAACTTAATCTGTGCAATCAATTCATCAAGATTACAATCCTGCTTTCAAATATTATTTCACTGTCAAACCACCATAAAGGTCTGTGTACCTTCAGGCAATTCGTTTTTTTTTTTTTTTTCTGGAAAACCAAAACGAAAAACGGAAACTGCTTCCGTTTTTCCATTTAAAATCAAAAATGGAAAAAATGGAAATCAAGTTGAAGTTTTCCGTTTTTGTTAATTTAGAAACAAAAAACCAGAAAAACTAAATGAAAAAAACGGCCCGTTTTTTGATTTCCCCGGTTCTTTTTTCCATTTTCTTTTTAGGACTGAAAGACGAAGACGGTTTCAGGGACGGCCCAGAAGTGCAGGAAAATATTTAAAAATAAAAGCCTAACATAATGCAAGCCTGAAGAAAAGAATTATGAAGCGTAATGAAACAAATTGGCTGAAGGTAAACGGACCCATAAAACCCTTGTACACTGGAGGAGCGCTGTCACTGGAAATCCACAGCAACCAGTTTTTCAATACTGCCCATAGTTGCTGGAAGGAGATGTTAGCATTTTCCATGTACGTAACCCAAACAGCAGGCACTAGAATAATAAAGGTTTCGACATTTTAAGTAAATTAAGGGGTTAATAAATTGTTTCAGTGGAGTGATAATCAGCATTGCTGTGTCTGTCTTCCTGCTAGTCAAAGCTCAGCTTCTCTGATTGGTTGATGTGGTGAGTCGAGCAGCAAAAGTTAAAAAAATTTTCCTACTCCAGCAGCTGCAGCTTTTGAAGTGCGTCACGCCCATCAGATGCTCAGAAGCCCATGGAAAGCTGTTTCAGCTGCCTAAAGATGCACTACTCCTGCTGTTCGAAACTCGCTGCAGGACCTTTTGATGCTCCTTGATGTGAATCAACCATTGACTTTGCAAGTAAACCAGCTGCTTTTGCTGCCTCGATCGCATGAGGTCTGAACGTAGCACATGTCCCAACAGGAGGAAGAGGGGAGAGTTGGTCGAAGAAGCTGGTGTATGTGCGGCTGTTTCTTGGAGAAACTAACCCAGATGGAGAGCTATGATACAAAGAGCTCCAGCTTCTAATTGAGGCTTTTTACAGTTAGCATTGTGAGCCAAACAGTTTTGAGATATATTAGAAGGAGGTTTCAATGCCTGAAAGATGTTTCACTGTCAATTTAAAGTCATAGGGAAGCAGCTGTTCCAACGGTTGCATTTCTGAATTGTGGTGCCAGACTTTAAACGAGTGAATAAAGTGAATGTGATTGGTCGTTTATCAAGGGAGGAGGGATCGCAAGCAAGTTTGCTTGTGGCCGCTTTCTCGGAAGCATCTTGCTAACCAGTTAGCAACTTAGTGCTAGTTCCCAATGGGAAATTCCATTGGGAGCAAGTAGCACTAAATTGGTGACTTAGAAACGACACTGTCAAGGAACGCTATGGACAGAGGAAACATGCAAGAGGAGGAGAGTTATGTGTCGGAGGTTGTACGATGACAGAGGATTAGTCTCCTCTGTCATCCATTTTTTATTTAGAGGAGGAAAGCGGGGACGAAGATGTTGTAGAAGAGGACGCCAGGGCGGCAGAAGCTTGGTTTGGTCTAGAAGGCTTAAAGCCGTACATGTTTGAGGCCTTGCATCCCAACGCTGCCAGTTCTGTTAGCTCTACGCCTGCCAAAGACACAGATGTCCATTTTCTACATTTTGGGACAATATACTCTGATCAAGAGTACATTTATATACATGTTTAGGCCAGAAATTCAAATATGACTTTCCTACGACTTTAAACAGGCATTTATTATCTTGCAACTTGTCACATTAGCTTTTGTACAAGCCGTTAACTCTAGCTAATAGAGTAAACAGTAGATTACAACGGCTGACGTTTGTTTTAATGTCCAATGAAATCTTTGATACAGCGACGCAGTGTGGCATTGTCTAAATTTACACCATTCAAACCGGACACAACAAAAAAACAATTTGGATAATGTTAGCCTTATTGTGTTTATTCTGCAGGTTCTAGTCCAGTAAGACCTAACAGCAACATCCCAGCATGCATTGCCCTGGTAGAAAATGGTAACCTGCATGGGTGAAATCTTGACCAACCAAGCAGATATTTTTAGTTTGTCAACGCTAAATTCTCACCTAAATCATCTTTATATTTTATTGTATTATATTTTCTAAGACCTGTGAACTGATATGTTTCTGTTTCCTGAGACCTGATACCAGAGAACCTTTTATCTGAGAGCTGAGAATGTCATCAAATGTAAACTCCTCCTACCAAAGTTTGTACCTGAATCTAGTTCAGAATGTGTTGCACAAACTAATAATCGTTTTCTAACAATCTCCATCTAATCTGACTGAACTTTAAATATTTTGTGAGGAAGAATGAGCAACAACTTGAATCTTCAAATGTGCAAAGCATGTAAAAGTGCTAGACTCATGTCTCTGAACAAGAGGATATAACACTTTTTGATGTTCTGCTTAACTGTTTTCCCCTCCATTTTTAATCAGTCTTTGTATCAGCCTGCCAAATTATGTTCAAGATAAAATGTGAGGATGTTTGTGGTTGTGACAAATTGTAAAAAGCTTATGGGGTGAGCATTCTTTTGCAAGAGGCTTTCTTAATTACTAAATAACCTTAAATAACTACTCAGATCTGCAGAAATTATTAAACCAAATTTCCCCAAAACTGCAAAATTAAACCCCATTTGAAATATCTCAATATATTGTAGAAGTTGCTTATGAAACCAAAACTAAGATACAAAGTGGTTTTATAAATCTAAAATCACTGATCGTCCCTGATATATGTAGCCTTACCTTACACTCCCCATTGATGCATATGTCCAGAGAGTCAGCGTGACATCGGGTCCCGTCAACGACAGCAGGGGAGCGCTCGGTGTAGAAGTTATAGCCCTCTGCCAAGCAGTTCAATGCGCAAGGTTTCACACTGCCTGAAAAACACACAGAACACCTCATTACCTCCAGCTGGGCCTGTACTCAGAGAACAAACAGCAGACCCTCCTCGCACAAGCAAACAGCACGGGGAGCCCAGCACATGATCATCACTGGACCAGGAATTACGGCCAGCTCTGGCATCTCCATATCCACTTGTTCACGAAACTAACCATACATGACTTCACCATAAAGCTGACATCAACAGAGACGGAGTGACCTGCCAGCAGCAATTATTCTGATGCAGGTTTATGGTATTTGCATGACGGCTTCCAGAACGAGCACCGTCTATGTCAGGAGGGGAACGATTGTACATACAGTGGGGAGGACAAGTATTTGATACACTGCTGTTTGAAAACCAAGTCTTCAGTTTGTATCAAAGGTATTCTTCAAATGAAAAAAAGAAACAGCAAAAAACCCTGAGATAAATCCCAGTGTGTGACTTTTAACTTGCATTTAATTGTATGGCATGAGCACTGGCCAGTAAGACAGGTCTAGAGTTCTTAGGGGCCTGTCATACCTTGACGAGTTAGACCAGCGTATGCCTGATGTACGGAAAACCTGGCAAAAACGCTGGCATACATTGCATAAGTTATGGGTACGTTTTGTATAAGTCATTAGCACGTTGAAGTACACTGGAACAGACTGGCACACTTAGACATACGGCGAGTACTTCAAAAAATTTTTTGCATGCTCAAAATTTCAGGACGTATGTCAGCATATGCTAATACGGGGGCATAAGTTACAGGTAAGTTATCTGATCATTAACATACAGGAAGGATATTAAGGATGGGGTTGTGTCTTCTAGCATGACAACCACCCAAAGCACACAGACAGCAAGTGGCACCATAAGCATTATCTCGAGATTTTAGAGTATCCTATCTAGTCTCCGGACCTGAACCCAGTCAAAAAGCTTTGGAGGAGCTATTGCCTGGCGACCACCTCAATACTGAGGTGGAGAAGATCTGTATGGAGGAGTGGCCCAACAATCCCAGCTGCAGTGCTTAAAAACCTTTTCAAGATCTGCAATTCAAACAAAGAATTCTTTATGAAATGTTCAGTTTTGTTTTTCTAATGTACTAAATACTTTTCTAATTTAAAAAGCAAAGAATAAAAAAAAATGTATGTTCTATGAACTTTTCTTTTAGATTTTGTCCCTGTTGAAGAGTACCACTGATAAAAACTGGAGTTGTGCATGGTTTGAACATTGAAACCTGAAAAAAGGGTATTCAATTCTTGTTCTTCCAACTGTAACAGATTTTTTGATGAATAATATTACACTTGAATAGTTTCATCACTCGTAGAACATTGAAGCATTACATCCTTTAAACATTTTTTCTCTTGTTTAATGTGTTAAATGGATGCTTTCCACGATCAGCTAAAATAAACAGGTCAGACTTACTATTCTTTAGACACAGACTGATTCATCTCATCCTGAGAAGTTGAGGAAAAATTACTCAGGCACTTGTTGGATTCTTGTTACTCTTGACCTGCGATGTATCAAGTCAGGAGTGCTATACAATCAGATCTCCAAGTTTGGTCCAGCAGTAGCAGCTGTAGGGATTTTGAGGAATCTCAAGAATTCCTCCAGTCATCAAACAGAACCTTCTCTTTAGTCGTGTTAAGACGGAACACAAGCCAGACAGGTCTGGAAGTTGTCGTTGGTGACTCGGGGAGGGTGACAGGTTTTACAGCTCAGCCCTTCAAATAAACAGGACTCCTATGCAGGTGTGTGAGACTGAATAAAGTATGTTTGGTATTTATGAAAAATGAAAGTAGAAAATTTGTATTTTACGAGTTAATTTCTTTCTCACAGTCTCCATCCATCCATCCATCCATATAAAGCCTGACGATTGTAGTAGTAGCTTCCAAAAAACATTACTTGAATTTACTAAACAGGGCCGAATAACTCTGTAAATCTGAGTGCATTAAAGTGTAGAATATTCAAGAAAAGTGTGTCAAAAAAATAATAAAAACATTAGGAAATTCTTTGCTCTTATTTTGGTTAGTCCGCTAGCAACACAATTTTAGTATTTGGTCGGTGAAAATGTATAATAATAGGTTAAAACCTTGCATAGAACCCATAAGGTAAGTCTTCAAAACAGATATTCAGTGGATGGAAGGGGGCTCTATTTTTTTTTCTGCACCTTAAGGGCTAGTTTTAGATTGATTTGATTCACGTTTTAGTCCTTAACTCACCACCAGTGTAAGGCTTCCAGTTGTAATACTTCCCACGGAAAGGCATGTTATCAAAATCTGCGCACTGCTTCTCTCTGAAATCCTGAGATCCAGCTGGGCATGCCTGGAAAAGTGAAAGAAAAGAAAAAGAGACGTTTTACGTGTTGATCTCTGATACTAGATGCTTCATTGATATTTACTTATTCATACATTTTAAAGATACTTAAATTCCTAAAATGAGAATTAAGAACAGACCCCATCCTTCTTTGTCCTACATAGGAGGATCTTTTCACTCCCCGCAAACCCACTAACTGGTATGTTCCATTTTAAACCAGGTATCAAATGTTTCTTTTTTTTTTTTAAGACTAAGAGTCCTTGTTCTGATACATTTTACGCATTATAAGATTCAAAATACACCAACTTTATAATGCAGAGTGAAATATCGTCTTTCAAAGACTTTCTGCACTTCTTCCTGCTTTATGTGTCACTGTGAATATGTGAATGAATGCAATCAACCCCTTACGTCTGTGTGCTTTTTAATCCTATGATGAACAAAGTGCATTAGAACAGGGGTTCTGTTTCCTCCTCTGCAGCCAGAGATGATATAAAATCCTTTCAGTATGTAAGTTAAGTGACATAGAAGCAAATAATGGAAAGTTTTTGCCCAATACCTCCAGTTTGCAGCAAAATGTCAACAAAAACAGGACCTGATCTTCCAAAGACAACAACATAAGATATATGGTTGAGAAATACCATCTGACTATTATTACATTTTGTTGTTTATTCAAAGTGAAATATGGACATCATTCATTTTTAAATTTCTCAGTCAGAGATTACTTTTTTATTAGGAATTGGTTTTATAATAAATCAATAATTTGATTTAGTAACAGTAACAACACAAACCGCAGCCTATGGGGGTAAGTATTCATATTTTTGTTGTTGTCCCAGACACACTAGACATGGATGGTATGAAATTGCGGTTAGGCCTCTTGTTTGGTTTCCAAAGTAAACATTCGCTTGTGGTTAAATGTCTAGCAGAGCTTAAACTGTTGCAGTTTTTACCGAAAGAAAAAACAAAAAACCTTCGAAATAGTTGAACAGAGATCTCAACTTGGAGCCATGTTAAATATTTGTATGAAACAAAGCTTGGAGAAAAACTCCAAGCTTTGTAAATTCATTTTTTTTTAAATGAAATCCGCACCGAGACTGCTACCACTGGTTGACCAAAGAAGTGTCAGTACTGATACATAACTTATAATGTTGCAAAAAATAAAAAGGAGAATAAACAGAGAAATACCGGGGGAACACTGAATCACAGCACATTCTTTTAGTTCCAGGGAAATGTTTTTGATAGTTTAAATGTAGTTTTTAAGAGAGAACCTGTATGAATATCACTGTATAAATAAAACCATTCTTAGCCTTAATTAAACTATAACTACTGACTTCTTAAAATCATGCATTACCTGCTGCTAAACTTACTTTTTTGGTTCAGTTTAATGAGCTGCATCCAGGCCTGATTACTACCTAAAGCTCTAAATAAGAAATCCACAAATAAAGAAAATTTTTTAACAAAAGCAAAGAAATCTCGATTCTAGACACATTACGGTTGACCTCAACAGCCTTCTAATGCTTAAAACCCTCCTATGATTCTGAATTTTAAAAATTCACAGAAATGAGAGACAATAATAAAAGTCATCCACAGGGATGATAACAGTTAACGCCAAACTGAAGGCGAAACAGGAACTCTCATGTCTGAAATATATATATATATATATATATATATATATATATATATATATATATATATATATATATATATATATATATATATATATATATATATATATATATATATATTTCCTCAAGTTTTATTTTGACTAATGTCAATATTGAGTTGAAAATCTAAAACATTTGATATAAAAAGCAGAAAACAGGAAGAAATCAGTAAAGGGGTGTAAACAGCTGGTGTGCAGGAACAAAAGATGGATTCTGCAATTTCACATGTGCCGATGGTCCCAATTTTCTTTACATATGTTACCATATGTCTGGAGAACCTTAATTACCTAATTCTGTGCTTCCATTCCTTCAGCACACTGATCTGAAAAGCTTTATAATTTCAGGTGGGTGAAAGTTCCCTTGAATGCGGGAGAGTGAAGCTGGTCCAGGAGCTAAATGAAGGGGATCTTCGAAAGATGATTGGCTTCGGAGAATTTGATTGACTGGAGCTGAACAAGAGACATCGCAGCTCATTCAGGTGAAGCTGATGAGAGTCCAGATTTAACTTTTGTTTAAGCTTTAGAAGTTTTTACGTTTTTTAGAAGCAAATTTTACATTTTCAAGTTTAATTTTCCAGTTTAATTTTTCAATGCCAAATCTCACATCGATGTCAATGCAAGCCGTCACTGATTTGGCTCCATATTATACTTGTATAAAACTAGAGGTAAAGTTTGGAAACAGTTCAGAAAGGTAAACCATACATCCCACCAATGTGGAACACAGTGTAACATGACTCCGCCAGATGGATTTGCTGGATTTGCCCCGCATATCCATCTGGAAACCTTCCGTTGAAGTAATTTTGGGAAGGGGTGAAAATACTGGTTAGCTGATTGGCCTATGTTGGTGATAGACGGGCCAAATAAACCAATCAGATCAATGAAGCATATGACGTACTAACAGAGCGACGACGAAGACGAGCCAATTGATAGATCAAACTCTTGCCGAAACCAGTCGGGAGAAGAGCAAAAACATCTTTTCCTCTGAGAAAAGCCTCCAGAGCAGTGTTTTGCTCTTCTTTCAGTGAAGAAATACTCTGTAATTCCGATAAAACTTGCTTGATAGCCACGCTAACGCTAGTTTCATCGGCTGAAGCCGCCATGTTCTTTAGACTGAACTGTCGCGCTTCTTGTTGCGTCACACCTCAACCCGCCTCAAAGCCAACGCTGATTGGACGTTCATTTGGTGAACAGCTCCAAATTTTCTTTAACGGAGAGTCTCCAGACTGATCTGCGAGCGAAACATTGAAAGCTCGCGAGATCAGGATGGTCTCACGAGGCTAAACACAGTGGTGGAAGCATCATGCTCTGGAATCAGGATGTTTGTCAAGATGGATGAAATTTTGAGCACAATTACAAAACTTCTTTACCAGTTTTACTTTTTTGTTCTTTGTGACCTACTGGTGGGCCTTCAGTAACATAGATAAGAAACTTCCTATGCTAATTCATTGCAGATCAAATGTGGTTAGCAAGCCTGAATATTGACAGGTCAGGAATAAAGACTTTGAGTGTCTCATAGTCTGAGAATCTTTTGGCAAACTCCCAACAGCTGGAGGTATATCTTTTAATGAGGAAAGGGTGTTGATGCATAAAACAAACCATAATTGGTAGAATGCTTCTTTCATGGTTATTCGGTTGCAAGGTTTTCCCATTACCTCAAAGGAATTCTGGATCCCTTTCACTGTGATCATCATCCGGATGGCTACCCGTCAAAGCAACGCCCTTTGTCTCCACCGCCTTAGTTTAGAGGCTAGATATAATACGCTTGTTGGTTTTTAACATTTTTCTTCTAATTAAGTGTTATGAGGTTTCCTTGTCTTTCTAAGGCCAGAGCTGTTTTTAAATGTCACAAGCTCATAGTTTTGTGATATTACACATCCGTTCTTGCACCTTATGCAGATAGATGTTTCAGAAATTCCACTGAAGAAGTACAAACTGACAGTTTATTTAGATGAAAACAGTGAATTCTTGTCCTTTTCTTTTTTGAATAGTTTAATGTCATAAATACAGCAGGAATATTACCATGTAGTTGATCTAAATCTAAGTAAGACAAGGAGGTAACGTAATGAAGATGGACTCACATCAATGTTACAGGATCTGTATCGTTTTCTCTCTCCAAGACAGTACTTTCCGCCTCCAGATGGGCTGCAAGAAAGAAGAGATTTTAATGAATGGGGAGTTCAAGAGGGAAAAAAAAAAAAAGTTAATTTAACATCTCGAATTTCAGGCGCTTACAATGAATTACAATGAGAATTTATTTTTACGGCTGTAAGCTAAGACGGAGGTTTGACGCCACAAAAGCACAAGTTTGGTGACAGAGTCTCTGCCAGAACACAGAAGTATGTTTGTGTGTGATTTTTGCTGCTTTGCTGAGTCTGTGTGCCAGCGGTTCATTCATGAAACCCAAGCTGCTGTAAGACCTCTTAAGTGTGACACGACATTTAGATTTGGACGGGAGATGCAGTCTGTAACTTCAGAACAATTCTCTTTACAGGTCCCCCCCCCTTGTCGAGACTACATCCACTCCATCTTTTCAGGGATTTATTTTCTTTCTTTTATTCTTCCTTTCACCTTCATTAGCCTCTCGTTTTCCCCATGATTATTTCCACTTCATTGCAAAGAGGCTCCTGTAATGAATGTGTTAAGAGGCTCCTCTGGCTGCACTCCACTTTGCACCGATGCCTGAGCTGAGCTGATTACCTTACACAGGTGGTCCACATTACCCTGGTGCCTTCACTTTTCCACCCTTTCTTTTTTCTCCCCTCTCCTGTCTTATTCACCTTCGCTTTCTTTTGTCTTCTAATAGCATGTCTGACGAAATACCTAGCTTCCAAAACGAAGGAATACGACAGTGGAAGAAGGATAAAGATTCCAGATGTCTGCCTGCAGGCCAGGGATGCTCTGGTTAGTGGCTTTAAAACAAAAACATTTTACCACCTCATAAGCTCCAGGAATGATCCTCTTCAGGTTTGACCAGTCTAAACATTTTAAATGTTTAACTCAAGATGATCAAATGCAACAGAGCACCAATAGAAAGCTTTAGGACAGATGGAAATCTCGGCATTAGCAGCTAATGAGCAACTAATTGAGGTATTATAACAATGTTTTAAAACTGCAGAACTACTGAGAAAAGCAGTGGGATTATTACTATAGTCTCTTTACTATAGTTCTGTTTTACCATCTATCTGCATTGAAACAGTAAATTGTGTTAATGCATCTTACTTTTATACCATACATGTTATATAGTATACAGTACGTGGCATTGCTCCATTTCATTCATTACAATGCAGCTGTTTTGGTGTTTGGAAAGCTTTTGCTGTTTCACCGATGTCTAGATTGTGCAGAATAAAAGTATCATTATTTTAGTGTTATTATTTCAAATAAATCTTATTATTTCTGATTAGTATAATAGAAATAATTGTTTTATCCATTTTGACAGGCCCAAAATATATAATTACTTTCTGATGTACTTCAGAAACAGATTAATTTCTGTCCCTCTGTAGCCACATGGATATAACACACATGCACATACAGATTACACACAAACACACACTTGAAGGCAGGACCTGGATGCGTGTGTTCGGCTTGTTGTGGCTTACTTTTGCCTACTTACGCTGGGCTGTCACAGTGCCTCATGGAGGACGAAACACCTCCTCCACAGGTCCTGCTGCACTCTCCCCATAAAGACCACGGCCCCCAGTCTCCATCTGCACTCTGAGGCCAACTGCCAAACGCAACACATTCTCCTTGGTAGCACCACTGGTCATGGAGGGGCAAAACAGAAAAAAATGAAGCTTTGATTGTTATGACAGTAAATCAATTAATCTTTCCAGGCTTTTAAAAGTAGTTATTACATATTGATAAATCTGACAAACACTTGATGGAAAAAATGGTTAGTGGGGTTTCTAAAGACTCTGTAGTCGGCCCACTGAAGATCAAGTGATATAACAGCCAAATTAAGTAGGATTTTATATAGGGATGCACGATATAATCGGCCCCCTATCGGTATCGGCCTGTATCGGCCTTAAAACTAAATATCGGACATCGGCCACCCCACCGATATTTAACCCGATATTTGATTAGCTTCTGAGTTTCTAAAGTCAAAAAAAAAAAAAAAAAATACTACTTCTTCTTCTTCCTCAAAAATGTCTTTTTACAGACTTAAAAACTTCTAAAGACGAGGGAAAAATATTGATACATTAAAATATCACAATATCTTCATTTGCTGATATATTGCCATTTAAAAACACCATATCAATCTCTTTTACTAATGAAATATTGCTATATGTCATCGTTATGCTACGAAATCCCCCCAAAATTCACGAAATTTTGCCATATTTTTATATGTTGATATATTGACGCGGCATCGATCTATTTTACTAACAAAATCTCACAAGAATTTGCAAAATATCACGAGAGTTTGTAACAGAACGATAAAAGTTCACGAGATTTTGAAAGTAAAATAGATTGATACCGCGTTTTTAAAAATCAATTTGATATCAGCATATGAAAATATATTTGAGTATATTATTTTTCAAAGTTTCAGAAATGGAAAACAAAACTGCTATTTTCAATGACTACTTATTTTTGTCCAGCTTTAACATCGGTATCGATGTCGGTTATCGGCTACATGAGTTTTAAAATATCGGCATATCGGATATCGACCAAAATCCCAATATCGTGCATCCCTAATTTAATAAGTGTACTACATGCAGTAAAGCTGTGGAATAACTCGGATTTGAAGTTGAAAAAAATGCCAACTAAGAATAATCTTTTTAACACATTATGAAGAAAATTAAATTTTGTATACCTCTGGGTTTAATGATTAGACTGATTTTTGTGTGCAACGCATACTTCAACTTTATAATCAGGGATAAACGGGCAAACCTTTGCACGATTTCTTTCCTTGTCACGCTTCCATTTTCACTTGTGCACAAGGTGTAACGTGAGAGCTTGTCTTTGTGACTTCTTGATATTTGTTAAACCAAGTGAACAAACTGGTGGATTGATAGTTATTCAACCTCTTCAAGGCCTTATTATGATTAATACCAAAACCTTTATGCTGATGACACACAACTTACTATATCAACAATGTTCACTTAGTTACTTAATTACTAATTCAATATGTCCAAGATGTCAGTAACCAGATGGGTTAGAATTTCCTTCATCCTAATGCAGAATAGATAGAACTGTCGGCTCTGCATTCAAAATGCTCTGTTTCAGAAATCTAAGACTTTGCATAAATCTGAGTCAATGTCCTAACAGTGAAACAGGCTGTTGGCAGCATCATGCAGCGGACATGGATGTCTTAAACAGTGTACGAAGGGTTGGTCATATTTGTGGGAAAAAAATGAAGAAATTTTATAGTAATTTCCCTTTTTAGGTAACTGTATGGTGCAAGAAAGAGCCTGGTTTATTTTCACCAGGCTATGCAGTAAAGAAAACGAACAAAAAGTACTAACCACATCGCCTGTGGTTTTAGAACTGCTTTCACAATTTAATGTGCGATCGTCTCCAAAGCAGGAAAGAAACAAAAAGATTGCTGAGTAATGCTTCAGAAGCAGTTGCAACCTCCAGCTAAGCTGGTCAGCGTCAGCGATGGAGGAGGGGATCAGAAACTAACCTTTTGTCTCTCCAACTGTGTCAGTGGGTTATTGTTCCACTGAAACTGACACTGAAACAGTCAAGGTGAGGGCTTGGCTAGGCTACTGCCCTATTTGACGGACTATTCATGTGCTGAGGCCGTGTCTAAACAAGATTAGCAGAGCTAGAGTCAGAGGAGAGAGGGAAGAGAGTTGGGAAAAAAGACAGAGGGATCAGTACTGAAAACCTTAGAGTGTAATGTATATCTGCGGATCCATTTGAACTCCGTGAAAACCTGAAAGCTTCTGCTTGACTTTTATCTGACCTGTTCCTCCATCCTTCTACTTTTGTTGGGAGAGCCTCTTTTCGTCATACGCCAGATAAGAAATGGCTGACAATCATTCCTTCGGCAAAGGCAGACAGAGTGAGCCGTGGGCTTTCCTAAAGCTGCTCCGAAAGCTCTTCTAAAGCCCCCGTGGTTTAACCTGGGGCCCCCTGTGTTGTCCAGGACCCTGTACGTGGGCTCCGGTCCTCAAAGGCTCCAATGAGCTAATGGTAATCATGGACGACAGCTCGTGACAATCTCCTATTCTTCCCTTTTAGAACTAGGACCATCAACAATGGCTGCAATAATCCGTGTTAAAACTGTCTCCCCCTAACCTGGTTGGCATAATCAGAGGCCTGATGACCTAAAGCTTCCAAAGACTAAAAGCCTCCTATTTTAAATGAAAGCTTTCTTTGTAGCTTTGATTTAGGAGTTCATCAAAAGAGATGTCCAGGTGAACACACCTTAGAGTGCCATATTGGGTCGTCTCTATTTGATTGAAGTTTCAGAACAAACGTATCAGCCAACACGTTTCACATCTATGTGAAGACGTGCTGGATGACCGGGATCATTTTCTTTGGCTTTTTCAGTTGAAATGGCCAAATCAATGGACCATCCATACTGTGTTCGCCCAATGGAAGAAAGGAAGTAACAATGGACAGAAAAGGAAGTTCCAAATGGTATAAAACAAGGGTGTATGTCAAAAATATCTAAAAAGATCTTTGAAGATTGCAATAAAGGGATTTTATTACATACAATAAGTAGGCGTATTGCTGGTTTAATTCCCAGCCTGGCGTCTTTCTGCATGAAGTTTGCTTGTTCTCCCTGTGCATGCATGGGTTTTCTCTGGGTACTCTAGCTTCATCCCATAGTCCCAAAAACATGACTGTTAGGTTAATTTGCTTCTCTAAACTCTCCTTAGGTGTGTCTGTGAATGGCTGTTTGTCTCTGTGTTGCCTGATAGATTGGCAACCTGTCCAGGGTGCACCCTGCCTCTTGCCAGGAGACAGCTGGAGATAGGTACCAGCAGGTCTTGTGACCCCACCTGGGATAAAGCGTAATGGAAAATGGAAAAAAAATTTTTTACGGAACTGTGTTTCATGTTGACATGAAATGTTAAGTTACCATCTCACCAGAAAAATGACTTTAAATAGAGCCAAAATCCTCTTTAAATGCAAATCTTTGTTTCATTGTTCTCAAGAATGTTAGGGAAGACTGAACGTAATGCTTGCTGCTTTCTGAAAAGCCTTAACCAGGGTACTGCCTATGGAAGGACATTAGGACATGGGAATCACTCTTCTCTGTCAGGGTACACTAAATCACAACTTGGAGTGACTTGAAGTCATACTATCTTGGTCCTTTACCATATCTGTGAAGATTCTCAGTCATCCAGGTCATGGTAAAGCTTGAAAAGTTCAGTTTAGGCAACAAGTGAGGTTTTCTAGAAGACGTTTTGTCTCTCATCCAAAAGAAATGTCTTCTAAAACTGACATTAATTCCTGAACATAATACAATGGTTTGTAATGGTTCAAGGTCTGTAGATTATAAAAGAACTTCAAACGCAGCTGTCTCTGGTTCATTGTTAAAGGGAATCTGCACAGGACGAGGGGAAAATTATTATTCTGATTGATGTACGACGTAGGGAAATGATATGATCTGTTACAAGCATCATGACCACCTCCCATGGTTATTTACAGACATGATATTGGTGAGATGACTTCAACCATTCTTCCCGGCTAAGATGTTCTAATTAATCCAGAGAAGTAATAAACACATGTAGACAAAGAAATAAATGCATAGTCTGATAATTACCATCTAACAATATATCACAAAATGCTTTAAGTGTTGCCTGGGACATCTCCTTATTTTCAAAGTTCCACGTGCACACAGACAAAAACAGCTTGAGGGATAGAAGTAAACTTCCCAGAGTTATAACTCTGAACTGCTAAAGGCTGTTTATTAAGGTCGGACTTCACTAAAGCATCCATAACATTTGCAGCAGTGCGACCTCAGAATTAGAACTAAATTAAATTTGCATTTCATGGAACAGTCAAACCTAGACTAATTTGTTACCTTTGTTGATGACTGTCTCTTTTCAACACAGGTTGTGACTGTTATTGTAATTTAGTTGGATTCTTGTGAGGCCGAAGTCGTATATCATCCCAATGGGCATATTAGGGGACTCCATGAGCACCTCAATGCTTTGAAATTTATATATAAAAAAATGGAAATGAAGGCTATATATCTGTATAATACTAGCACACCATAAAAATACATTTAACATATATAAGCAATATAATATCACAAGATTTCAATAGATATTGGTATTGATTAAAAATAGGAGTGTGTGATATGATGATATTAGAATGTGAAGGTTTAGAACAAGTAGATGATCTGAAAGGTAAGGAGATCGTAGAATCGTTTAGGTCACATTTGGATAAAATTGCAGTTCTATGCTAATCCACCAAAGCACCAGATGTACTTCATAGTTCGTCTGACCAACCAATCACAGCGAATAACCGGAAGTGGCGCACTTTCTTACCTGCCTCCTTGTTTATGTGTATAGTGTTAGCTGCATGTAGTGACAATACTTCCATTATATGAAACTGGTTTGGCTTTTCTTCTACAGATTTTCCCAAGGCACAAAGTCCTAATTCAAAAAACAGATGAATGGAACTTAAATGTAAAAAAAGGCAAGCATCCATGTCATTGTCTTACTTTTATATAAAACTTTTAAACCTCCAGCCACTAGTTGGCAGTGCAGTGCCCAATAGCCTATTATTTAGCTGCTCTGAACCAGCAAAAGCAGAGCAACTACAAGATTTTGTGAGGTCTTCCACAGCTATATTATTATACAAACTGCAATATATCGTCTTTGTTAACGTATCGGGATAAATCATATGATGACACTTATCGCCAAATTCTGTCATGATCTAGCCTGTTTGCTATCCCTTAATTAGTCATTCCTCTCACCTGTCTGTTTTCCCTCCCTGCCTCAATTATAATTTATTCCTCTCACCTGTTTGCTCTTGGTTATATTCAGTTCAGCCTGAGCATTCAGGGCCAGATCATTACGTGTCTTTCTGTTAGCCTGTCTGTTATTTTTATTTCATGGTTCATGTCCTGGATCCTTAGCCTGGGTGCCATTCCGAACTTAGTCCCGCCCACAAGGTTTGAGGTCAGGAAGTTCGGTCTGGCTCTGCTCCATAGTAGCGCGAGTATGATCGCCCACCCTCTGGCGATCCAATCAAATTGTCAGGGCGGGCTTTATACGATGATGGACAGATGATCAACAGTAACGTAATCAACCACGTGACCAAAGCGCGCTTGGGTGACAACAACAATGGCTGCCGCTGGAGAGTGGAGGTGAGTAGATACTGCTATTAGGTCTGTTCTAGAAGATATCGACAGCAAATTAATTTTAAAAGAGGAACAGAGAAACGCGATCAAGTCTCATCTTCTTATTCTAGGCGTGCAACTGCACGCTTTGATTTTTGTTGACAACAACTATGCGTGGCTTAACATACGTCACGCACTCCGTTGCTCTTATTGGTTGTAGGTCTATCCAATTGAGTGCAAAGGCATTTTTTTTCCTGGTTCATTCGAAACACGCCCCATAATCACAGCTCTATGGAGCAGTATCAGACTCATATTCTGACTAAAATTGAGTAGGACTACGTCAGGCTACTGGATCCTAGCAGCCAGTGGAAAGAGGGTTTTTGTGTTTGTCTCGTCTCCTGATCGTCCACTGTTCCTCCCCCGCGGAGTCCTCTGGGTTTTTGGCTCAATATGGGGGGAGGTTCAGTTTTTATCCAGTAAGCCTGGCTCCAGGGAGGAGACCAGTTTAAAGTCCTGCTTCAAGTTCCGGTTCGACGTCCTGTCTCGGCTACCCTCTTGCACTGAGCCTGCCTGTCTGCACCTGATCCTGTCTGCTCCTGTGCGTGACCACCTGGTCATGCTTTTGGTCCCAGTTGGACTCTGAACCCTCCTGTCCCGGAGCTCTGTTAAAGCCTGGAAGCCTGGAACCTGCTACCTGTTCTGTTCCTGCCTGATCTGCAACCTGTTCTGTCTGTTCCTGCCTGATCTGCATCCCTGATCAGGATCGGCTTCCCCCAACTCCTCCGGAGCTGCAGCACTGGGGACACTCTGGGTGACGCGAGCTGCGTCAGCTGTCAGGCCATCGGCTGGATTGCACCCCTCAAAGGGTATGGACTGAACTGCTAAACCAGGTAAGTGACCACGATCATCTTCAGTCAGATGATCGTGGTCACTTACCTGTGTTTCTCCCACTACAGAGTGTCTGAGATTGGGCGGTGCCCCGCCCCCCCGCCTGAAGTGTCCGCGTGCCACAGCTCCGCTTTTGTTTTGTTTGTTTATTTAATAAACGTTTTGAACTTTCCTACTGACTGTCTCTCCTTGAATACTGGGTCCATCTGTCCCCGGTTCATGACAAATTCTTGCCAATTCTCACTCCTATAGTTGATATAGATAACCAGGGTAAAATGTAGCTGTGTTCAATAACGATAGGTATTTAGTCTGGAGAATACATGACTGTCCTGTACTTAGAATTTCCAAATATATATTCAGGTTAATTTGTGATTTTGAGATTTCCTCAGAATCTTGATTGGTGGGCTTTACTTTTTATAAAGGCATAGTACGATATCAGACATGAAAGTTAAGAAGGGTAAAAACAATAACCTCTTTTTTTAAAGTGTATCTGCAAAAAAGTGGGATTTTATCTTTTGACCATAATCCTGTATGAATTTTGTGTGGCTTTTTTTGTAAGGAAAACCTTGGAACAGTGAGTGTGTGGGGGGTTAGGGACTTTTAGGTTATTTGCAATCATATTCAAATGCAGAAGAAACATTTGCTGACTTACCCCTTTCTCAATGCTGCCAGTCTGGCACAGGGTCCCTTCTGCAGCTGGGATACTGTTAGTTACACAGCGGTTGCTTTTGCTAAGGCACCAGAGCTCTCTACACACTTCCTAGGAAAGAAGGCAAAAAGCAAGTTGGTCAGAATAAATCAAATCGGCAGACTGGGGGGTTGACTGCTGGAAAACCAGCGAGTAAGATTTATCATTGGATTTTTGTGGTTTTCCTCTTGGTGTTTTACCTCTGCTGTCTGACAGTTGTGAGATGAGCAAAAAAAAAAAAAGAAGACAAATGAAAGAAATTAATCTCTAAATCGACATGATTTGTGATGAAATCAGAAAAGGGGGGGTTGATGAGACAGCATCTTGACTGCTGAAAGGCTTCTGACATCAAGAGCCCATATGCTTTGGATCATAGTGAATCTTAAGCAATAAGCCAAGGGGTCATCTGGTGCTCTTAATGTGCTTTTATGAGAAATGAAGACTCAGCTGGATCAACAGCATGACTAACTTTTTTTCACGTTTACCTCAGAACCACACGGGACCGTGACATCAGTTCAAGAAATCCCTTTTTGGCGTCTAAAGGGAAACCAAGAGTGAGCAACATGCCTCCCAAGTCTCAGATAAAGACAAATATCTGCAGTTTTATTGAGTAGTCTGAATAAGCACAATTCCTCCGTCTAGAACGGGGAATCCATTTAGATTACTGAAGTAATAGGAGGCAGCAGTGAGTTGCCCCCAAATAAATAATGCCATAAATGGATTATCATACTACAAGGACATTCCTGTATAACCTTGCATTAGATTTCCCATTAAACCAAACCGGCTTGCCCCATCTTTCAACTTCAAAGGCTTTTAACAGGACAGTTGTGCGCTGCAGAAGAGTAGACTCATGAAAGAGAGTTACGATTCCACACGTAGATCCTTAACCCCAGGGTCAGAAAATATGCCACAGGCCTGCAGCTCTCTGAGTCTGTCCAGATTAAATAAAGCAGCAAACTGCCGCTCTTCAGTTGCAAGGATTACCCTCTCCCAGCTGCTTTCAATAAGCCACCATGTTGCTCCATTCACTATCATCTGCCAAGCTCGTAGGTCAGCGGTGCAGACCTCAGAGTTCAGGGATGAGAGCCTAATGGATTTATGTTAACAGAGAACAAGCTAATAATAAAAAGAGCTGGAGGACTGAGTAAGGACTTTGCTAATACATCCATCAAATGGTGTTTGTTTATTTTCATAGGTTACAGCTTCCGCTGATGACCTAGGAAGCACTCCCATGCTAGATTATGTTGGTAGCTTTGAGGGTGACTAAATTACTGCTGTAAAGTCACAAATATACTCTGATGTCTATTCCCACCTCTGACGAAGTCTCATACTGAGAGTTAGATTCCATGGCGACCCCCTAGTGCTCAGTCATCAACAAGGCTTAAGTTACTTAAACTCTCTGAAGGCCATAGTCAGTGAAATATAACTGCTCTGTTGATCTGCATTGGTGTTTCTGCAGTTATTCCAACATATCAAAACACAACTGAAAAATATTGCCTATAAAAGCTTCAACTCAAATTTATTTTTGTTGCTTTTGTTTCTTTTTTTTAATGTTTTATAATATATTAACAAGTCTAGATTTAACTGGTTTCCTTTCTTTACAGTTCATGCTAATCAATTAAATCACCATAACTTTTGGAAATAAGGCAAAAAATGTTTCTAATGGAGTATATTTTTACCTCAATCAATACAAAGGAAACAGAACAACAAACCATAACTTTTTCTGCAAGTTTCTAGCTACATCATAGCACCCATCATAATCCTAATACCTTAACGAAATAGATATTTAATTTTCTGGTAGCATACCAATATTTATGTATTTGCAGTCAGGGCCAAACAACATCACACAGTGGCAAGCATAGGTTCCAAGCATAGCTGCATGCTCTTTCATTGCGCTCTCTTGCTATTTATGCACCTGTAGATTCTCTCCTACTTGTGTTTGGACCTATTTTTGAGCCCTCGTTTAACCTTTTTTTATTTTGAGGGTGGAACCCTTAAGGGCTGGTTATACTCCCGCAGCAGTGTGTCGCAGTGAGCTTGTCGTTGGTTTGACACAGATATTTTTGATTTATGCCCAATTTTGAAGCGTGGTCTACACTATGTTATTCCACACCACAATACAAGAGGGACAATAACGAAGTAGCTGTGGGTCTAGATACGGCCGACGGGGTGAGGAAGTTGAAAAACGCAAGGGGCAAGTTTGTGCGACAGGACATAAGGGCTAAAAAGAGCGGGATCCAGATGGAAAAAGGGTCCTAACCTTTGTGCATCGCACTCCTCTAGCTGGTGCATCTTCACGAGTTGTTTTCCACAATGGCGGTCATACAAAAAAAAAAAGCCGGTAAGGTACCTAACAGCAAATACGCATAGTTTAGAGCAGATGTAGATTTAACCAATCAGAGGCCTCCTGTCTGTGGCACTGTCTGCGGTCACCTGCACATTCAGAGACATGCACCAGAGTGTCTGCGGAAGGGGCGGGGGCATATCCGAGTTAACTGCGACACACACACAGGAACCCTGGTTTCTGAGTATAAATCAGCCTTAAAACCTTAAAGAAATGGATATTTAATTTTCCGGTAGCATACCAACATTTATGTATTTACAGTCAGGGCCAAACAACATCACACAGAGGAAAACATACATCCCAAGTATAGTTGCATGCTCTTTCACTGCACTCTCTTGGTATTAATGCACCTCTAGATTCTCTCCTACTTGTGTTTGGACCCATTTTTGAGCCCTTGTTTAAACTTTTGTCATTTTGAGAGTGGAACCCTTGGACATTATAAAAGAGCAGATACAGAATTGGCTGTTGGTGCGCATAAAGTACGGCAGCCATCTTGGAGCGGTCCTCCGACTTTCACAGACGTTTCTTCCCTTACTCCTGCTACTTACAGACAATTAACTCCACATGAATGCCTCAACACTTAGTGTCTCATTTGTGTTGTAATCGACTATTGACATCAGAGCTCAAAAAACTATTGACATCAGAGCTCAGGGGATAACTTTTCAAAACTGAGAGCCTCACACTGTTTATACTATGTGATATTGATATAATTATAGTTATTTTCACCAGCTAATATTAGCAGGGAATAGTGCTGGATGGCTGCAATCAGATTGCTAACTGAGATTTACGAAATCTCAGTTATTCCCTAACATTGATTAAGACAAAATATCTAAATTTAAAATGTATCGGTATCAGTATCCACAGTACTGGCCCTGTATTTATTTGGTATTAGATTGATATCAAATAAGCTGTATCCAACACCTTTATTAAATACTAGAGGCCAAAGAATATAGAAACTTATTGTCCTTTAAATTGACAAGGCTTGAATACAGTTTTAATTAACTTCTTTCATTTTGATCATGGCATAGGCTTTCATGACATTATGTATTGACTCACCTTATAAGGTTAAGTCAGCTTATAAGACTTACAAAACAGCAAAACAAGAAACCTGTCTAACATGCTAAGTAAAGTCATAAAAGCATTTATTCTTATACCTAAATAGAAAGAAACAGTAATATGTTTAAAATGTGCTAAAATTATACGCTGTAGAGGTCAGACGGCTCTCTTTAATGACGCAGTTTTATGAGATCATGTGTGTTTGAAACCAAAACAAAACGCAGACGTTATCCATGTGGGTCTTTATGCTGTTAAATTTTACATGTCTGAGTAATGTGTGACAATGCACCAACAACTCATTACTCATTACCTCTGTAATTTAGAGCCAAATAAAGGAAAAAGAAAAAAAACATAAACTCTTTAGAAGCCAGTTCCAAACAAGCAGTCAACTCTTATTATTTTAAGTGAATTTTTACCCTCTTTTTTATTTCTTTCCACATATAATGCGAATTAATAAATAATGAATGACATGTGATGAACGGTGTGTACTGAAACTGAAATCTCGATTACAATGTAAATTGTAGTTGACAATAAAGAAATTGATTGATTGATAGCACGTAAGGCATAAGACAGATGAAGAAACAATTTGACCTTTATTTATTAAAGGAAAGCCACAGTTTCCCCCTCTTGCTTGTTCTTCAAATCTCCACTTATGCAATGTGAGATAACGGCATCATGTGCAACTCTTTGTTTTGTTTGTTTATGAAAACCCCAAACTGATAAATCATTTTAAAAAAGGTTGGATCCAATTTATAAAAAAAAAAAAAGATAAAATGATCAGAGTGAATCTGCATTTTTCCTCTGGATATTTACCAGCTACAATCTCATTTATATAGCTAATATCTATGTAGCTGGCTAATAATAATGCTCAATGCTTAGTTGCTATGTTTCCTCACATTCAGATTCACTTCTTCTAAAACTTGGTATGTAATGAAAAAAACTTATTTTTACTGTTTTATTTTTGTACAAAACTAAACAAGATTTGATCTTGTGACTAATTTAGTCAAAACAAAAAGCTGATTTCTGTTGTTTGGACAACAAACTTGTACAAATAAAACAAAATTAACCCGACAATACACAACCACTGAGGATATCTTACGTGGAACGGTTAAGCGCATTTGTTCAGGCTTTATATACCATCACAACGGGGCTGTTGTTCTCAACAAATTGGATGTTACGTCATGTGGGAACTATCCATTAGACCTGGATATCCCCGGCACTCCTCTGGGGTTGTCATGCTGGTCAGATCACAGGGTACATCTCCTCCATGCCAGGCAGTGTGATCTGATTACCGTCTCAAAATAAACTGCAGTTTGGCTGAGTTGAATCATTCCCGTAAAAGTCTTACGTCTTTCATCCTGTTCTAAAACCACAATTATGAGCTTAGGGGCCAAAATAACAGGACATGATTTCGGAGCTTGTCATAATGTGCTGTCAAATATTTTTCTTGGATAAAATGAAATAACTTAGTTCATCTCTAATAGTCGGAGATAATCTCTGATTTGACTGCATACAACACAGAATGTACAGAGGTGCAGTTTGTGGCATTACAAAGATGTTAGACAAAAGTATAACGAGTGTTTTATCATTGATCTGACCGTCTGATAGGTCAGAATAAGGGATTTGTTTATTAGTGAAATGGGCGAGATGCTGGTTTCTTACCCCATACTTGCACTGACGCGAGGATGTTCCGTACTGGAAGCGGCACTGCTCGTCTGCATCGTACACCTGCCCCGGGGCCATGGTTGGATACAGGAAATCTCGTTTTGGGGGCTCATTGTCCAGACACGTTCCCCGACCTGAGCTGTCAAAAAGACAAACCTACATTAGGACTGTTTCTAGCACAAAGGAGCCTTTGCTTCAGCCACTTCTCATCTGCTGCCGTTTGACTCATGGAAGCTTGTCAGAGGTCCAAAATAATATGTCATTAATGTTGATATTACACACTGACATCCAATAATCAAAGGGAGAGAGGCACAAACAGAAACGCTTCACCGGAGGCAGCAGGAAAGAGCTGACCAGCCCTCTCTGATTATATGCCTCCTTGATACAGTACTGACTCTGCTTGTACTGTATTCATGGAGGAACCAATAAAATGGCAGTGCAGCTTGATAGTGAACGATCCGTAGATTCCAAGTCGGAACCACAGTTGGGATAATATTTAGTCTGATTGTCATAGAGACACACACACACGTGTGAACAAAACCTTTGATCACACGTTATGTTTTCCATCAATTTGAGCAGGTCATGTGTGGATACATCTGTTTTCAGGGACTTACTGAATGAAACTGGGACTTGTGATACCTCCTCTACTTTTACTTTGAAAATATGACAGAATATTTAGAGAAATAAACTGGATCCCTCAGAGAGAGAGAGAGTCAACATTCATGACATGGTTGAACATGGAGTAAAAGTAACAAAGAAAAAATATTTTTATTTTTTATGTTTTTAAATTATATTTAAAAAAATTATGAAACTCCCTTCAGGTTTAATTGAATTTCTTTGTAAAATTTATAAGCTCCTAAACATCTGACAGAGCAATGTTCAACCCTTCAGCTGAAATAAAAAGAGAACAATTCCACTGCAAACCTACCGTATTAGGAATTAGAGCATGGAGAGCACCATTCAGACAATCAGCCAAATAACTCTGGAGGTGCTGCAAAGTTCCGCTACTCAGGTAGGAAACAGCATCGACATAATGACGGCAACTATTACATTGGAGAATAAAGCTCAGTCTCTTTTTACTCTGCACGGTACCACTGAGAAAGATAACTAAAATAAAAACCATAGACAACTAAATATAAGAAATAAACATTACCCCTGTACCACCCAAGGTTTTAACATGAGGGATAGAGAAAGAAGCAGAGGGGAGAACAGCTGTCTGCTGAAAAGGTTGCCTGAAGAAGTTTACATATTTTGCCATTCTCAGTTTAAACAATGATAATGACGTTAAAGTGCACAAAGTCGCTTCTGCTATCTGCCAGCCGCCTCCTCCTCCTATGGTGGTTAATATAGGGGCCATAAATACATTTTTAAACCAGGCATTTTTAAGAAACAATTATTAATACTTTTCCAGGGGTGTGACCCAGTGATGCAGAACACATTAAAAGACGTAAATCAAACATGTTTCTTATTGTCTGATCTTTGGGTCACGGCCACCATGTGCAGCAGAAAAGGGAAGAAAAAGAGCAGCTTCTCATAGAATGACAGCTGATCATCAGAACTAGCATTGCCACCACTGATTAATGCAACGTTCATTCTGGAGGCCTTGATAATCAATTCCGTTTTTTTGTGAGATCCGATTTTTTTTTTTTTTTTTTGCGTTGCAGCTCATATTTCCAAATATATGTGAATGAATGTGATCTGTTGTGTGAACTGCAGTCATGCAACGCAAGTGTCCCGCATGCGCAGCAGAGGACGCAATGACGTCACAGGCCAGCGTGCTCTATGTTTACGGAAGTAAACATGGATGTAGTACCGGCGCGCATCTAGCGGTCTTTTCCAACCGTAAAAACTCAATCTTTTCAATATGGTTAAACATAAATACTGCTCTCCGCATCCTCTTCTGCCATGGCTGTTGTTTTTCTTGCCACTTCTTCATAGCAAGACCCAGAATAGTGACCTTTGTCGGGTATTAATGACGTTCAGGTCAGATGAATGCAACCTGGCCGTTCAGACACAGGTCGTATTTGAAAAGATCAGATTTGTATCTGAATCAGGACCACATAGCTAAGTTGCCTGGGTCGGATTGGAAAAATCTGTGTTGTTCAGACTGCCATAAAAGGTCTGATCCAGGGCAAAAAAAAATCTGATTTGGGTCACTTCAGGCTGCAGTGTGAACGTAGCCTAATGGTCTGTTCGCATCCATTGCATTTTCAGCGCCAAGGCTTCTGGTTTACATGAAAAGTGTATGGGGGCCCCATCAAGGGGCATTAAAAAGTCTTGCAGCAGGATTTGAGCATTGAGAGCAGCATGTCTTGAAGCATTTCCAGATTTTTGATTTTTTAAACATCCAAAGTGACAAAGTTTGGAAATCTGAATGGTTGCAGCTCAATGCAGAGCTTTACCAATGGATGCCTTTTTGATGCTACAAGCACATTTGGTGTAAATGTACCGTAATACAGGCATAAGTTTGTAGTAATCCATGTCAGTTTCCAGAGTGATACACTGTACAGCGTGAGACAATCCGGCTGGCCAGTCTACTGAGGAGCTAACTTAGCTAATTAAATACAGTCAGATGGAAATAGAAGGTCAAAAAATCTATTTTCTTTAGTTTTTCTTTTTCCCTTCCTGCATGGTTCATGGTTAGCAAATTTAAAAATTCTAACCTAGTTTGACCCAATGTCTTCAATGTGGTCATTTGGAACTTTTTCCTTCAATCCCACAGCAAAGACCTTCTCATTTCTCCTTATGTCATGACCAGTCAATTTACAGCAGTCTGTTTGTGTTACATTACGGTACTAAAAAGGAAAGTCCAACACAGAAAAGGAAATGGAAATGCAACCAAAGTGGGCTGTTTGCAGTGGAGTCAGTCTAAGTAGAGCTACTGGAAATAAGGCTTATTATTCCTAAATTACACAAATCTGGATGGGAACAGAAAAACACTATTGAGGGAGGAGGATATGCCTAAGACATCTAAAGCCAGGTCACACCACTTGTGTCCAGCTCTGCAATGTTTTTCTTTCACACTGGCCGCTTGGAGGCTCCCACTGCACACAGTGTGACCAGATGTCCCGATTCGAGCAGGACTGTACAGTATTGTTCAATTGCTGATGTCACAAATAACCTGAAAATATCCAAATTTTTCTTGCACAAACTAGTAAAAGTCAAATAAAATGGGCTAGGCCAATGAAAGGTGATTTTAAGAGCGCTTTTTGTGAAGTTTAATGAAGTAAAACAGATACTGTGCACATAGTCCATGAGAATTCTAGTTTCAGATTAGTATTTTTAAAGCTTAGAGAGGATCGCTATTTCACTTCATCTGATTTGTCCTACTTAGCTCCGACTATTGGTAAAATGCACTGCTTATTAACAATGTTTATTGAATGTGTATGTCTCCACTTGCTATGCACACTCCATGTGTTTCCAAACGGGGCGAACCTGGCTGTGATTCAAGGTTTTACTTTATATTTCCCCAGTGTGGATGTGTGCCCCTTTTCCTGTCTGATACATGACATGTTCACCAAATTGCTCTGACCAAGACAGACAAGGAGGTCACAAGCAAAGTTGCAGAGGATAGTATGCTGTCTATCAAGCCCATTAACATTTCAATAAGATGTAATTACAAGATATGATTTTCTGTGGGATCGGACACCAAATTGTTTATAAAGATCATTTCAACTAACAAAAAAGGAAAGTCAGACAAGAACACAACTATAAACAACAGCTATTTGCCAAGCAGTCGTTGATGCTTCTGCTGTCTCTGTAGATGTGTAGTGGGAGGCCTGGCAATGACGTACATATCTGAGAAAATGTTGCATCATTTTTTAGACTGCAGATGCTTTAAAAAAATATATGTATTAAATTTAGTACCGTATCTTTAAATGGCTCAAAATGCTTTCTTTGGAGGGTTAAAACATTTGGATTGGTCCTTTCAGACTGTGCAGACTTCGGGCAAACAGATGGGATTTGCCTCCATAGTGACTGTAGCCTTACATTGATTTGGTAAATGGCAAGACTTTACATTTTCACTCTGCTTAGAGTTTTGTACCATTTTTTGTTTTGATGTATAAGATCCTAAAATAAGATACATTTATAGTTTCTTTAAGGTCATAGGGAAACTGCTGTTCCATGGTGCATGGCCTTACACGAGTTAACAAACTGAATGTGATTGGTTGTTTATCAAGGGGGCGGGGTTATTGTGGCGCAACCAAGTTTGAATGTGACTTATTTCTCCGAAGCATCTCGCTAACCAGTTAGCAACTTAGTGCTAGTATGTTCCCAATGGGAAATCACATTGGGACCAAGTAGCACTACATTGGTAACTTAGAAACAACACTGTTAAGGAACGCTATGGACAGAGGAAACATGCAAGAGGAGGGGAGTTTTGTGTTGGAGGTCATGGATGAGTCTCCTTCACCATACATTTTATATTTAGAGGAGGAAAGCAGGGATGAAGATGTTGTAGAAGAGGACGCCAGGGTGGCAGAAGCTTGGTTTGGTGTAGAAGGCTTACAGCCGTACATGTTTGAGCCCTTGCCTCACAACGCTGCCAGTTCTGTTAGCTCTACGCCTGCTGAAGACACAGACGTCCATCCCTGTGAACACTGGGACGGAACTCAATGGCAAAGGAAATGAATGATTCTTATTTCAACTGTTGCGTATATTAGCTGCGACATGAATCAAGATGCTATGACCGAAAAAATTGATTGACAGATGACCATTTATATATGATTGGCTGGATTTAGGTTTTCAGGCTGACGTATAATTAACGGGCCTGCATAAAATAACGGGGGGAAAAAACACACACAGGATTATTTTTTTTTAAATAGAAATTATCTAAATTTTTGGACAATATGGTCTGTTAAAGAGTACATTTATATACATGTTTAAGCCAGAATGATTTAACAGTTAAATATGACTTCCCTATGACTTTAAATATAATTTTGTGCCTTTGTCTCATGAGTTCTTTATGTTAGGTTGGTTTCTTCCCTGTTTTTCCAAGTTACTTACTTATTTCACCCTGTGTGTCGTTTAGCCAATTGTCTGCACCTGTTCTTTGTTGCTTTAAAACCTGTAGTTTTTCTTTATTTGGCACTTGGTCCTTAAGTTTCCCTCTTGTTTCCATGCCCATTTACACCCCTAATCAGTTTTTTGTATATGTGTGAATATTTTTCTCCTCATTAAAATCCCCTGATTAACCCTGCGCCTTCAGATTGTTTTTTAGTGCAGAATCATTTGACAATATGATGTAATGTAGTATAAGATTATTTTACTTTTGAAAGCCACTAAACACCGTGAATTGTATTGTGTTTATCCCTTAAAAAGAAATTAAACATGTAAGCAGCCAAAACTTGCTTCATTTAAAAGAAGAAGAAAAAAAAAGCAGAAACCACAGAACCGAGAGCAACTCATCATCTTCTCTCTTATGAGAATCTTTCATCAATGAGGGAAGCAGACAAAACGTTCTCTGGGCCCCCAGACTCCCTGGACTCTCCAACCGCTCTATTTATTGTCTTGGAGAGAGACAAAATAATCAGACCTTCAACATGGCAGCTAATATCTGACATAGTCGCCCAGACTTCCTGTCTGCTGTATACAGCCAAATTCATTAAGCAGAAATATCCTCTAATAAGCACGATTATCAGCTATCCATGAACTTGCACCGCGCTCATTGACGTCACCGCAGAGAGTATACTGGCAGTGTTGGCTCAGCAGCATGATTCATTTGGAACAAAAATTATGAAAAAAGAAAAAGCCTCGTATGGACAGAACACTAAACTGAAAAGACTTTCGGGGAATTTGGATTTATAACAAACTGGCAAGGAAACTGCGAGAATGTACAGGATTCCAGTAATGTAAGGGAGCATATTCGTAGGCCATCCCTAAGAGAAAAACTAAACAAAAACAAACAAACAAAGCACCGCTTAAGGTTCAAGCAAAACAGTGAATCTAGGCCAATAGCTCGCCAGAGTTGTTTACTCGGCAGAGAGAAGCCTGTGCAACATCCAAAACTGACCGAGAAAAGAAGGGAGCATACTTAGAGTGACACAGTGAACCCTTTTGAAAGACACTGGAAAAAAAGGCAATAAAAACCACACCTAAAACAAGCTCATCTAGGGCGAATTTATCAAAACTTTTTCATATTTTTAATAATAATCCTCATGCACTCTGGCCTGAATATAACAGAACCTGATGAAAACGTGGAGAAGCAGCTCTTTGTGTATTTGCTGCAGGCTGGCATCTAATACTACTATTTCTGTCACAAGCCCTGTTCGGCGCCCTTCCTCTAACAGCTTTCAGTAAGAAACATCATCTGACAACCGTAGCAACCTTTATCCATTTTCTTGGAGCACCTCACTAAAGCACCATGAAGACACACACAGAGGCACAGATAGTCTCCGACAACTCATAGCTGCCACAGAAACACACAGGAGTGTCAGCAATGCAGAATAATGCTTTTCTTTTGGATTCACAACACTGGTACAATAGGAAATAACAGATACAAAGTGCAAAAAAAAGAAAGAAAATTGCCTCATACAGATGTATTTTTATTTATTTTAATTGGATTTAAAACTTAACTTTAACGAGGTCACTCCCAAACTTTTTTTATACCATTCAGAGGTAGACTTTTTTGTGTGTTTTGGATATTTCTCTTGCTGCATAAACAAAGATGGCAATAGCTTGAAGTCAAAAACCGATGGACAGAACTATCTGGGTTACAACCTCTTAAAGTCTCAGGTTTTGCTACTTTCTTTCCTGGGAAGTAAAAACTAAGTTCACCAATCTGATATTTCCCATTATATTGCTGCTAAACAGTAGCTCCCATCCTCTGAGTCCAACTCTAACTGGTCCCCTAAGGCTGACTCTGCCTTTCAAGAACTTAAGAAGTCCATCTCATAAGCTCCATTCTTAGTTTAGCTTGACCTCAAGAAATAATTCACTTTGGAGGTTCGTACTTCAGTTTGTTTTGTTGGAACTGTCCTGTCCCAACACACAGAATCTGATGACTAACTCCATCCTTGTGCCTGTTTTTTCTTTCTTGACATAGATGGCTACCTTCACACCCCTCACAAACCACCTATCTTCTTGTCCAAAATGTGAACATTGTGGTCCTCAAAAGATTGTCCTTTTTTTGGACATACAGCAGAACATAACAATGAGAAGATTAAACACAAAAATAATGCCATCCCATATGTTGCTGGAGTCTCTCAAAACTCAAGAGAATTTTCTCCAAATACAAAATCCCAAACCAAACAACCTCTCCACAGATGCATAGCCAAAACTCGGCAGTACATCTATACCTTAACGACATAGGACATTCTTTCAAGGACCAGAATGTTCACATTTTGGACAAAGAAGACAGGTGGTTTGAGAGGGGTGTGAAGGAAGCCATCTATGTTAAGAAAGCAAAAACAACCTTAAACAGGGGGGGTGGTTTCAGCTTTCAAAAAACAAACAATTCAGCGATTATGTTGATTCCTTCCCGCTATCATTGCAACCCCCACACCCATACAGGGTAAAGGAACTCCTTACCCAGCCAGGCTAATATTTCCATTTACCCCCCCCCCCCCTTTAGAGACATAGACAGGTATCGGGTATTACTGGCTAACAAAGAACCCAAACGACCCCAATTCCAAAGGGGGTGGATCCGTTTGTCCCTTTCAATTTGCATGTCTTCTAAGCCAAAACAAGTTTTTGTTTTTTGTCCACTCTGTAAAGCCTCAAACTCAACACTATTTCTGACATTATTGAAAAAGCTTCTTGGTTGGGAAGCGAAATAACTTCAAACTTGGAAACAAAGCTCAGGGGATTGTTTTTTTTAAACTTTTTTTGAATGACTATGACCTGGATGACTTGTAATCTCTACCAGCCTTAGTAGGATTGCGCCATTGAGATTCTGCTCTGGACAGATCACAAAAACTATCTTATGTCCGGATTTCTAAATGCCTCAACCCCCAAAAGCACCATAGGTCACTATTCTAGTTTGTTTTATCATCAACATAACTTCCCATCCAGGAACAAAGAACATCAAACCCAGCACACAACAATCTGAGGAGAGACTCCATTCTCCTTCCATGCTGCACCATTTTAATTCGGACTTAAAAAATTGACAATGTTGTAAAGGAAGTTCTTAAGGCTGAACCTGATTCTAGGTTTACTATGATTCTCCACAGAAAATCACCACCATCTTGCCTTCCACAGAACCTTCGCATTCATTCCACTTTACATTCACATTAAACCTGTCCAACCATCTGAGTTCCTTCCTCCCACCTGGGACATTGATGACCATCTACCTCATTTGGTCCAATGGATAATAGTCTCCCATTGTTGAGGTAGTGATTCACAGTAGTGTTGGTTATGGCAACAAAGACCACTCATTGGTTCCTTCATTCTTCGTTTCGGGATAAAATCCTAATCCAGTGCTTTGAGTGGTTTCGCCATTTTACTTGAGTCACGTTACCTTGTGGTTAATTAAGGGTAGGCTGTAATGTCGAGATCTGGCTGTGTTAATTATGTGTGAGGCGTTCTCTTTCTTAAAGCTGCAAGGTCTCATGGTGGGAAGAGCTATTCAGCAAAATCCCACACTTGCTTCTAAGGCTATGCTCACACTGCAGGCCTTGATGCTCAATTTTGAGTTGCTGTTCACATTTCCAAATATATGCGACTTGTAGGCTATCTGATCACCTGCTTGAACTCCATTCATACAACCTAAGTGTCCTGCATGTGCAGTAGAGTATGCAATTACGTTACAAGCAAGCGTGCTCTATGTTTACGGAAGTAAACATAGATTGTAGTGCTGGAGAACATCTAGCGATCTTTCCAAACCTTAAAAACTAAATCTTTCAAATGTTTTTGACATGTTGTTGGATATAGGCCATGAAGAGTTAGGATATTCACTAATAATGTGTACCTAATAAAGTTGCCAGTGAGCGTAGTTCCTAAAGAGAAACCCGTTGAGTGATACTTCACTAGTAAAACCTTGAAGCATGCTCAGTGTGAGGGATTGCCTTTGAGTCAATGAGTCATTGTAATCAACTGGTTTACCTTAGATGGAAAACTTGGAATCAATTTGACTATGATCTGGTTGAATTGTAAAGAGCCTTGTGATGACATGTGTTGTGAATTGGCGCTATAGAAATGAACTTAAATTGAATTGAATTAAAGGCTCCTAAATTATCAGTCTTGTGATATAATGGTGCAGACTGGAAAGCACTTAGAAGTTAGGCAGCGCCAGAAGGAGGTCTGGCAGCAGTCTGTTTCAGATTGGTTGTGAGTGGGGAAGACCCAATGTTGAACACCAGAGGCAGCCAAAGGCAGCAGGTTGTAAACCGAGACATCTGGGAGCAGGCAGGAAAACATTCAAGCACCTTTTCCTTTTCAGCTCAAACGCACACATGCAGGCAAACACAAACCCACTCAGACAGTCCCACAGGGAGCAACCATCATCCACTTACTCGAGAAAGCTGGTGATGTAGTCTTTGCTGCAGGCAGACCAGGAGAAAGGGTTGGTGTTGGCTGTTATGTGAGCGGCCATCAGCTTGGCTGTTTCATGGCCTTTGGTGCCGCAGGTGTTGCCGATCCCATCGTGGTTCATCCCAAAACTGAAACACACATACAGAAACATGCATTAATGCAGCTGGGAATGATGATCCGCCAGTGTGGAAGTGCCTTTCTATTTTCTGCCCTCAGCTTTAACAGCTCTGAGAGTAGCTCCAGGTCGCTCACAGAGGGATATCCTCCTCAGTGGATCTGGCTGTAAAAAGAGAGCTATGTGGCTCTGAAACAGCTGTGTGGCGGGGTCAGAGGTCAAACCCTGTCTGGGCGCTCAGCAGTAACGAAAAAGTTCTAATCAGCACTCGGATGCCTGCCTGTCAATCAGAAGCTGCAGGTCTGAGCAAGTCATGAGGGAAAACCACTGCTGACTGCAGCAAGGACACAGGAATCCTTTGGATCAGAGAACAGAGGAACCCTAAACAGCCTCTCTTGTGTTCAGACACAAAAATATGGATGTTGCTTGGAATTTCTCCTGAAGATAAAAAAAAAAGATCAAATAATAAAAAAAGGCCTATCTGTCAGGAAAGACAATTTTATGTTCGAGCAGGATGTCAAATCATACTTTTCCTTACGTTCCAGGAGCACAAATCAGGTCTAATGTATATAACAAACCCAACCACATCGCACAGTCTGAAACTGTTTATCTAAGCCTGGCGTTTATGACATTTTACCCTCCTCTGGAAATAAATCAGGCTGGTTGAAACCCCGCTGCAGCGTGTGTTTTTTTTATACATCCTCCAGAAGCAGAGACTATTTTTACAACTGCTGCGCAACAGAAGCAGACACGAGACATAATAAAGGAAATCACCATCTTTCTGGAGAGAGGGGGATACGCAGACTAATACATCATCATTATTTGGCTTTATATTCAAAAAGGGGAAAACTGCAAATATGTGGAAGATATGATTCAGGATGTCTGTAGGGGAGGTGAACCAGAATAGGAGGTAATGTTTGTTTAAGAGAAAGTCGAAGTTGTGAAAGGGATCAAAGGCTTTAGGATGACCTGAGCTGAGTTTCACCTGCCCAACTGAGCCTTGAAATTTGACTCCCACCCATAACAACACAAAGCCAAAAGGAGATTTCTTCTTAAGTTTGCATGGAAGAAGGTGCTCTGGTCACACAAAAAAGAAACATTTATGCCCTAAACAAAACATTATTTAAAGGGAAAAACATCAGATAGTGCACATAAAAAGTAACACCATGCCTTCAGTTAACCCTTTAAAGCCTGATCCAAGAATAAAACAAAACAGAAAATTACTTTTTTTTTTGTTTTGAACTCCTTATTTGCCCTTTTAACAAACTATGTAAAACACATTTTTGATATTAATAATTTATTACTATGCGATAAGTCAAGATTATTTTTTGTGTAGTCTTCTGCCCTCTGTTAACAGGTATATCTGATTGTGTACAATAGGATTTTGAGCAAAGTTTTTACCATTAAATTATGCAAAAGGTGTCAGATGCAAAACATTTCAGAAACCGTATGTATCAAATATGATACATTTGGCATTATAGGGTTAAACAAAAGAGTATCAGCATCATGCTGTGGGACTGCTTTTTATGTACGGTAGTTAGAATTCTGTGTACATGCGTAATAAATATGTCAAATACTCCCCATACACATTATGCGTGCAGATTCAATACCATGAGACCCCCAATATATCACAAGCATGAGTGCATGCTACTTCTCTGTGCCCGTGTCTTTCTTTTTAGGAGCTGATTCTCTCCTATCCGTGCGTACACTCATGTCAACTTTTGTCACTTAGAGGGAGGAAGTAAATGAGAAAACAAACTGCCTGTGGTTGACTACTTTTCAAAATTCTGTCTCATGTAACACCACTGTTTTCTTCCTAGCTGAGGCATGCTGATAAAGTTAGCAAACCATTTTAAACGCTAACAGCTGTTCAGTTTAAGAGTAAAATACATACTTCATATGCATCCTCAACTGACAATTTTGTAAACCTAATACTGGAAATGAGAGAAATGCTTAACGTAGTACAGAAATCATATTTAAATGTCAAATCATGTTTTAATACATTGGGTAAAAGAGAAAAAAAAAAAAAAATGTCACCTTTTCAATTCATGATCCTCCAAGGACATTTTTTGTATTTGTATTGCTAACTAGAAGAGGGAAGATTTGTCCCTGAACTTCTGGCCAGAGTAAAAACACGTAATATGTAGCCAACATTTTGAAGAAGAACTTTTTCAAGATGACTTGGATAATGGCGCGTTATGACAAATACCAGATACAGAATTGGGACTTGCTCAACAGCCGATACCACACTGTGACATCACAAACCTGTAGGTGGCAGTAGTGTTCTTTGACAAAGATGGATGCCTCCGGTAAAGGACATTCAAAGGAAATTACTCTTTATTAAAAGCACTCATCATTTATTGAAAAGTATGTAATAATTTCATATTTAAAGTACTTTCCGAAGTTTGAATTCTGAATCTGACCGAACTTTTACTTTAACATATGTCAATAATCAAATAACTTACCTGTCCCACGTATGAGCATACGCTGACATACTTGCCGTATGTTTGATGTGTGCCTGCGTGCTTCAGCGTACTTCCGAGTGCTCCTAACTTATACAAAAGTACCCTTAACTTGCCATCTATGCCAGTGTTTTTGCCAGATTTTTCAGACATCAGGCATATGCTGGTTAAATTGTCAAGGTGTGACAGGGGCTTAAGATACTTTTTATAAGTTACTAGCTGCAACTAGTATGAAAACACTGCTTTCTCAAGAGGCAGGATTTCCTGAAAAGTATCCAATCACAGTCCGTTTACTTTTTCAGGTTGGTTCCAACTAGTAGGACAAAAGCTACAAGTGCTTAAAAAACAGAGGAGGAGCATGGCCTCATGCTGTAGTATATAGGTATGGAATCCGCATGCATTAAACCTTCAAAATCCAAATAGAGAGCAGTGTATTTTCATTGAAGCTTTTATGCTTGTATGATTATTTATAACACGGTAATTTGGCAGAGTCCTATCTTCGTATATTCCTGTATACTACAATGATAGCAGATAAATAAAGGACAACTCTGGACGAAAATTATTTCATTCCACTTTACAATTTTATACAACTCTCTTTTAGTTTATTACATAAAATCTCAATTAAATATGATAACCGTTTCAAAAAGAGGTGACAAAATAAAGGAAAATTTGACTGGCAGGAACACCTCTGTAATGTGGTAAAACATATCTCGTAGAGATTTTTATTTTATTCTTTCTTTGAAAAATTCTCCTTGTTTTAAGCAGCAATTAAACTCTCACACCCATTAAATAAGCTAAATAAAATTTTGGATGCTTTTGTGTACCGGCTTAGATTTGGAAGGGGACTATTTATGTAATCTGCTACAATACTTGCATTTTTAGAACAGCAGTGGCAGAATCATGCTGTGAGGATGTGTTTCCTCAACAGTGAAAGGGAAGTTGGTCAGAGTGGATTAAAAGATGGATGAAGACAAACTAAAAGAAAAAACCTGTTAGAGACTCCAGGTGGAAAACATGCAACTAGAGATGCAGTAGATGGTTTATTTTAAAATTAATTTCCATATTGCAATGGCCTATTCAAAGTATCCACCGTAAAACATGTTCTTAAGTTTTCAAATTTTATTCAAAGTTTTTACTTATTCATCACTTTTTAAAAGAGGCTGAGCTATTTTGCATAAAAGAAGTTCAATAAAGAATCGTTATGGTCATTATGAAATCATGACCAAAGTTTTCAAAAACTGCTTTAGATAATTACTTTCCATTTAAAAAGGAATTGGCTAATAATACAAACAATCTGTAGAGATTACATGTTTATTTATTTATTTTTTTTATTTTTTTTTTTTTTTTTTTTTTTACAGTGTCCTGTCTGGCAAGGTGGCAATAAGAATAATTGTCTTGATGCCAAAAGGAGCCCAACAGATTTTACTTTCACAAGTGTAGCGGTATCGCAATTGCCATACCGCTCCACTTGTTTCATGTATATAAATTGCTTTATTATAATTATGCAGGGAGTTTTACAGTTCATATGGAGAGATTACATGTTTAGCCACATAGTGTGGACCAAAGCACTGGACAAACTGACATTTGCTCCTGATTGTTTGGGTAAGATGAAAAATCAGGGAAGGCTAAAATAGTCTTGATTGCCTGTACTAAATTTCATGGCAATCCATCAAGATCCTCTTGGGATATTTCTTTAAGAAACACGACTGCCAACGTCAAGGTGTGTGTAGCAACCTGATGAAGAACACCTGTTCATGAGCTGCCTTGTGAGAGATCTGGTCATGGAAACTTTTAAAGGGATGGTTCAGGATTTCAGCACAGCTAAGAGACTCAGGAAGGAGCTGGCAGGACTGAGGTGGACAATATGCAAAGTAGAGACTTCATTAGTCTTCAATCCATCATCACAAGATTATTTATAGAGAGGAAAAAGATTACTTGCATTATTTTTAACTTACTAATCTATTAGCTTTGAATCTGCTGTCAGATGTCTACACAGAAATGCCTTATATGTTCTTTTGAATGCTAACATGATGTCAGTTTGAAGGAGCATCAAACTGCATTAGCATAAACCGCTATGATGAAAAGGTTGGCTTAGGCCTGGGTTACTGTCTGACCAGCTGTTAGCTTTAACCAGCTCATCTGAATTTAATGAACTAAGAAGGTGACATTTAGTCCAGCTGAAATACAAACTACATTACTATAAAACTCCTGAATTATCTATTTAAGCTTCTGAAACGTCCGAGCACTTTTCCTTGATGTTACAGATGATGAAATAATGTAGGAGTTACGTTACACGACAGAAGGTGTAATTTGTAATGTCAGGGTTTGGTTGAGGTTTTGAGGACGCAAATTAACGGCAAGGGAAAAAAGTCAGGCTCTACAGACCTTAGTTTGTATGAAAAATTTAAAAGTTCATGACAGGACCATGACAAGAACTAATAAGGCTGGAGAATAATGGAAGAGGTGACAGTAGGAAGAATTGACTCAGAAGAACATGCAACATGCTAGGCAGTGAAGTAAAAGTTATAGCTAAAGGAGAGCAAAGACTTCAGGATTTGGCCAGTGGAGAGATGAGATGAAGGTAAAGACGATTGGTTAGAATGCACAGTAACATGTTTGGAGATACTTAAACCCAGCAAACACCTATTATGATCTGTAAAAGTTACATAGTCATGCTATTTCAGTTTTTTTTATTGGTATTCCAAGAAGTCACTCTGGTTTACATACAATGTTTTTAAGACAAAAGGAGGTGACTGCAGATAAGCTGAATTTTATGATACCAAAAATTTGGAACAGAGGCTTTCTCACAACAAAAAGACTGACAAAAAACATCTGATGTATATTATCATATTTTGTTTCTCTGAATGATTAAGAATGATTAAGATAAAATGTCCAAATTTAGAAAGATCGTTTAAATAAATACTATTATTTCTTTGATTTTTTTCACTTTAGAGTCAACCGATCTGATGCTATAAGTCACAATCTTCATTTCATCTGATCTGTGTGCATTTTGCATCAAGGAATAACATCAAAACTAAAACTTCTTTTTAGCACCTTGAAGTAAAAAAGCATTAACACTCACTTGTGGCCTATCTCGTGTGCAATGGTGAACGCTGAGCCAAGGCCGATGTCTTCGTTGATGCTGCAGCTTCTCTCCGGCTCACACATTCCAGCTACTGAGGCCAAGCCTGCAGATCCACACATGCCACACAGACATACAAACACAGGGTCAAGGAAGAGCGTTGTATATAAAAACAAAAACAACAACAACAACAAAAAAACTGAGATTTTAGATCAAACAAAAACATAGATTCAAGATGGCGATTTTAGCTTGAAATCATATGAGTGACTGAATTTTCCGAAGGACAGGGCATGGATTTGGACATACAGGTTAGTGCCTACACTGCCAGCCTAGTTAGGGAATGCTAAAACCCCTCACTAATGGAGCGCCCCAGCAGAAACCTGTCTGACACATCTCTTTTTTCCCCCATCGGGGGGTTAAGGTGAAAATCCAGGTGTCGCAGGTCCTTTATTCTCCTAAAGCCTGGCAGGTCAGATAAAGAGACCCGCTGGCAATTCTTCACAGATTACATCTACCTGCCTGAAAGGGGATCATATAACACCACAAAGCAGGTGTGTGTGTCTGTTGGAGAGTGTGTGAGTTCTTGTGTAAAAGCTCACCTTGACTAAAGCATGAACACAGCTTTACCGTATGTGTGTATTTTTTTATTAAGTAGCTCTGTGCTGTGACCATAGCACCTTCTCTGGCGTGATTTAAAAAGCTGGAAACTTATTTGTTGTCAAGAATTTGCAAGCTAAAGATTAAGGAGCCATACTTCTGCAAGACAGGAAACAGAGGAATATTTAATTTAATTGATTGAGGGTCAGCTACATGGACTAATTTTTCAAAATAGTTTGTTGGTTTTTGTTGTTTTCTGTTGTTGCTTTATTTATAGCTCCCAATTGGTGGTACACCCTTAAATGTGAATGTTTTGAAGGAGATTTTATTAAATAGGTCTTTTCTAGTACAAAACCAGGAGGTGGACACCAAATTTTAATCCTTTTTTCAAATTTTTTAAGAACTAAAAACAAAAAACAATCGAAAAAATTGAGCCATGCATTTTTGGACAGGGCTGGACTGGGCATTGGGCATACAGGACATATGCCAGGTGGGCTGCATACATTGTCATGAAAAATGTATTTATCATTGCTATCTTCAATATTTTTTCAATTTTCAAAATGATGATCAAGTCAAAGGGATTTAAAAAGAAATTTACATTAAAAAAAAATCAGTAAAGCATTTTTTTGTTGGTTTTTTTGTAAGAATATATTATTTTGTGTATTTTACATTATCAGATATTTGCCAACAACTTTATGTTTGCTTTATTACATTTAAACTAGGGATACAGTGTACGATCTTTTCAATTGTTGCATGCAGCTACAGCTCAAACTGTACGACAAAACCGTGGGGTTTAAAGGTTCACCGCTCACCATGTACGGTATGTTCTAACTGCTAACACTGTACGTCCAAAAATCACATGTCAGACTCAGCGCCGAGAGATGGCGTTGGTTGGACTCGTCAATCTGGAAGAAGAACAACTCCCTTGTTTGCACATGCACTGGGCTCGAGGTTCTGGTAAATCGGCTCATAGCTCTGCTTCAATAGCAGGGTTGGCCCACAAAAATCTTACGAGGGCCAACTGGATTGCAAACATGTTTGATTTTCTCCCGACCTTAAGATTCCTGTTTGGCCAATCGAAACAATTCTCGCACGACTGGAGAATTGGCCCAAAAAGGGCAGAAAAATTTTATAGTGGGCAAATAAATGTTGATCATTTAATTAATATCTAAGTGTCCTTTTAATCAAATAGTTTTTTCCTTCGCTTGAGTTATTTCACAACATATTTATTGTTAGGAATCCAGTTTGTGTGGGTTGTGTTTTTGTTTGTTTTTCCCTCCACCACCAGGTGCCGCCTGGTTCTCGTTGGCCTTCTCAAACACCTGCGGATGGTTGCCTCATTACTGGAGGACTCTTAAGCTGCTGACTGCCACTACCTCAACGCCAGAGTGTTTGCCAGTTTTGGGTACTCTAGCCAAGCGGAGTTTTTCTGAGTCAAACTGATTTTTTGTCACCTGAGTCTTTGCCTCTCGGCAGGAAGTCATCCTGCAAACTGGATTTTTTTGGACCTTCTCCCCCTGGAAGGATTGTCTGAGTGTCAAACTGAGCTGAGGATTCAAACAGGTGGTTTGGATAAACTTTTCCCCAAGGATTGTTCGGGCTTCACACTGAGCAGGGGATTCATCTCCACAAAAAAACATTCAATTACCATCGGAAATCTAAGTTGCAGTCAGCTCCTCCGTTCTTCAAGGAAACACCTCAACCTGGATAAACCCTGTCCGCCCTCCAACGAGCAAGTCAATTACTGGAACAACCCACACCGACTGGATTCAAAGAAAGACACCTTTTCTTTAAACGTAAGTCCTGTTGCCTTTATTCCCTTTAACAAATTGAAACACAAATTTCCCAACAATCAGTTGCCTTTGCAGTTGCTGATTAAACTCCATCTTTAGGTAGTCTAACTAGTATAAACCCATGTGTTCTTTGAATGCCTCAAATCTTAAATAGACAACATTATTGAAGAAAAGACAACATTAAGCCCAGGGACCAAAGCATCTAAAGCATCTTAAACATCTCATAAAACAGCTTTTTTCATGAGGAGCATGGTGACCTTGGAGGAACTGCAGAGGTCTGCAGCTCAAAAAGCCAAATCTCTCCACACCATCTGCTGTCTTCTTCAAAAACATATTCTTTATGAACGAATAGACAAGAAGGAAGCTTAGGTCGGTTAAAGACCATAATAAGGTTTGGTTTGTCCCCTCCTTGCAATGGACACAGCAAACATGTTTTAAGAAGCTAAACACTGGGTAATTGTAGAAAGAAACCTGCAGGTGATGGGAGAAGGCGTGACACTGTAGCACAGGTTAACTTTCCAAAAGGAGAACAAACCAAAACTTCAGGAGTTTCCATGGATTTGATCAAATGATAGTCATGTCTATGAAGGGAATAGTCAAGGTCCAGACCTACATAGAATGTAGAATTTGTTTAAAAATTTGATTTGGCTGAATTTTCTCCATCCAATCTGGATGCCGATGAGCAAAACCTACAGAGACTTACCCTAAAATCGGGGTAAGCCTTAAAACTAAGATGTTCATCCATTAAACCTTTACAATTTGATCCTACTTTCCGTTGGTCTTTAACATAGAAAACTAATGGAATACAATAAGATTCCCTGATCTTAGATTGAATAACACAAAAAGGTGAATAATAAAGGATGTAAATGATACTAAAGTTAGTTTAGTTGTGAGGACAACATGGCTGACATCTTGGATCAGTTATAAACTCTCTTTCACATTTTAGAGTAGTGCCAAACAGAGCTCCCTACTTAAGGTGGCTTGGCTTTAGTATCCTCTGCCCTAAGAGGCTAAAACAAGAATAGACACGCAAGTCAGGAGGCTACTGGAACCATTACTGCAGGAAAAGAGGGAGCCTGGAGGTGAAGAAAGGAGGAGGTGAGGGAGGGAAAGGAAGGAGTGTGGCTACTCTGCGATTAGTTGTGGGGTTGGGGAGGGGTGGGGGTGTTGAGTGGAAACCCACACTGCATTGAAAGCTGTTTTCTTAACACCAGGGCGTACTGTGCATTATCTCCAGCCCCGTGATTACTCAGCGACCCTAAAGGTCTGCCCCAATCTGACCTCTGAGCATGATCCTCGACGAGGAGAGGGAGGTGGGGAAGAGGGGAGGGGGACGGTGAGGAAGCCAAGCAGATGCTTGGGCAAATAAAGCGACCGGGGGAATGTGACGAATGCGGTCAATCTGTCAAAGCCCCCCCTAAGGTCACAATAATACCTCAGAGATATACTGCGGAGCCTGCAGGGCCTTCACCATGATAAGACGGGAAGAGATGGACGGGGAGCAGGTTTGAGATGGATCTAAAGTAGCAGTTTCTACCACTGCTTGGTGTCCTTTCTCACCCAACACCCCCATATCAGCCAAAACTTGGTTATCATCCCCTTTATCTCCCTCCTTCATTCTCTAACGCTCCCTGTAATTGTCCTTTTCCCCTTCTATGTTCATTTCGGCTCCACCTCCTTGTCTCACAGTATATCACCCCTTTCTTTCACCCCTCCCCACCCTACGCTAAAGCCGCCAGTGGAATTGTAAACACCTTAAACAAACAAAGGTTAGAGCCGAAGGACAGACAGAATGGTTTTATAAACCCGAGCCCTGAGAGACGTTGACCACAGGTTCGGGGCTCCAAGCCTCAGCCAACAAGCGGGGGGCCGTCAAGGAGCTGTAATAACGCAAAATGAAAACATCCTTCTCATTATGTCTCACAGGAGCCGTCTGGAGTTCCTCTAAAGGAGACAGAAAGTTGCTAAATAAGGTTTGTCTGAGGACACACTGAAGGCTGAACGGGAAAAATTAACACCTTTCTAACCAGATTAGGTGATCAACAGCGTTGGTGAGAAACGTATGATCCACTCACCTAAAGTCCCACAGGGTTTGTTCTTGTAGGTGCAGATATCGTACCTAAAGAAAGAGGATAGAGACACAAATATTAGCATTAAATGAGCCCTTTTCTTTACCATCTACACAGCTTTTCCTCCACTGGCTGTCGGCCATTCCATTCTTTCTCTGTTTAATCACACAGTCTGGCCAGATATAATCTCAGCCTTTACTATAACAATGGTGAAGTCATGACAGGTTTTCTTCTAGAAAAACACCTGGTTGCCTCCTCAGTCCACTGCTTGAGCTCTTAACAAACTTAACTACAGCGCTAAAACACAAAGTTGGAAAAGTAGAAAGGCTTTGTTTAGGCCTTGTCCCTGCCGGTAACTTCAGATGGAGGTAATCCAATAAAGCAGAAGAACACTCAAAGCCGCTCTGCTGTAGCGACACATCATACATTTCAAACAAAGCATCTAATCATTGCTGAAGCTTTTAATCTATTAGATTCAAGGGCACCGATAATTAAATTTCATTATCCTTCTTCTCCTCTGTCCTCTTCTCTTTTTTCCCTGAATGAGGTGCGGTCACAGTCTCATTCATGACATCTATTTGTTTAATGCAATTATCTAAATTTTTTACTTTTTTCTGGAACTTAAAACTCAGATATCCAACTGGGTAAAAAGACTATATCATGACAGGGACCGACCGGCAAACAGGAATACCGTACAGTTTCTTTTACACTGAAATTAGCGGGTTAACATGGGATTTCCCAACACGGGTTGACCCGCCAACAATTGCCATTTGGCGCCCTTTTGCCATTGGCAAAAAAAAAGCTGGGTCTGACCTCCCGCTGGCAAGCTGCATGGCTCCATCCACCCAATGACACCATCACTCTGAGTCGGCTTTTATGATGTCAGCAGTGCGACAGAAATCAGGAAAGTAAACAATCAAGAGCAACATGGAAGAGAACCAGGCTGTAGTCAGTGGGCTTTATTGTTTCATTCTTTTGTCCCTCTGAATCTCTATCTCCTTGGGTCACTTTCAATAAGCAGGTTTTCTGAAAACTCTATGGATTCTAAACCTGAAATACGGTAAGTAAAACTCTTGAGGTTTCCATTTCACAAAGAGAGTTTACTGAGTGTTTACTGTTTGCTTTCTGTTGCCACAGTAACATTCTACCCAGAGCTAACCTGGGTAGCAGCAGGTTTTGTTCAGTAAACTAAAAAAAAAAAGAATAATTACCTAGTTCCGTTAGACACATTAGACGAGGACCTTATTAAGGAAAGATCTGCTTTAATTCACAGAGAATTTAGTATTTATAGAGAAGTTTGGTTTGTTTAACATGAGCATCATGCGGATCATTCTTTTTTTTAAGGCACACGAACAACTACTGAAATTATTTTCAGATTAAACATAAATAGATTAATTAATTCCATGGGGGGGGCTGATAACTGGCAATAACGCCCATTTATTAGGATGATAACATCCAAAGTGGCTGCAAATAGCCACTTAGATTTACTGTGCGATGGAAGACAGAATCTACATGAGGAGGAACTCCATGAGATGATGAACAGGTCCTATCTAATAAAACAAAGTTTTTAGACTTCAGTTTCAACATACTACGGAAAGCTAGTAGTAGTAAGCTAGTTTTGATATGCATTAATTTTGACTGAATATACTGATATCTGGAAAAAAGCCCAAGTTAAAATTACCATTTCACACAAAATGACACTCTTCACATCTAGAATAAATACTATGTATGTCGAAAAATTAAATATAGATCTCCATATTTCTGTTGTTATTGGTCATTATTTGTATTATTTTATTTATTTTAGATATCATAAATGTATATTCAGTCAAGCTGATAAAGTTTGAATGATCACTTAAAATGTGTTAACATTTCTAGATGTATAAAACTTATTTCTAACTGTTACAACTTTCTGCTGTAAAAATGGAATTTAGAACCTTTATTATTACAGTTCCCACTGCGAATATGATTTTGATAAGAAAGAATCCTATTTTAGTGATCTAAAAATGGAACAACATAGAGGAGAGTTTCTTTAATTAGTGTTAAAATGGCCTGTCATAGACCAATTCGTATAAATCTACGCATTAACTTGAGCAGCAATTTTCTCCTACGCTATTTTCCTCTCCTTTGCAGCTGTAGCACTGTTTCTTTGCCTTTTAAATGAATTCTGCATGTTGTCATGGTGACTTGTTGAATCTGGGCTCATAATGGCTTTTCATACTTGTTATGTTCGCTCAACTCTAATTGGATCTACTTAAGAGTTGATTGAACTAATTCACAGCAGCCGTTGTAAAATCGAAAACTCTGAGTTCCTGACTTTAGGCTAGAGTTTGGGGATTTGAATCTGAGTTTGTTAAACCTGCTTACCGAAACACACCCCATTGTTGCGCCATATTATTGAATGTTAACAGAGTGAGTTTTGATTTGTTAGATCAGACACGACTGGCGCGGTGCGTTGATGTCCATAGTTTGAGCTCAATGGTATCATGTAAATTAGCGGGTCAACTCGGATCTGATGTTCCCACCCTATGCCGATTGGGGCCAAGTCGTTTGAAGGTGATTTTAACACGGGTCGCTTGCCGAGTTGTTTGACATGGGTCAGTGGGCTATTCGCTCCACCACCATAAGATTGTTCCCAGATTTAAACTGTTTTTTTAGCCGGTGGGAATGTTGGATTAGAGTCACTTTGTTTGAGATAAGTAAAAAAAAATCTTACAGTAAAAAAGGTGAAAATTTAAAATGATTGTTACTCCTGTGATGGTTTTGTACGTAGCTCATTGTGTCATACATCGCTAACAGTTAAACACATTTTGAAAAGTACATCATGTCTGATAGCAGGTTGAAAGCATCTGTGACATTTTTGTGTTTTCACAAACACATTCCTCTAATCCCACTACAGCTTTAACTGTTTGAGACCAACCCAAAACAGATGTAAACATTTTATGTATATTACATTAGCACACTTGGCTCTCGTAGCTGCCCAATTATTTAACATCACATTGATATTTAAATAGTATTTTCATGAAAATTAAATTGTTATTTTTGTGTTTTTGGTCTTCTTCTATGTTTTCTGCTACTGTTTAATTTGTTAATTCCCAAAAATGCCCTTTTATCTAGAAGAAGTTACTCCTGGTTAAATAAGACATACTGCAGATGAAATGATAAAGGAGAAAGCAGAGTTGGAGCGCCCAAATTCATCTCTAAAATCCTAATACATCAGATGTGAATTCACTTAATGAACCACAGCAAATATAAAGGATTTCTAGATTTCCACCATAGATGGTTCCATGATGGTTCCACTCCTTCAGACATCAACTGCCGACCAGATGGTGAGGGCCAGCTCTTTGCTCACAGGCTGGAACAGATCCATTCTACTGCGTTTTACTAAATCAATGTTTTGAAATCAAAATTCCCCCCTTTATTCATGCATTGAATCAAACTATCTGACACTGTCAGTTGCATGTTTTGGTCTTTAAAGCTTCAAAGCTCCTTAGAACATAGTCAAATAGACATCTTTAAACGTTGGATCCTGCAACTCTGTTTACAGACGGCTATACCAAGTTCAGCTGAAACCAATAACTCCAAGTAAAAGAGCCTGGAGTATATCAAGTGACAAAAAAACCTGAGAGCATTCACAAAAATGGAATTACTGTTTTGCACAGAAACAAAAAGTCATAAATACTAGCTTTATGTCCTGTCAATCAAATCCTTTTTCCCCAGAGAAAACCAGTTGGAGGATACACTTTCTAGTTGCTTGGTTACATGGCCAAAACACTTCTGGTTACAATGAAACCTTTTCCAGGTAATGTCAGAGTTTTGCTGTTTTATGCTAACAGCCTTGACATAAATTGCAGGGTGACAGGTACAGTATGTCTGTAAAAGCACAATTTATTTCCAGAACTGAGCTTTTTTCTTTGACACGCAGGTATATACCGTGTGGACGTGAACCAGATCGAAGCAGTAGTGAATAGCTGCTGGCGGCTGCTGAATAACCTGCAACCCATTTGCTCAAAATGAGAAAATTACAATGAATCAAACGCTGGATCGTTAAACTGGCATTAAGCAAAATGTGCTGCGTAGTCGTAGCTGTGAGCCAGTTCTTACCGGGTGATTAGGACAGCATTGTCGTGATGAGCCATTCCATTCTCTGGAATACTGTTCCCACTGCGGTGATGAGACAGGATGGACTTTTGCCACTTACAGAAACTGTCCAGAGACTTGTCAGCATGATGATTAATTTCCAGGTTTGGCTGAGAGAGACACACATGCAATACAGTGCAACATGAAGCAGTTGTATACGGCCAAGTGATATATACAGTACAATACAGTACAAACCTTTTCTCATCAGTGCAATATCAACTTGTTTCAGACTGAAATCTGTCTCAGCACAAAAAAATTAGTTTTTAGTTTGGCAGATGATTTTTTTCTAATAGTTCTAATGCTGTTTGTGGTCTCTCTGCCACAAACTCCACAGCCAAGCTGTTCACCATGTTGTAAATGATGGGAATAGTTACTTTGAAGTTATTTATTTGAATTTATAAGGTCACAGCAAGGTATGTGGCCTAAATAAATAATAAATGAATAACAAGCAATCTGATCAGGAGTTATAATATATAATTTTCAAAGAAGGCCTGAATTTGGAGGGAATTTTATTCCATTATCGTTGTAAGCAAATAGCATGTTTTGTAACTGGAAATGTAACGAATGTGATCCAGAACTTAAACTTTGAAAGAAAAAAAACATCCTGATCAAAAAAGGTTTTGCTTGACTTTGCGGTTTTGTTAGATTTATTTTTTCTATTTCTTTTCTTAATTTCTTTTAATTTTTTCTAATTTAAAGAAAAACTTTATGTTTTTCCTAAAAATATCTTCAAAATTGCCTCTTTTTTATACTTAAAACCTAATTTGATAAGCAGACTGGAACCTCAGTCTAAAACAGTTCAGCATCGATGCATCTCTATAAGCCTGTTGTTGTTCTGGTGAAAATTAAAAGAGAGATCATATCTCTCCTATCCTGGCTTCTCTTCATTGGCTTCCTGTTAAATCAAGAATAGAATTTAAAATCCTCCTTCCACATATAAAGCCTTAAATGGCCAAGCTCCATCTGATATCAGAGATCTGATTGTTCCTTATGTCCCTAACAGAGCACTTTACTCTCAGGTTTACTAGTGGCTCCTAGAATTTCTAAAAGTAAAATGGGAGGCAGATCTTTTAGTTATCAGGCTCCTCTACTGTGGAACCAACTACCAGAAACCTTGTCTACTTTTAAGACTAGGCTTAAAACGTTCCTTTTTGATAAAGCTTATAGTTAGAGTGGCTCAGGTTATCCTGAGCTATCTTTGTAGTTATGCTGCTATAGGCTTAGACTTCTGGAGGACATAGGGACCCCTATTTCATCATTCTGCTTCATTCTATCTCTATTCTTCGACTCTGCAGAAGCTGTTAGTTCAATATCTAACGTTATGCCCTCTCTGCTTTGTTTCATGGTGGCGTTGCCTCCTCTGTTGCTGTTTGGCTGTGAAGCCATCCTGGAGAGAAATATCAGCTGTGCTGCTGCCATCAACACCTTTGTTTATAGATGTTGGAGATTGGCCTGTTTTTCAGTGTAGTCCCTTTTCTCTGATTATGACTGGCTAGATTTGCTCTCTTCGTTCTTTCGGGTGGGGGCTGGCTAGGAGCTCTTCTGCCTGGCTGTGTGTTTCCTGGACAGAAGTAACTTTACAGTTACTTCTGCTTCTGTCTCCTTGAACCCCAGTCGTCCTCGGCAGATGGCCGCTCACACTGAGCCTGATTCTGCTGGTTTCTTCGTGTTAAAAGGGAGTTTTTCCTCTCCACTTTCACTGCAAGCATACTTAGTGTGAGGGATTGCTCATTGTATCGTTGGAGCGGATCTCACTGGGAACACTCAGTGTATCCTGGACTATGGAGGACCAGGAGATTCATAGCCATTTAAAATTTAACATTTAAATCATACAATTACTTATCCAATTTGGAAAATGTATTAATAATTTTTTTAATGGAAATAACCAGTTCCATGGTTACATCTGAGGAGCAGCTGTGATTGGTTTAACTGGTTTTCAGAGTGCTCAGGGAACAGAAAAGGTTGCTATAGATGGTAAAGCAAGAAGAAAATGCAACTACATAAAGAATTTGAAACTGCTAGGTGAAAAAGAAAATGGAAATGTTATAAGGAAGGTTGCATAATCAAATGTATAAATTGTAGTTTTTAAATATCCATTTAGAAATAGGACATAAACATACATCTTTTAAATGCAGTATTCAATGGTGGAATAATTAATACAATTTACAAATCCTATTTATTAATTCAACTTAAATGAAAAGTTAGAAAATGATTTTCATTTTGGATTTCTATTTCAGTGAGTGAAATGTTAAATTTGAAACAACTGTTTTTCTTCATCAGTGATTGTTTTGGTTCTCCATGCTCCATACCCAAGCTTTCCAAGCTGGCTCCACAGACACTCAACTGTTGCGTGTTAAATTGTAACAAAATTGACTAATATGGCTTTAAAAAAAAATATGTTATCAATGTTATAAATTTGTTTTGAAATAACAGGAAATTAATCAGTGATGAAGTGTTCGTTCAATAACTAAAATTGATAAAAGAAGCTGTAGAATGTCTTTTGCTTTCATTTATCAATCTAAATCATTTAGATTCAGGTGAGAATGCTGATATTTTTACTTTGATGCTGCAAAAACAGCTTCCAATGCCCTATTTGAAAAGGCAGGTGTTTTTTCCATCAGACATTCGGTATGAATGTGCATCTAAAATCTTCAATCGAGGCTCCCTGAGGTACACAGCCTTCATGTGAAGCAGTGTCCATATGGTGGGTAGTCCATCTTCTCTCTGCCTCTTTAGCCATGGCAGTCACATAAAAATATGGCTGCCCACTAATGCCAAGACCATCAGTTGTGCACTCACTCCAGGCAAAAGATCTTGAAAAAGCGAATGATTAATGCATAAAAAAAAGAGAGACGTCAACTTACCTGATCTTCAGTAAGAACAATTAGACGGGTCACAATAATGTTCACAACATTTCCCAGGCTGGAATCACGGTACAGTTTGGCAACCTGACCTCCAGAAAAGAAGGAAAGACATAAAGTCAGATGTCTTAGCCCCATGAGTCTATAAATCCCTCTCTAAACACAGACATCTGCGGCGTGTTAAGAAGCAAAAAGCAGGACCAAACTTACAATATTCATCACAGACAAGATGTAGTGCTCAATATCTTTGCGGCCGTGGTAGCCGACCATCATCTTATCGGCAACCACGAGCGTCTCCACGAAGCGCTCAGAGCTGACCGACCTCCTCTGCCTGTGCGCGCCTTTCGACTGCTCGCTGACGTTTTGAGGGACAGGGGACAAGTGAACAGGGGAGGGTGTTCCAAATTGGCAAGGTACGTTGCTTTTCATGAGGTCTGTGAATGACAGGTAGGCAGGGTGCTTAAAGAAGTCATGAAAATAATGACATATTGTCATAGAGAAGGGCTGGTTGCTGTATGATAGAGGCAGATCGGGAATGCTCCCCTTTGAACTTTCCAGCATTTGTTTTATGATCCAGATGCTCTAAGAAAAGCTTTGACACCGTACATGTTAGAACAAGTCAATGACCGTTGTTCCTGTTTCCTTTGCCTAAGTAGAAAAGTATCCAGATGGGCATTTTTCGCTTTTTACTATTTCTGCACAGATAGCATTTTTTGTTTCAACCTGAATTAATACATTTTTTCTGTTTTAAGGGTTAATTTTTTACCTGAAAAACCACATTTAAAAACTACCAATAGTACTTGACAAATGTCTTAGACTTTATGTAGATTTTATGTGATAAAACTAGATATACATTTTCACCAAATATTTTTAAATGTGTAACTAGTATTTGTATTTAGTTTTTTTTCTTTTTTTAGGAATTTCCTAAATAAATTCCAGCAATACCAGATGTCAACTGAAGATCCCAAACTCGGGGGAAGTTAATCTCTCTATAAAGCAAAAAACACACATCATTGAAGAAGTTGCAAAACGGTTCGAAGTTGGGTTTGATTTTAGTAAATCCCACCTCTTTTTTTTCTCCTTGTTGCGACCAGTAACGTTAGCAAGTATGCAGTGTTGGCCTAGTGGGTTAGAGCAGTGTGCTTGTGTCCTGACAAGGTTGCAAGTGCCCGGTTTGATCCCCACATCCTCCACTCTGGGTTCATGAGCAAAACCCTTAACCCCACACTGCTCAATGGGTGCCACACAATGGCAGCTCACTGCTGCCCAAGGAGATTGGTTAAGTACAGAGGTGAATTTCTCCAATGTTAGATCAATAAAGTTCAATTAGCAAAGCATCTACAGGTTAATTGCTGTTTTTTTCAAGTGAAGTCATTTAAAAAAAAACTTAGTTTAAGAAAGTAATTTGCTCTGACAGCTGTAGCCATATGCTCTAAAATTATTCTTAAATTTGGAACTCCATATCAATTAGGCTTACATTAGCTTCACTATTTATACTGGGGAAAGTGAGGCTTGAATGCACTGGCTAGCAACTGGCTAGCTCAAGTGGTAAGTCACCCATCCTGCAAACAGGAAGCCTGGGTTGGTATCCCAGCTGGGGGGAAGGAGCTACCAGTGTGGGTCCTTAGGCAAGACCCTTCACTCTAATGCCTGCTTTGAGGACCGGCGCCAAGTAGTTAGGGTATTGTGCTTGGAATCTGAGTTCAAGCCCCACTCCCACAGACTGGCAATCTGGGGCCCTGAGCAAGACCCTTAATCTTCACACTGCACCCCGGGTGCTGCATTATGGCAGCCCACTGCTCCCCAAGGGGAAGGGTTACTCTGTACTTGAGACAGTGTAATATCAAACACTGGTAAAACAAACACTGGTGGCAACTAGACAGAAAAGGTGGGATTTCCTGAAAAAAAAAAACCCAATCACAGGCAATTTATTTTCCCAGTTGGTCCCATCTTCAAAGAAAAGTTAACATGAATACACAGAAACAGTCCCACACTAGAGTAGGAGATAATCTACAGGAGCATAGGATAAAAAGCAAGAGGAGCATGAAGTCTTTGTAATATATTGGAGCCTCATGGTAATTAATTTATACACATAGCCAGTTCACAGAAAGTAGTTTACATGTGTGTGTTTAAAAAAAAAATGCTTATATCTGTAATTATCGTGCGTGCGTCTGTTTAGCAGAATTCTGAATTTATACCCTTGGCAACTACTGCAGAATTTCAAAGCTAATTTGTTAAGCCATGTACTTTATGTATTGACTGTTTATGGATAATTGGCATAAAAAAGCCCCTGGCAGTCCCTCTTGTAGTCTCCAAGGTGACACAGCAAACATGAGGGAGATGGTGCTTAGAACCATGCTGAATATTCTGACTTATATACAAAAAGCTACAGGTGGTAATTACACTGAATCTGGTTGGACCTGATTAATGTAAGGAGATGCTATAAGACTTGAATGAGGTGGAGGTTCTAACCCTAAATCTATGTAAGGAGACTTAAAAGCTGATGTTAACAAACCCTCACCATCCAATTTGACTGAGCCTGATGTGTTTTGGAAAGAAGAATGGGTAAAAACTTCAGCCATTGGTAAAGCTGGTAGGGACATACCCCGAAGAGGTCATTTACATCTGCAAGTACAGTTAAAGATGGGAGCAAAGTAGAAAGCTAGTTTTAGGGGATTCATACAATATGTGCACACTTTCAAGTTTACATTTTTAAAACTCTTTGAAACTGTTTTATTTTGATTTCCCCTCAGAATTATATCATACTTTGAGTTAGTTTGTCACACAACATCCACAATTATGAAGATTAAAAGTTGTGGTTACAATGTGACAAAATGTGAAATACTAAGGGTTTTGTAAGGCCCTGTATGCAATGAATGGGCTTTTGTGAAAAATAAAGCAACACTTAGTCCTCCAGGTTGAAAGGTGACTACCGCAGGAACTCGTTTGGCTCAAAAGAGGTCCAGTTATGTCTACCAGAACCTGGGCCTAGTACCAAACCAGCACTTCCTCTAATCTGCTATGTATAGACCTTCCTTTGCGTCAGCTCCACCCACACAGAATCCAACCCAGATGGAGGTTCACCAACCTGAAATGCCACAGCTGAACTCCTGGCTTTGCTCTTGCGGTGAGGGGATGGCAGACGTTTTATAAATAACATGTTGCTGAGCTCCTTCCAGGTTCCATTCACTGGAGGTGGTGGAGGAAGTGTTCTTTAAAGGCTCTATTAAATACTGTTCTTCCTCCGTTGTTATGACACCATGCTTGTTGGAGAAGAAAATGACAGTACGAAACAGGTTAGAAACCGCAAAAAAAAAATCATGTTAAATTGATAATCTGAGTACAAAGGTGCAAGATATAACCAGCTTAGTGTTAAGAGGCAAAATATTGAACATTTGCAAGTCTGTCTCTGTTCAGAAAAATCCTATCTGCTTAATTATTGTGCAAAGATGAGAGTAAAAGCAGTGACACAGAAGATGAAAAGCAGATGTTTGGATGCGGCAGGAAGTTTTGAAATCATATCTTAATAAATTTGGCACCATATGTCAAACCCTGGCAAATTGATTGCCTTCCAGTCTGAATACCTACCTTGCCAGAGTACAAATGATTCTTTGTATTAGAAAGTAGTTTGTGTTCATACGGTTGCTAGGCAATTTTAAGGCACTTTCAAAATACACCTAAATGGAAAAAGCTCATCTGGCATCCTTCCACTAATTGGTTTGGAGTGAATTGCTTGCTGAGAACTGTCATCACATGGAGGGGATGTTTTCTCTCCACTGCAAAGGCCCCAACACACCAAAGATTGTAGGAAAATGTACAGTGCCTTCTTTTAAAATATAAGTCAGAGCCCAATATTAAGTTGTTAAATTACAATTCTGTTTAATGGCAAGAATATTTACTTATGCAGAGGTACACAGAGTTTACTATTTCTCTCTCCTTAGTGAACTTTACAATTTTCTGTGTACAATCTTATATAGTGGCTTGTGGATAACTATTCCCTCATTTTTTTCACATTAACAAACAACAATATTTTGTATTGGGATGTTATCTGATTGATCAAATTTCTAAAAGTAGAATGGGGGTAGATATTGTAGTTATCAGGGTTCTCTCCTGTGGAACCAACTACCAGATTTATTTTGTGAGCCAGACCCCTTGCCTACTTTAAGACCAGGCTTAAAACGATCATTTTTGATAAAGCTTAACCTAAGAGTGGCTCACATAAACTATCTCTATAGTATGCTGCTATGGGCTTATGCTGCTGGAGGACATAGGGACATTTTTCTTCACTCTGCTACATTTTACATCTTTTCTCCAATTCCACGTTAATTCTCAATTTAATTTCTTTTGCTCTCTCCTGATCATTGTAGCTTCATCTGACCTGGTTCTGTTTGGCTTTAATGTCATACTGGAAGGATGCATCAGCTGGGCTGTTGTTGTCAACCACTTCCATTATATATATGTGGCCTCCATGTCTCACTCTGTTTTTAGCCGGATTGTGATCTGATCTTAGGAGGAGTTGCGGCCTAGTGGTCATAGAGCTTGGAATCCTGAGGTTGTGAGTCCAAAACCAACTCCCACAGACCTGGGTGTCTGAGCAAGACCCTTAACCCCCAATTGCGCCCCACGAGGGCAGCCCACTGCTCCCAAGGGGGTGGGTTAAATGCAGAGGTTAGTTTCTCCAATGTGAGATCAATAAAGTTCAATTATTATTATTATCTGACCAGTTAACCATTTTCACAATATATAGGTGAAAAATTGTTGACCCCATGCACCCTTTAACTGCCAGATTAGGTGTTTCTTTGTGTTGGTCTATCACTTGAAATTCAGAGAAAATTAAAAACGTTAAGGAGGTTTTTTTTCATGGCACAGCAGGGTGGAAAGCATCGTGTCGATTCAGATGAAAAGTAATTCACAGAGAAGAAATTATGGAGCTTCAGTATTGCTGACAATAACACCAAAGCAGGAGTGCTAGCATCCAACTGAGTCTGTGTTGCCCTCTGCACAAAATATATTTATGTACTTGCATATGTTTATTTTAACAGATGAATGTTGTCCCTTAAAGCATCTGAAACAGCCCATTGTCTTCCTGGTCTCTTGCCTCATTTCCTTTTACCTTTCCATGTTTCACAAAAGAAAGCAGTGTGTTTAAGCTGTTGTTTGAGATTGGTTACCCTCAATGCATGCCTTCAATCTACTAATTTATTGTGAAAACCGCAATTAAAGTGGCAAAAAAAAGGTTTATACATTTTAAAACCAAAGGTAAACTGATTTTTACTACAAAAAAAAAATATTAAGTTAAGTTAAATGCAATATGAAGTTAGAAAAGTCTGATTCTTCTGGAAATCTCCTTTTCCTAAACAAAAAAATACTGAACTCACACAAGTGGTACAAAGAACACACCATCAAATACCTGAGTGTCCTAAACTTCAAAAAATTTGACAACAGCAGTTTTAAGAGTTTACGATAAAACTGATTTTCAAGTGGTTGCTAGTTTGACATGTTATGAAAATGTAATATGTACTGTTTTAAGCTCCTATGATGTCATTTTATTCTATTCAAATCTGTTATATTAAGTGTTCTCTAATGTAATTTCTAGTAGTTCCCTTTAAAGAGTGTTTCACATATATATATTATTTGCAAATATTTAGTTAAACTTAGGGATCTCAAACAATCAATTATTCCGAGGCAACATTGAAGCATTGTTTTCTTTTTTCAATAGCTTTTGTGGAGCATATAGTGCAAGAAGCCCCTCAGTTTGGATTTATAGCAAGAAAAAAAAAGCTGCCTTGGCTGCGTAAAACCCACAATAAAAGCAATTCAACACATAACACACTCATGAAGAAACACGCTCGATGCACAGGTTTTACAAGTGTGTGATGTCAGCTTCTCATACCGTCCAGACAGCTGATTACATTAAAGCACAGACACAGTTTTTGTCCATTTTTGGTGCTGGAGGGGAAAAAAAGAGCAAACACTAATTCAATTTATGATACTCAGCGCAAGTCCTGCCAACACATTTGGCCACATGTTTGCTCCCCATGAGTCTAGTTGCCAATAAGAAGCTGGGCCCTTTCTTCCTTCTTTAGAGTTACTCGAAGCACGGAGGGATAGCAGCTATTAAAACCACGTCCAGCTCCTTGATTAGCAAGGAGACGCTGGACAGTCACAGTCTCTGGATGACTAAAAGCCCAGACACAATAATTAGGCACTTTATTAGCGCTTCTAAGATTTATTTTACAGTGCCTTGCATAACTATTAATATCCCTTGATTTATTATTATAATTTTTTTTTTTTACAATTTTCTAACAAGAAAACCAAAAACTCTTAATTATTTCATTAGGATTTTATGTGAAAGACTAACACAAAATTTTGCATTGTTGTAAAGGAAGAAAGAAAAGCAGTTAGTTTTAAAAAAAGCAAATAGAATACAAATAAATACGACTGAATAGAACAGAATCTTATCGTCATATTTTGTATTGTCTGAGCTTTTAGGCTTCTATGACCTAGCGGCCTTTTATATCACAAACAGAAAGTTAAAATAACAATTTGAATTAAAAAAATACTATTAAGTCTAGGGATACACGATATAATCGGCCCCCTATCGGTATCGTCCTTAAAACTGAATATCGGACATCGGCCACCCCACCGATATTTAATCCGATATTTGATCAGCTTCTGAGTTTCTAAAGTCTAAAAAAAAATGAAAAATACTACTTCTTCTTCCTCAAAAACTTCTTTTTTACAGACTTAAAAACTTCTAAAGATGAGGGAAAAAATATTAATACATTAAAATATCACAATATCTTCATATGCTGATATATTGCCATTTAAAAACACCATATCAATCTCTTTTACTAATGAAATATTGCTATATGTCATCGTTATGCTACGAAATCCCCCGAAAATCCACGAAATGTTGCCATATTTTTATATGTTGATATATTGACGCGGTATCAATCTATTTTACTAACAAAATCTCACAAGAATTTGCGAAATATCACGAGAGTTTGTAACAGAACGATGAAATTTCACGAGATTTTGAAAGGTAAATAGATCGATACCGCGTTTTTAAAAATCAATTTGATATCAGCATATGAAAATATATTTGAGTATATTATTTTTCAAAGTGTCAGAAATGGATAACAAAACTGCTATTTTCAATGACTACTTATTTTTATCCAGCTTTAATATCGGTATCGATATCGGTTATCGGCTACATGAGTTTTAAAATATCGGCATATCGGATATCGGCCAAAATCCCAATATCGTGCATCCCTAATTAAGTCCTAAATTATTTATATGCAACTCAAATTATTTTCTTTAATCAAATAAGAAGTTCGTTTTTAAAGGAACGGGGTGGGTGTCTTTCAAAAGATAAGAAAACTGTTATAAAAGGATCATCCATGTGAAAATTATACATTTCTCTGGTTTACTGATTTGCAAAATCTAATGACCTCTATAATGTTTTAGTCTGGCTCTGCCTTGAAAATGACACAAATATTAAAACTCAACCAATCTTTTGTAAGTAAATAAAATAATAATCAAAAAATAGTTTTTGAAATGCTTTGAAACACTATTTCTATTTTTATCATTTCTTCACTATGTCTATTGCAAAATCCTTAAACCATTTTTACAGTTTCTGAACATCTTTTTTTGTTTTTTTCCACTAATTCTTTGACAATATTCGTTGCTAATTAGCAGTATTTGTAAGAAGTGGAAAGGCTTCATTGCCATGCCCCTAATCTTAGAGTCTCTAACAGACTGTGACTGGGCCTTTTACTAAATGTTAAAGTTATAGCCAATCATTAAAACAAAGACATTCCATTAAAACTAAAAGCCTTATTAAACCTGTAAATCCCTTTATTGTCCCACAATGGGGAAATTCTCTCTCTGCCTTTAACCCATCCCCTTGGGGAACAGTGGGCTGCCACTGTGCAGAGCCAGGGGAGCAATGTGGGGTTAAGGGTTTTGCTCAGGTACCCAGAATGGAGGCTGAGGGGTTACTTGCAACCTTCTCACACTGCTCTAATCCAATAGGCCAACACTTGCAGGGGTATAAAAGGGGTATGATTAATTTTGGACCTGTCTGTACTGTAGCATCAACAGCATCCAGTGCAGCTTGTGGCTCCCATGCAAACTACCTAGTAAAGAATCATGGTTATTAAGTTCTCTTAAAAGGACAATATAATAACTATAATTCGTTACCATTCAATACGCGTTATCATCAATGAAACATGGTTAAACAAACTGTTTTTTGTTTTTTTTAATGTTTTTTTTATATAAACCTCTTGCTTCAATACTGAAGACACTAATTACGCCTGCTATCAGTCTTGGTAGCAGTGAAAGTAAATGTTATAAGTGGATGCATTTGATCCGCCAAAATACTCATAACTCATATTATTTGTGATATTTTAACTGGTGCTCAGCAGCTTACAGGGATATTTTTGCCATATTTTACTAAGTGTGTGCTTTCATGCCACTGTTATTCCCCCAAATCAACAAATAATAATAAATTTTAAAACCCTCACGACATGCTCTTTGAGTCAGGTCTCTTATGTTCTAGTCCATTACAGAAAATAAGAGACCTGACTAGTTCCTAAAGGAAAGGATTAGGGTCATACAGAGATGGGAAGTAACGAAGTACAAATACTTTGTTACTGTACTCAAGTAGATTTTTCTGATATTTTTACTTTACTTTACTACTTATTTTTATGGCGACTTTTTACTTCTACTCCTTACATTTTTACACAAATATCTGTACTTTCTACTCCTTACATTTTAAAAAATTGGCTCGTTACTTTAGTTTTGAATCATTTCAATGGAGTTACCGTTATTATTTTTCACGTCATCAATACCAAATTCAATCTAATTGGATGGGAATCTACGTTGCATTTGACGCACCACTACAAGATGAATCGACAGATTCGGCGGTATTCATTGGCAGCAAATCATTGCAGCTTGGTGGCGGTGGCGTTAGCATAGTAGTATGGACGACGAGATGAACACAACGGAGATCTAGTCCTATTGGCAGACATCCATTTAAAATGTAGGTAACGGCATGAAAAAAGTGGTTTCTACTTTTACTTTTATACTTTTAGTACCGTACATTTACAAGCCTGTACTTTGGTACTTTTACTTGAGTAAAGAAGTTTAATCAGTACTTCCACTTTTACCAGAGTATTTTTTAACACAAGTATCTGTACTTTTACTCAAGTACGGAAAGTGAGTACTTTTGCCATCTCTGGGGTCATATAGAAGCAACATTTTCGGCATACATGCAAAATGGAGGAAAATAAAGTCTGAACACACCCTCCTTGTGGTGGCAGCATCATGCTACAGGGACAATTCCCTTCAGGAGGTTTAAAGAGGCTGGAAAGGTCTGATGAGATGATGGGAGGAAAATAAAAAGTAATCCTGGAAGGATGTGGCTGTATCTCTAAAGGTACATTCACAACGAATGAGGTGAACTGTTCCAGAGTTATTTCTACAGGTTTTATACACGAATGAGGAACTCTTATTTAATGCTTTATAATGCTCTTTTAATGCTCTTAGAAATAATATTAATGGCATCAACAAGTACCCATTACTCTCATATAAATATATATATATATATATATAAACACATCAGAATCCTTTTCACCTGAGTCATTTTCACAGTCGACAGGCTGCAGACATGTCACGAATTCCTCGTTTTCTAGCCACTTTTGTTAAAATTAGCATTTTCCCCATTCTCTAGCCTTTCCTGCGCTTTTTTTTACGAACCCTTTCCGGAAGCAGTTCCGCGCAAACACATGGAACCAGTTATATCTGATATAATATATCTGACAAAATTGTTTTTATATCTTTTTTTTTTTTTTTAGTAAAGCATTTTAAATGCCACGATAATCACATTTAATGAATTTTAATGCCAATTAAGGCCTTAATAAAAAAAAATTAATGGCTTTTAATTATTTTTAATGACCCGCGAAAACCCTGTTCTATGCAAGGATGCCTTAAAGGAATAGTACACCCAAAACATGATTAGCCTTCATTTTCTACTCACCCCCATGCTGAACAAAACTCTGGAGTACTTTTTTGATATCTCAAATGCATCTGGAGATCTGGGAGGCTTCTTGCTGTCTGCTGACATTCAAATAATGGAGGTCTATGGCGCCCGAGACAGAAAGGTCCACAAAAGTCCACAAAAACTTGTCAATATTCCTCCATACTGCTCGTCCAATGTAATCCAAGTGTCCTGAGTGGGTAGCATCCAGAATTTACTCGAAACGAAGTCATTTAGAACGTTTTAGAGCCTAAACAGTAGTGTATAGGATTTCCTAATAGCGCCCCCATGCGCGCTCACGATTCTACGGAAGCCGGCAGACCAAACCAGCGCATTCAGCTCGGCAAAGAACTCATGCTCTTCCTCAACACTGAAGTCCTCAGACATTTTTCTTTCGTTGTTTCTTTCTTTGCACAGGTAAACAGCACATTTCTTATTCTACGCTTGCATTATCGGCAGACCAGACGCTGAATGCGCACTTTCTTCCGGTTTGGTCTGCCGGCTTCCGTAGAATCGTGAGCGCGCATGGGGGCGCTATTAGGAAATCCTATACAATACTGTTTATGCTCTAAAAACATTCTAAATGACTTCGTTTCGAGTAAATTCTGGATGCTACCAACTCAGGACACTTGGATTACATTGGACGAGCAGTATGGAGGAATATTGACACGTTTTTGTGGACTTTTATGGACCTTTCTGTCTCGGGCGCCATGGACCTCCATTATTTGAATGTCAGCAGACAGCAAGAAGCCTCCCAGATCTCCAGATGCATTTGAGATATCAAAAAAGTACTCCAGAGTGTTGTTCAGCATGGAGGTGAGTAGAAAATGAAGGCTAATCATGTTTTGGGTGTACTATTCCTTTAAGGAGGGAATATAAAGTTGGGGATACAAAGAACACATTCTGAGGAAAGTGAATGGAGCTGAAATCTGGTAAAAAAAAGTACCCTGAATGATTTGCTGATCTGAGCCAAGAACTCCACTGATTGGAGTTGTTTTTGCCCTAAAACCTTAATGAAACAAATTGACAAATTTGCTCAAAAAGCACTTAAGCTTTTGCAAGGCAAAGTTAAACTAAGAGTTTGCATTTGGCTGAGACACATGAGCTGAATATGACATCTAGAGAAATTTGATCTCAGCTGCTGAGGTGTCACATTCTCAGATCACTGAAATTGCTAGATTTTTCTTCTTAAGCATGACCTCACTCTAATCTACCAGAAGATTGAGAGTGCCAAGTGGAAGGAAGCCAAGACAAGCATTCAGATCTTCTCGGCTGAGCAGCCGATATGCATGTGTGAGTTGTCTGATATTTATATGAGGGTTTGAGGGGATTGGTGTGAATCGTCATGTACCTTATCACAAACCTGTCCCTCAGAGGTGGGTTCTACTCACCAGGCCTTTGCAGTTGCTGAGCGCCACTCTGGTTGTGCTGTGCTGGTTTTGCAGGAATCCAACATAGTGACAGTTATCAACCATATTATGACGCCACTCTGGCCCTTCTTTACCCCAGTACTCCACTGTGAAATGTTTTGACACCAAGTTGGGGTTAAGTGTCAGGTTTAAGTGAAAGTGCTTCCCGTACGCTGACAATCTGTAAAAGATCCGAGACTCTGAGGGATCTACTGCGGTGTCCCCCAGAGCACGTCTCCGACGGCCCGGCCGCTGGTGCTTCACAGCGTAACTCAGGAAGTTCCCATTCTCATCCACCCGCACCGGGACTGTCAGCTGGTAGTGCTCCAGGTAAGACATGAACTCCTCTTTCACAGGAACACCGGAAATGAGAAGAAGAGAAGAAAGGATAAGTCAGCAGGTTTTGATAGAAGCTTTAAGCCATTTTTTACAATTTGTTCCAGTCATACCTTGAGAGCTGTGCGAAAGTCTTTGAAATTCAGAAGCAGCCATCACCACAAGGCTCAGAGTCCAAGTCATTATCTTCCACAAAATTTCCATAATTCAGGGAAGGATGTGACATGGGGTGAGGGGAGGGGGCGCTGCAGCTGGGTTAAAAGCACAAAGTCAGTCTGATCCCACGCCGTAACAGGTTCATTGTTTCTCTTCTTCACTAAAACACTCCCCGCCTACGCTCCGCTGCTCATCCAGGTCTCAGAGTTTCCCTGAAGGTGAGTCCATCCACATCGCAGGGGCTTCTGAATGCATGTCAGCAGCTGGCATAAAAACACCTCCGTTCTCCATCAGTTTCAGTTGGAAGTTTAAATCAGAAACTCTGCCTGGGAAACCTGTCCCAGCTGATCCATCTGCACTCCTGTGAAGAATATTAAACTGTTTTTAACTATTGCTTTTCCACTTGTTCTTCCTCATATAGTCCATAGAAGCTAATTGCTGCTATAGTCTTAGGCTGCTAGAAGACATAGGGACAACTTTTCATCATTCTGCCTCGGTACTGCCTCAGTACTAAGTGTTGTATCTCTTGTTTTCCAATTCTGCGGTATTTGTTAGTGTTAGTGCAACCCATAACTTCTTGTTCTCTACGCTTTTTCTCATGATAGTAGCTTCATCTGGAATGTTACTATTTGGCTGTGATACCAGTCCGGAGAGAAATATCAGCTGGGCTGCTGCCATCAACACCTTGGCTTGTTTTTCAGTACTTAGTGTTGTATCTCTCCTAGAAATAGCTGTGGGTTCAAGTTTTACTGTTACTAACTATATGTGCTCCATTTCATCACTTTGGCAAGAAGATTGGCTCAAAGCTTGTCTGCTTAACAGTTTCTTTCCTTATTTCCCTGTCAGGGCCACCTATGCGGCTAATTTACCATTACCATTTCTAACATAGAAAGCAATTATAGATCAGTGCTTCTTTGTTCCTTTGGTGTGTCTTCCCCTGTCTCCTTGAACCCCAGTCGGCCTCGGCAGATGGCCGCTCACACTAAGCCTGGTTCTGCTGGAGGTTTCTTCCTGTTAGAAGGGAGTTTTTCCTCTGCACTGTGCCTGCATGCATGCTTATTGTGAGGGATTGCTAAAGAGTCAAACTTAACAACACAAACTAACACCTAGTGTTGCCACATGCTCAATCAAAAGTAGTTAGGCAAAAGAATTCTGCAAAGCCAACAACTCAATTCATTCAGATGCCTCTCCTTAGATAGAAAAAGTTTAACCTGACTGTATGATTGGATTGAATTGTCTCTATAAATACATTAAGATGATATGGTTTTGTAAATTGGAACCATGTAATTAAACTGAATTTAACTGAATTGAACGAATACCCCAAAACAAATCAATTAAATCTAAATATAGACAAAAATCACCTGAATATTGAAAATATTCAACCACTGTGTGCTATGATCCAAATTGATATAGCTGTTTTGGGAAGGCCTGTTCAGTAGAGTCCCTAAGGTAACTGCATGAGCTGGTAAGTGGAAAGTTAGAGGTTCATTTCTAGCTGTTTAAGTATCCTTGGGCAAGAACATTACTATGCCTACATATCTGCATGTAGGTGAATTAATGTCTTAATATAAGTGGGGACACATTTCAAAAGTGCAATTTAGTCAGCTATCCACTGGTTAGATTACCTTAGCAAACAATCAGCCCCATGGAGAACACAGCAGATAAGTCAGAGAAAAAGATAGTCAGAAGCTTGGTTAATACACATAGCCTATCTAACAGCTCATACAAATAATGACTCATATGACAATGTAAAATCTAAGCAAAACTGCACTGATAATCTTGGATAAAAAAGCATTACTTAGCCATATATACTATATATGTAGGAGGAGCTGCAATTATCCTGAACTCAAGTTGAGGAGCCGAAAGAAAGGGAATTTAAGCAAAATGCTCTGGACTTGAGAGGTAAAAAGGAAAGTGTTGTTAAATTGATTATATAAGCAGCCCTGTGGGTTGTCAAATACCCTATGGATGACGCATTAGTTATGTGGAAGAAGGCTAAAATTGGTTTAAAAAGAGGTTGAATATCAAATGCTGCCTATTAACCTGGTCACATTGTGAAGCAAGGTGGTGGGGACATCATGCTGCGGGATGCTGATTGGGGGGAATGGGAGTAGAGTTGGACCCTTCACAAAAGGACCATTAATAATCAGCAAGACCAATAATGGGGTGCCTACCTCACTGGAGCTCTCCATGCAAACTGATCCGCCTAATAATTTAAGCCTTACGAGATGGGCGGAATATTTGGTCTAAATGTCTGAAGATGGTAACTTCAAGCAAAAGAAGGTTCCTCAAAAAAATAAAAAATAAAATAACGTATCTGTACCCTTTACTAGAGACTTTATCATTTTTTGCAGATGTTTTTTAAGTTAACAAAAAAAAAAACTGCGGCTAAATGAATGAAAATATATTTCAGTTTAAAAAGGTCCGATTATGCATTTCGCTTTTATACCTCGATGACAGTTAAATGACGGTTGCAGTGGGACTACAAACGTGTTGAAAGGCAGCGTGAATCTTAAAGTCTGCATCCTCATTTTTGAAATTTCTCTTTGCTCTTACAAGTTCACGTGATAATCTGTGATAAAGCGTGGAAAGTGGGCTGAAAGTGACTCCAGAACCATAGCGGACAGCCGGGCTTTGCGTGTATTTCCCCAGCTGTGGAGCTCAAGCGCTCCAGACAGACAGCGCAACCTACTTGGCCGCTCTGACCCAGACAGCTGGCAGCCGGCCCGCATGCATTACACCGGTACCTCAACGCAACCCTCCGGGAGCCCCTGCAAATCAAAATACACCGCAGGCTTTATTATTGTTATCATCCTTGTTGCATGCAACGTGGAGCTCTTTAACTTTTTGCGCGATAATCTGCAAACTTAGTAACGGTGCGTAAAACCTGACTTCAAGTGCGCATTTTTATTTAATTCTATTTTGTATTATTTTGCCTCCATGCAACATGCAAAGAAGCTTTCTTTTAAACTCGCATTGCCTTCAAATAAGCTGAAGCTGCAGCGCAAACTCAGTCTGTGGGGATTTAACTGCACGCACAGATAAACTCAGCGCTAAGATACCGACCTGATCTCAGCAGACACTGAGATGTAAGAAGTGTTGGGCGAGATTTACCATGCTCATCTTCATTGTCAGCTCCAGTCCAAGCGTGCAAAGTGAGGCTTAGCAAAAAAAAAAAAAAAAAAAAAGTTCTCTGCAACCTTTTAAGTTCCACACACAAACCTCCTCCACTGTGCTCTTCTCATCTCCTTTTTGAACTCTGCCATCCTCTGGATTTACAGTGAGTTCTCCCCCCCATCCTCCCACCCCAGCCTGGACACCCTTGCAGCAGTATCTCAGCCCCAGACACTGAAAAAAAAAAAAAAACTAAAAAAAAACCTCTTATTCAGCTTTTCAGAGTACTGGACTTCCTCCAGTAGAGGGGTCCATTTGAAGTCTATCTGCCATCTTTTATAATCTGGACTGTATGTTTGATGCTTTGTGGCTCAGCGTAGCTCTGAAAGCTTGGATAGAGGAGGGAGGGGAAAAAAGGTGCATCAAACAGCAGCTAAAGTTGGCTGGGAGCTGCTGCTCCTCACAGCGCAGCAGAGCAGAGGAGAGGGTATGTCCAGGAAGGCTTCAAATTGGCTGCTTTTGCAGGGGAGGGTGACGTCAGTGCAGATGTGCCTCTCTTCCATCAGCTGTGCGCATGTCTATCAGTGCTTAGAAGCCCCCAAAACAATTAGCAGACTGTAAAAAAGAAAAGTATTAACTCCACACACACACACACACACACACACATGAATATATATTTATATATATAGTAAAATACAGATGTATCCAAACCAAATTGGCCCTTTGATTAAGATTAAATGCCTATGGTAGATATATCTTATTTGAAACATTGGAGGGTGTTCAAGCAAGTAAATCCTAATGATGGTGATGTCACATCATCTCCATTTAATTTCGTCCATACTCTGAATATAGCGCCATCCAATTTATTTTCTGTTTGATTCAGACGGAGAGCAGCTTATGTGGTTTGGATATTTGTCATCATACGTAATAGAAGTGTACTAAAGTTTAAAGTCATAAGCTGATAGAAGGGAACTCCCCCCAAGGGTCCTTATTAAGTGCCTTGAGATGACATGTATTGAGAACTGGCTCTACATAAATAAACTGTATTGAAATGCATTTTAACAGAGTTCACTTCTTCATCCATTACATCATCCAAGTCACACTACTACTGAGATGTACACCTTACAAAAAGTAAGGAAGGTGTACATCTCTTTTTTTTTTAAATCATAATGACATTGCTTAAAGTCAAACCTTTAAGCTTTGCCCTTGACCTAAGTCAGTGAGATATATTGTGTAGTGTTTTAGTGAAGAAGATACCAGCCAAGACCAAGGAGTACAAAGACAAGGGCAAAACCTTGGTAGGCAAAAACCATTATAAAACCAAGACCTTTAGAAGCTGAAACAATGACAAGGCCAAAAACTTCTGAGCTGAGACAGAGACAGTGCCAAGATTTCTAGAGACCGAGACAAGACCAAGACCTTTAGAGGCCAAGACCGAGACAACACCAAGGCCTTTAGAGGCAGAGACCATGATTAAGACCAAGACCTTTAGAAGCCGAGACAACTACAAGGCCAAAAACTTCTGAGGCTGAACCGAGACAATGCCAAGATTTCTAGAGACAGAGACAAGACCAAGACCATTAGAGGCAGAGACCATGATTAAGACCAAGACCTTTAGAGGCAGAGACCAAGACAAGGCCAAAAAGTTCTGAGGCTGAGACCGAGACAATGTCAAGATTTCTAGAGACCGAGACAAGACCAAGGTCTTTAGAGGCAGAGACCATGATTAAGACCAAGACCTTTAGAGGCAGAGACCGAGACAAGGCTAAGACCTGTAGAGGCTGAGACCATGATAAGACCAAGAACTTTAGAGGCCAAGACCGAGACAAGACCAAGGCCTTTAGAAACAGAGACCATGATTAAGACCAAGAACTTTAGAGACCAACACCTTATATGGTTTTGGTCTTAGCCCACAAACGTCTTGGCCTTGTGTCGGTACTTTAGGTCAGTACTCCATGGTGTCAGTTGGTGAGGTCTTGAGTACAACACTACTGTTGTGCATTACTTTTTTTTTTTTCAGAAGCAAACTCCTGGTTGATTCATTGATCAACTCTAGGTGTTGGTAACTTTATAACTTAAACACTGTTCACTATTTGTGTTACAAGCCATGTATGTGGCACTCCAAACTGATTAATATTGATTTCGTTTATTGTCTGCACCAATGTTCTTTGACATGAGCTGTTAAATGGTTAATTAGCCGTTTGCGTAGCTAGAACAACTGTAGGAAATTGATAAAACGGGGTGGGGGGGGTTAACTCAAAGCCAAGGTGGATTGGATAGCCTTAAAAAAAGGAAAATTCAAGCCTTATAAAAAGCTGCTTCTCAATGTATCTTCATTAGGCAAAATAACCTAAATTGGGTTGTTTTCAGTTGAGCAGTTATATTGCATGTAAATACCTGCCAACTTTTTATTTATCGGAATCTTTGTCTATAAAGTTTATATGACTTCAATCACTTCACAGGCCTCTCATTGCACTGAATATGAAAATTATGTAGAAATCTAACAATGTGCTTTGGTATTCAAATCTGTGTTAAGTTTTTAAAAAGTAAACAAAGAGATATTTAATTGACAAAATTATCAATTTGCCAATATTCTCTACATCTGTAGCTTTACTACCTAAAAGTATAAGAAACATTAGATGATATGAGGATCTTTTCTGATGCTAGTGTTTCTGCTGTCAAGGTGTTCTTAGGGGTTTAAAAAGTTGTGATTCCTATAAAGTCACATTTTCCATCTTGGAAGTCTGGTTTAAGGTCCTCTTAATGTAAATGCCAGTGGAAGCCTCAACATGACATTTTTGCCAGGAATTTGGGTTTCATTTGACTGTATAAGCATCGCGCAATGTGGTTCTGCCCCTCCCCCACCTGTTCCTTAACACTGTTGATCACTCCACTGAGAGAAAGGAACTATATATATTTCCCTTATTTATAATAAAGATGTGTGCAGCTGTTTAGGAACATTTCCAGGCACCAAACACTGTAAATAAGTATTTCCATTGGGTAAACAGTGATACTGTGACACTCAAGGTTGTGGGAATCTCATAGTATCCAATGATCAAATAGGTGTGGAGTTTAAAAACTAATGGCAATGAAAAAAAAGGATGGATCTCAAGACTACAGCTATATTCAGTTGTTAAAATGTATTTAACAACATACTGTGTCTGTAAATTCCCCTTTAGAGAAGCTCTGTTTGTCACAGTCAAGCACCAGGTTGCAGACGCTGATGCCCGGGAGTTCCAGTCTAATGACAAGCTTGTTCAGAGTCATTTGGACCACGTCTATCTTTATTCTGTCGGAAATTGAAAATCCCTCCCGTTCCTGTGTTTCAGTTACAGCTGCTCATTATGTTAGGAGCCCATATCATTAAGCCAGGTCCTTATTATGTGAGCTCCTGCACAGAATGGCTGAGGTGAGTTTCATGGAAAGCAGCACCACCCTGTGTGCAAAAGAGGGCACTGCAGACATTTAGAAACCTTTAGTCCCTGCAATGGTTTAAGAGTTAAATGAAAGAAAATAAAGTGTGTATAAATGTATGCACCCTGCTCCTTGTTCTATATCATGCTGTTGTAAGAGGATAAGGTGTGCCGATGGATGGATACTAACTAAGCAGATTGAAGCTCATTAATGCATTAGAAGTACAGACCTAAATTTAAGGGACTGCTTTTAAAATAATTTCCTCAACTTCACAACTGAATCTTTTTCTGCTATGTACAAAACAATTCAATATAAGGATTTGGGGGTTTGATGTGACATATATATATATATATATATATATATATATATATATATATATATATATATATATATATATATATATATATATATATATATATATATATATATGCTTCAAAACAAATATTTAAAATGAAATTAGTAATTTCTTTTTTTTTTAAGTATTTTAGCTTTGTATTTCTATTTAGGCCCTGTTTTAGCACAGTTGCTAGCATTTTTAAAAAGTAGCAAAAGGGTGCAGAGTTGGTTACTATTTAGCATATGCTGAGTCCATAGTTACAGGTTAGATTCCTGCTTTAATGCAAATTTACTGTGTCCTCCCTCTCTCAGCCCCACCTTTGGTCCTGTTATTAATGATTAAAGGCCAATAATGTCCAAAAAATTTTGAAAAAGGAGGAGTTCCAATGTCCAAAGCCCTATTAAATCCATTTTGAACAGAGATTGTCTTTAAATGAAGAACTTTACCACTAAGTTCTGTTGTAGTGACAGAAACCTGTACATAAAGTGCAAAAATAATTAACATGGCGGAGAAAAGCCAGAGAAACTGACAACCTTCGTATTTTAAACCCCTGTGGGACACCATCTGGACACCCCTGGTCATTGAAATAATTTTGTGTAATCCCTGGAATTGTATGAATAAATTGCATTATTGATCATTGCTGATAATAAGGGAAATCTCTGTTCCCATGCATAGAGATGTCTGTGTCATGCACTCACTTAACATAGGCCTACGCAATCCTACAATAACATTTTTACAGTTGATTTATTAAAAATGCTTTTCAGTAAAAGTCAACAGCAATAACTCCAATAACAAACTATAATTTTATTCAAAATGTATTTATTAAAAATGCTTAACATTTCCTGTAATGAATAAATACCACAATGAAAGAAATAATGTCTCATCATCGGGATTTGCTCCTTGATCAGAGGAAATGTTACTTGGCGCCGAACAGTGGTGAAAATTGGAAGTTCAGTTTAATATAATACAAGTCTGTGAATAGTTCCGTCTGAAATGAATGAAAATAGTTGTTTTAATGGTTATACTGTAGAGACAGATATGTGGCGGTAATGTTTGGGTTATCTAAAGGTTTTAATCTGTTACTGTGTAAATGGGTTTGGCTGTAATTTAAGGACAGATTCTAATAGATCTGCAGTGTGTGTGTGTGGGGGGGGAATATAAATCTGATATTCCCTTTCACACCTGAAATGTTTTATTATCTACCTCTAACAAACATGTGGGCCCCTCTAGCTCCATGTTTTTGTTCTAAACTAAATAGGAAGATGGTCCTGCTTCCTTTGCTTCTGTACTCTACCTCTAAATGTCTCTAAAACTTGTGTGAAAAGCCAGTTAGAGATTGAACAAGAATTCAGGTCCAGATGGTCCAGCAAAGCAGCTCTGTGGGATCCCTCTGCACCTCTCCCAAAACACTGGAACTTTTTTTCTTTATCATTAAAATTTTTAATAAGGCAGGAAGTGCTGCCATAACAATCCAGGATATTCTAAAGCAGAAACATAAAAAAATTAGCTAAATTAAGCTTAAATTAAGTTTTTTTTTGTTAGTAATAGACTAAAAAGATTTTCTTCATCAAAAAATAGTAACCGTTTCACCTAAAAAAATTTTAATTTGGACAATTATTAAGTTCTTTTCTACTTCTGTTAACTACTAATGCAATAAAAGCTACTGGAAGGTGCCTATGCCCCAAAGATTTAATTCCCAGTTCTTTGCCGAGGGGAAGTTGCTGCTTTTCACCTCACTTTAAATAACTTAAATATAGTAAATGACTATAAAACAAGACCTAATGTTTAACAGACTGCATTTCTAATTGGACAAACAAAATCATGACCCTTTGCTACAGCCCAGTGCATTAAGTTGTGGAAAACGTATAACCATCTAATCTGTCTTCCTGTAAGCTCTGTAACCATGGTTTCCGCCATTAATTTTTGCTATCTTACATTAATCGCGTATGTTGAATCCTACCTGTGCTAAAGGGCAGTCCAACATCAACACATTTTTCCACGGCTGTAAATGTAACTCTGGCAATCCAAAATGCAAAAAAAAAAAAAAAACAAGTTGGCGATCTTATTATAAAATTTAGCTCTCGTGGCCAATGTTTTTTTCATCGATCCGTTGTCTCTGCTGGCCTAAAGACAACTTTACAGTAAGTATACACACATTAGCTAAAAATAATATACCATAAATTAAGTAAATTAATGGTATTATGATGTCATGTTCTGTTAGCAAACTGACACATTTTGGGAAGGTTAGGGTTTACAATATATTACATTTTCAATTTAAAATGTCAGTAGAAATTTTTAAATGCTTTCATCTCAAAACAATTGTTAACTGTATAACGTGCAGTGATGCTTTATTATGATTCTCCTCTTTTTTAAAGTTGTCTTCGGATGAGCACCAAACCTAAGAGCCATAAATGTATGGGATATGGGGAGTGGATGGCAAGGCTCAGGGCATTTGCATCTGACCTCTTCATCAGCTGTGAGGAGCCTTAGCAATGCTTCATCCCCCTGGACCCCAGCACACACCTGCAAGTAAGTTTCATCTGTAAATACAACAGTTTTTCTTCATGAAAGTAATGGAGTTATACACTACCGTTCAAAAGTTTGGGGTCAGATTGAAATGTTCTTATTTTTGAAGGAAAAGCACTGTACTTTTCAGTGAAGATAACTTTAAACTAGTCTTAACTTTATAGAAATACACTCTATACATTGTTAATGTGGTAAATGACTATTCTAGCTGCAAATGTCTCGTTTTTGGTGCAATATCTACATAGGTGTATAGAGGCCCATTTCCAGCAACTATCACTCCAGTGTTCTACTGGTACAATGTGTTTGCTCATTGGCTCAGAAGGCTAATTGATGTCAGAAAAACCTTGGGGAATCATGTTCTCACATCTGAGAACAGGTTGGCTCATTACAGAAGCTACAAAACTGACCTTCCTTTGAGCAGATTGAGTTTATGGAGCATCACATTTGTGGGGTCAATTAAACGCTCAAAATGGCCAGAAAAAGAGATCTTTCATCTGAAAATCGACAGTCTATTCTTGTTCTTAGAAATGAAGACTATTCCATGCGAGAAATTGCTAAGAAATTCCAGATTTCCTACAACAGTGTGTACTACTCCCTTCAGAGGACAGCACAAACAGGCTCTAACCAGAGTAAAAAAAGAAGTGGGAGGCTGCGTTGCACAACTGAGCAAGAAGATAAGTACATTAGAGTCTCTAGTTTGAGATATAGATGCCTCACAGGTCCCCAACTGGCATCTTCATTAAATAGTACCTGCAAAACACCAGTGTCAACATCTACAGTGAAGAGGTGGCTGCGGAATTCTTTGCTTCAGGGCAGAAAGGCAAAGAAAAAGCCATATCTGAGACTGGCCAATAAAAGAAAAAGATTAAGATGGGCAAAAGAACACAGACATTGCACAGAGGAAGACTGGAAAAAAGTGTTGTGGATGGATGAATCCCAGTTTGATTGGTGTTTGGATCACAAAGAAGAACGTTTGTGAGACGCAGAACAAATGAAAAGATGCTGGAAGAATGCCTGACGACATCTGTTAAGCATGGTGGAGGTAATGTGATGGTCTGGGGTTGCTTTGGTGCTGGTAAGGTGCGAGATTTGTACAGGGTAAAAGGGATTCTGAATAAGGAAGGCTATCACTCCATTTTGCAACGCCATGCCCAGGGGCGTCTTTAGGTTTAAGAGACAAGGGTGGCTCAGCCCCTAGAAGATATTGCGCGTGCGCAGCACGCGCCGAAATTTTTTCAGTGCACCTGCTAAGGCGTTGTCTAAGACAAGGGTGTAACTTTGTGTTGAAAGTTGGTGGGGACGGCTCATAAGGAAAGGGAGCTACCTGCCTTTTTTTTTTTGTTGGAAAGGATAAAGCCAAAAAAATGCGAATAACATTTATCATCTAAACAGACAGTACAAATCAAAGAAATCAAATAAATATATCAATTTTGTAGAACATTTATTGACAGTCAATTTTGGGTCACTTTTTAAAATTAATTTACTTTTAAACCAGGACTCGGACAAGATCTTATGGGGCCTTAAGCAGAATATGATTAAGCAACTCCGTCTTTCTGTCAAGAACATCCACCAGCAGGGTATCCAGGGGGGGATTTACCATTAGGCAATACCAGGCAGTTGCCTAGGGCCCCAAGTTCCTGGGGGCCCCATAAAACTCTGTTTCCATGTATGGTTAATACAACTAATCCTTATTTGTGCACATTAATTATGTTTTTGATAAAAATCCTTTGGCTAAAATGCCATCAGAACGCTGATAAATAGAGAGGAAAAAGGGACAAGAAGAGAGGGACAAAACCTAGAACAAATAATGGATGTCTATTCTATTAACATTTATCTGTCTGTAGAATGGGTCTGTTTTATGGGTTTTCTTCTCAGGGGGCCCCCTGCCTGTCTTTGCCTAGGGCCCCAAATTTCCTAAATCCGCCCCTGAGGGTATCAATACTGATTTGATAGAATCTGGGAGAGCGGACTATGTTCAACCATCCATTTTCTTTAACCTTATCCCTCAGTGGGATCAGGAGGTGCTGGTGCATATCTCTAGCCACGTTCTGGGTGAGAGAGAGGTGGGATCACCCTGGACAGGTCACCAGTCTGTCGCAGTATGTTCAACCAGCTTAAAAGTAATCGGTAATCAGATTTATTATTTGCACTTTTACTAAGTGAACTTTCTAACTCCCTTAAATCTGAAATTCCAATGCCAAAATTGTTTAAATCTTTTATCTTTGGACCCCCTGCAGAGTGACGTCACACCTGCAAGATCCTATCCTTACCTTCCTGCTCCTTCTCCTTGAACCCCAGTCGGCCTCAGCAGATGGCCGCTCACACTGAGCCTGGTTCTGCTGGAGGTTTCTTCCTGTTAAAAGGGAGTTTTTCCTCTCCACTGTCGCTTCAAGCATGCTTAGTGTGGGGGATTGTATTTGAGTCAATGAGTCAATGCAATCAACTGGTTTTCCTTAGATAGAAAACTTTGTATCGATTTGTATGTATGATCTGGTTGAACTGTAAAGTGCCTTGAGATGACATGTGTTGTGAATTTGGCGCTATATAAATAAACTGAATTGAATTGAATTGAAATTGAATTAAATGTTTTAACTAGTGTGTCAGACTCATTTTGAATTGACATTAGCTTGGTACAACGTTAAGTAGCTTCTGATGTAGTTAAGCTACTTTTAACACATTAGTGTAACTTAGCTTGCTATAATTCTTTAGGTGGTAGCTTTGGTGTAGTGAAGCTTAATTTATTGTTGAGTAACTGATAGCTTAGCTCACTACACTTGACAAGTAGCTTGCCCTACACTGCTACCTGGAATATAAAATCTCAGAGGTGAGATTGGACTCATTGTGCGGCCCACATTTACACATTTATAGAACACCATTTCACAACAATGAGTGATAGATGTTCTTTATCGGGTTTCTCAATAAGCCATAAAATATTTCCGCTTAAAGTCAAGTTAAACAGTAATTTTCTGAGGACGTGTCTTCAAGTTTGGCTTATCAACTGTTTCAGGGAGTGTCAAGAAAACTGTGCCGAGCAGATAAAGATTAAAGACACATCAAACCCTGTCGGGATGGAATGACTCACTGTGGTTTAAGGACACAACTGAAAATGATGTAACCTTTGAATTTATTCTTTATTCTCACTTTAGCGTGTACAGAAACCAGCATTCACCAAGAACCAGTCCAGGAAAAAGCAATGTTACATCAACAATAAATAAAACAATCCTCTTGAGTATTTTCTTCTAGATATATTTACTTTTGCTTTTTTTCACAGTAAGATGTTTCAGATCATCAAGCAAATTTCGAATGTCAACGAGTAATGTTAGAAAAAATACTTTAAATATATAAATTATTTGAGAATAAGAAATCTTTCTAATTTAACACGTTCTTTCAACACAAGTTTTAACAAGTTCCTTTTTTCATTCTCTAAAATATAACCACAACCATCAATCAATCTATATATACAGTGATGGGCAGTAGCGCCGCTACATGTAGCGAAGCTATTAGTTTAACTACATTTTCCAGTAGCTTGACCGTAGCGTCCCTGCTTTATTTATGAAGTAACTTTCCTGTAGCGACGTTATTGTTTTGATCAAGTAGCGACGTAGCGTCCACAAACGCTACAAAATCCAGGGCAAAACTAAGTAAAGAAACCAGGTTTTCTATTTTGAAACAACAATCAGCCACAAGCTACTGTAAATAGCAGTTTCAGCTGACGCTCTTATAAGTGGCGTAGTAGCACAGGCACACTCAGTAGGGTTAAACAAGCGCACCCTTTCCCAGGCTGTCGTTCTATTGGCTGGGATGGTTGCTAGGCGACGATCCAACTGCAGTCCGAGAGAGCAAAAAAAAATCCGCAAGCAGAGCCTACGGGTTTGGGAGCGTATCTAAGACTCGTGCAGAGCGCGGATTGTGCGCGATCGCTGCCATCACCGACGGTTGATCGACCGCTGAAGCGGGCAAAGGCTCAGAAGAAGCTGCTGTAGTTTCCCTGGTTAGCAACTGGACCGTGAAGGTCTTCGAAGCCAGGAGGATGCAATCAGCTTCCTCCTGGGGGTCATTGCTAGCCTGGGTCATTGCTCGCCTGGTGGATGGCGGATCCAGGGTGTATCTTAACGGCCACAGCAAAAGAAGCCATAGGAGCCGGTGGAGATCCACCAGAAAGGGCAATCGGCTGAGAGGAGCTGGGCAGGCCATCAGATGTGGACATGTTGGCTCACAGGGGTCACGAATGTGGAGGAGTGAAGATGAAGGCACAAAACAGGCAGGTTTAAACAGTTCTTTACTCTACTCCAACTGAGAGCAACTGTACAGAAAACCCATATACAGTATACAGGTGCTGGTCATAAAATTAGAATATCATGAAAAAGTAGATTGATTTCAGTAATTCCATTTAAAAAGTGAAACTTGTATATTATATTCATACATTACATACAAACTCATATATTTCAGATGTTTATTTTGTTTAATTTTGATGATTACAAATGACAACAAATGAAAATCTCAAATTCATCATATCAGAAAATTAGAATATTACTGAAGACCAATAAAAACAAAGGATTTATAGAAATGTTGGCCAACTGAAAAGTATGAACATGAAAAGTATGAGCATGTACAGCACTCAGTATTTAGTTGGGCCTCCTTTGGCCTGTATTACTGCAGCAATGCGGCGTGGCATGGAGTCGATCAGTCTGTGGCACTGCTCAGGTGTTATGATAGCCCAGGTTGCTCTAATAGTGGCTTTTAGCTCTTCTGAATTGTTGGGTCTGGTGTATTGCATCTTCTTCTTCACAATACCCCATAGATTTTCTATGGGGTTAAGGTCAGGAGAGTTTGCTGGCCAATTAAGAACAGGGATACCATGGTCCTTCAACCAGGTACTGGTAGCTTTGGCACTGTGTGCAGGTGCCAAGTCCTGTTGGAAAATGAAATCTGCATCTCCAAAAAGTTGGTCAGCTGCAGGAAGCATGAAGTGCTCTAAAACTTCCTGGTATGTGGCTGCGTTGACCCTGGACCTCAGAAAACACAATGGACCAACACCAGCAGATGACATGGCACCCCAAACCATCACTGACTGTGGAAACTTTACACTGGACTTCAAGCAACGTGGATGAAGTGCCTCTCTTCTTTTCCTCCAGACTCTGGGACCTTGATTTCCAAAGGAAATGCAAAATTTACTTTCATCAGAGAACATGACTTTGGACCACTCACCAGCAGTCCAGTCCTGTTTCTCTTTAGCCCAGGCAAGACGCTTCTGACGCTGTCTGTGGTTCAAGAGTGGCTTGACACAAGGAATGCGACAGCAGAAACCCATGTCTTTCATACGTCTGTGTGTGGTGGTTCTTGAAGCACTCACTCCAGCTGCAGTCCACTCTTTGTGAATCTCCCCCACATTTTTGAATGGGTTTTGTTTCACAATCCTCTCCAGGGTGCGGTTATCTCTCTTGCTTGTACACTTTTTTCGACCACATCTTTTCCTTCCCTTCGCCTCTCTATTAATGTGCTTGGACACTGAGCTCTGTGAACAGCCAGCCTCTTTAGCGATGACCTTTTGTGTCTTGCCCTCCTTGTGCAAGGTGTCGATGGTCGTCTTTTGGACAACTGTCAAGTCAGCAGTCTTCCCCATGATTGTGTAGCCTATAGAACTAGACTGAAAGACCATTTAAAGGCTTTTGCAGGTGGTTTGAGTTAATTAGCTGATTAGAGTGTGGCACCAGGGGCCATCAATTTTGAACCTTTTCACAATATTCTAATTTTCTGATATGATGAATTTGAGATTTTCATTTGTTGTCATTTGTAATCATCAAAATTAAACAAAATAAACATCTGAAATATATGAGTTTGTATGTAATGTATGAATATAATATACAAGTTTCACTTTTTAAATGGAATTACTGAAATCAATCTACTTTTTCATGATATTCTAATTTTATGACCAGCACCTGTAACTACAACCTCTCCATTGAGTGAGAGTGGAGCCCCCTAGTGGTCCACCACAATATATTGTTTAGATTTACTTAAATATTTCTACCCCTTTTATAAATTAGAAAATCCCTTTATTGTCCTACAATGGGCAAATTTACAGCATCAGAAAGATTATTGAAATGGTCACACAAATGTGAACCTTAGAAAAATGTATAAGAATAACATAGTAGGGAAGAGTTATAATATAAACAATACAATTCTGTAAAGTGTTTTAACAATATAAAACTGGAGAATAAATAACCAATATCCAGCTACGGACATTTTTACAGTAATGGATATTAGAAAATAGCAGCGACATCAGAGATGTGCAAAATTACAGCAGCATGTTATTTAACTGACTAAGGTTTCTATCATTACATTTGATTTTATTTGTTCATGCTCCTGGTGGTTGGAACTTTTATTCCACTCTGGATTCTCATCATTGTAGTCTTTGTTCACTTTATAATAAACAATAAATAAATAAACAGTTTTGGAAATTTCGGTTTTCATTCTTTTCCTGCTTTGTGTGTCAACTTGGTAAAACCTGCTGAAGGGTAGACCTGTTCGAATTCACAGCCAAAACTCTTCCGGTCTCCTTATTTTCAAGGACTTCGAAGGATCCAGTCTAGGTAGACTGCGTCCTTGTAGGATGCAGCCCAGGATTTCAAACAGAGATATAGTGTCCTTTGGCTTCGCCTTCCATAAAACCAATCACGCTGTTGTTTTTCCTGATTCATTCAGGAGAGTTCTTCCTAGTTCTGTGTGAATAATGAAAAATATTAGTCACTAGGTCCGTTAGACATTTTAGATGTTAAAAATACAAACATATTTTCATCTGACAAGGATCCAACAAAAGAATAGGTGGCATTAATTCACAGAGAATTAAATATTTATAGGGAAAGGGTTCTCGAACTGTGTATAGATGGACTTTTTTTATTCATAAAGGTAAATTTATGAGTGCTACCATTTCACCTCACAATCTATCATATACAATCACAACCTTTTCTGTTCTCACATTAGCAGAATTACACAGATTTGTATTCACATTTATTTAACAGAACTTGATATAGGTGAGGGCGCACTGATATGTAATAACAGTGTTATAGAAACTGCACAGTCAAAGTGCCATTTAGTATTTACAATGTAATGTTAAAGAGAATTAAATGAAGAGGTACTGACAGGGATCAAAAGGTTATCATCCTTTTTATAGAGAGAGTTCACTTAGGCCTAGTTGCTATATTTGAATATATATGTACTTTGTGTTTCTGTTAAAAAAGTCATGTGGCATCGACAGATAAAAACATTCCAGCACCCATGTGCACTGAAGATAAACAATGGTGAATAGTTCCATGTAACAGAATCAAATTGTGGCTCTAGTTACAGATTGATAGGGAGCCTGCAACAGATAAGATGCTTACCAAAGAACCTCATTGGCTGAGACACTCTGTGAAATGTTGAAGATAATTTTTTGCGATAATGACGGCTGTAAAATAATCTTCCCATTTCGCAGGAAAGAGATGACAGTTTGTTGAATACTTGTTTCTTTAAATGAAGTCTCTCCCCATGAGGTGATCCACAGGTCTTACCTGTTTGAACAACGTTTTTATGCTTCAGCAGCGTCTTCTGCCAGGCGTTCGTTGAACAGATTTTCAATTCAATTTGATGTCAAACATCTATAAACAAAGGGATTGCTGGCAGCAGCACAGCTGATATTTCTCTCCAGGATGGTGTCACAGCCAAACAGGAACAGACCAGATTAAGCTGAGAAAAAGCAGAGAGAGCACATCGTTAGAGATTGAACTAACAAATTCTGCAGAGTGGGAGAATAGAGGTAGAATGAAGCAGAATGATGAAATAGGGGTCCCTATGTCCTCCAGCAGCCTAAGCCTATAGCAGTATAACTATAGAGATAGCTCAGGATAAGGATTGCCCCTCTAACTATAAGCTTATCAAAAAAGAAAGTTTCAAACCTACACTTAAAAGTAGACAGGGTATCTCCCTCACGGACTAAAACGGGTACACTTTAAACCCGAATAAGTTAGCAGTAAGGCAATCATTGACACAACTCTTTTGAGTTCTAAAACTCAAACATTTGCGTATGACAGAGCTGAAATGTTTGGAGTTTATTTTAAATGTACATTTAAATTAAATTACATTTGCCAATCAAGCCAACTCAAAACACAGAATGTTCATTCATCTCTCTCATTGAAATAACTCAAGCAAACTTAATCATTTCAAGTATGAAGATACAGGATTTTATGTTTAATGAACTTAACATTTATTAGTTTTTTCTTTCAATCCTCTCATTAAACATGACTCAAAAACATAGACTTGATACAACTCAAAATCATTTCACTCCAAACTTAAAATATTTGTGGCAACTGATTGCCTGAAACATAATAAGTACTCTTGACTTAAAAGTAAAAATAAAAAATACAAAATTACACTTCAAAAATCTAAATTATCTAAATTAACTTTCAGACAATAACTTCAATCTCTAGCTTTCCAAAAAATTAAAAAACAAAACAACCGGACTCTATTCCGAAGTATAATCTTTAGCCAAATGCACAGCTCATGGTGCTGGAGTTAGCTTCTGCCTTCACTCACAACACTGACACAGTTGGAACACAGACACTGCATGAAAAGTGTGATTTTTGTCAGTATGCGGCACTGTAGATTGTCGTGGAAGTTCAGGTTAACGGCTATTCACGGTAATTTGCAGGCATCACCGAAAACTCCCATAAATTGTCCGGAATTTACGTGGGCTTTCGTAGGCAGTGTTCCCCCCATGCCTCCCCCCCATGGAATTCTAGGGGAGGCTTTAACATGTAAATGAAAATGCTGTGAGCTATACAAATGCAAATCAGGGTTGCAGGGGGATTTTTACCCCAAGTGACATTTTTCTAAAAGGTAAGAAAATCTCTGATACAAAGGGATCAGGCTCAGTATAGCCTCTTACATTTTAGCTTGAATTGATTTATTTAATTAAAGCATAGAGACCAAAACAGATCTTTAGCTGACAGAGCAATACATTTAGAGCAGTAATTATAAAAAAAAAAATAGCATTTAAGATAAAAAATAAAATGTTGTCTGTCAATATGCTAAATTCACAATTACTTAAGTGGAAAAGTTTCAAGAAATGACTCTGAGATGATTCACTTTATAACATGGCGCATTATCCTGCTGGAAGTAGCCATCAGAAGATTGGTACACTGTGGTCATAAGGACATAAGGTCAGCAACAATGCTGAGGTAGGCTGCCTCATTTATTTGATGCTAAATTAGTATTAAGTGGCCCAAAGTGTGGCAATAAATATCCCACAAATAGATGGTACAAATAGATCAGGCTCAGTATGGCCTAATTATAGACTCTTACATTTTAGCTTGAATTGATTTATTTGATTAAAGTTCGCAAGATTACTGTGTATGCCATTAGCAATGGCAAATGTTATGTAAAAAATTACACAAAATAGTTTATTTAAAAAATTAGTTTTAATCTGAATCAGTTGGTAAAATGTGAATCAGAATCAGTTGGTAAAATGTGCATTCCATGCAAACAACATTAGAATCAGAATGAGGGGTCTGCAGAGATCACAGTCTCCTAGAGCTCAACTACTGTGCATAGTGGCATGACTACCGTGACTTTCTCTTTGGTCGTACTTAAATGCACAGAGGATGTATTAACCACACATCTTCTAGCAATGCACTCAACTGGCAGAAATGATGCTGGGTATGACGTGTCTGTTCCCTGCAAGCCCCAAACTTCTATTGGCTTTCCATAAAAATGTCTGTCCGGATGGAGATGAAGCCATGTTTACATGATAGACGCGACGATACACAACTCTTCCAAGACTGCCATTCATAACATCCCTGTTAAATCTGCCGTGAAATATCTTGGTGTTCACATCACCAAAGACAATAAATCACTGGAAAAACTAAACTGTTGGAATATTTTAGATAAATGTAAACTTAACTTAAATTTGTGGTCTCAACGTGACATATCAATTTTTGGTCGAACTTTCCTTACAAAAATGGAATGTCTCTCAAGATTATCTATCCAGCTTATTCCATATCCCTTCCTAAACATGCAATTAAAGCTATAAATCAAATTAACTTCAACTTTATCTGGAAAGACAAGACACACTACATTAGGAAAGGAGCAATGGTTAAAGAGTATAATGATGGAGGTCTTAAAGCAATAGACTTTGATTTTAGACGGAATGATTAAAATGAATTGGCTTCCTCAGCCTCTGATCATAATGTCATGCAACCTACTCCTAAACCATGTCCAGGTAAAACTTCCCTCTCTGTTACTCAACGGTCAGTCTGTTATTGATAAAAAGCTGACAAACAATGTCATACGTAGTTTGTTTGTCAAGGAATTTCATCCCGATACATCCCACAGAAACCTTATGTCCAAGCATTTTCCAAAAGAGAAAGTGGGAAAACTGTGGAATAAATATCTACAGTTTCCTGTTGCTCCAAAGGTTAAAGAAGTCCATTTCATAATAATCACTGACATTTATCCTTCCAAGCAATTTCTGAGGCTCCATTTTGGTTTTTGAAGAAAAGGATTGCACCTTCTGTGAATGTGAAATTGAGACTGTTGGTCACCTCTTTTACGATTGTATGTACATGAAAGTTTTCTGGGAAGATTTCTGCTTCTGGTGTTCATCTAAATTTGATTCTCCTTCTCATCTGGACAAAGAGAATGTTTTGTTTGTAATAGAAATGACAGATAACCTGCAGGTCCTAGCCTTTAATATGTTACTCATGATGGGGGAATTTTACATTCACAAAAACAAATACATGAGGACCAAGCCAAACTTCAACGTTATTCTTAAAGAACTTTGTTTGTATTTTCAGTCTTAAATTTATATTTATGAAGAAGAAAAATGGTATAAAATTATACACTTTTGTAAATGACCATAAACTCAATGTAAACCCCTAGCTATTATTATTTTATGTTTATTTTATTTATTTGTTTATTTATTTATATGTTTGTTACCCTTGTTTTATTTTTATTTATTTTTTACATTCTATGTCTCATTTTTTTACAGTCATAATGTCACCAACTGCTGTGTATCTGTGTTTTATGTTTGAATTACTCTGTATTGTTACACGGAATTAGACTTAGACTTCTTTATTTGTCATTTTGTATGCACAGGGTGCATACAGAACGAAATTGCGTTACATACAGCTTATGAACGTTGCATTGATATTTCAAATGGCACGAGTTATAGAAAAATACAAAAAGTGCAGCAGTGGTCAAAGTGTGAACAGTGCAGAGGATAAGAGACAGTGTGCAAGTTGCAGTGGTTCAGTGCAAAATGGCATTTGTGCAAAAAATGCGTTATTGAAAAATACAATGAGATGAACAATTTAAAGGGCTAAAAGTTAAAAGTTCAGCAGCATTTGATGCCCGATAATGTGCAATAGGTGCAGAGTTCGGGTTGTGGATCAAAGGTTCAACAGTCTGATGGCAGTGGGGAAGAAGCTGTTGCACAACCTGGTGGATCTGCAGCGGATGCTGCGGAACCTCTTTCCAGAGGGCAGCAGGGAGAACAGTCCATGGTGGGGGTGTGAGGGGTCTTTGATGATATTACGGGCTCGGGACACACAGCGCTGTGATGAAATGTCCTTAATGGAGGGAAGAGGAGCCCCAATGATTCCTTCCGCTGTCCTCACCACCCTCCTCACATTCTTCCAGTCAGAAGCTCTGCAGCCTCCACACCACAGAGAGAGACAGCTGGTCAGAATGCTCTCTATGGTGCTTCTGTAGAAGGTTGTGAGGATGGGCGGGGGCAGGCGGGCTCTCCTCATCCTCCGCAGAAAGTACAAGCGCTTCTGTGCCCTCTTCACTAGAGATGAAGTGTTTACAGTCCAGGTGAGGTTGTCCGTGATGTGCACCCCCAGGAACTTTGTGCTGCTGACCACCTCCACAGCTGAGCTGTTGATGAGCAGTGGAGCATGGTGGGGGCGGTTTTTCCTGAAGTCGACGATGATCTCCTTCGTCTTCTCCACGTTCAGGATCAGACTGTTTTCACTGCACCAGCCCACCAGCTGCTCCACCTCCTCTCTGTAGTCCCGGTCGTTGTCGTCCCTGATGAGGCCCACCACCGTGGTGTCGTCCGCAAACTTCACGATGTGATTGGTGGTGAACCTGGGGACGCAGTCATATGTCATCAGGGTGAACAGCAGGGGGCTCAGGACGCAGCCCTGAGGGGAGCCCGTGCTGAGGGTGATGACATCAGAGGTGTTCTGACCGACCCGGACCGACTGAGGTCTGTTGGTGAGGAAGTCCAGCAGCCAGTTTCGAAGGGGTGTGTTGAAGCCCAGATGTTCCAGCTTTCCCACCAGGTGCTGTGGGATGATGGTGTTAAACGCTGAACTGAAGTCCAGGAACAGCATCCACACGTGGGTGTTCTTCTCCTCCAGGTGGGCCAGGCTCAGGTGAAGAGCAGAGGAGATGGCGTCCTCAGTGGAGCGGTTTCGCCGGTAGGCAAACTGGAACGGGTCGAGTGTTGGGGGGAGACTGGAGACGATGTGTTCCTTTACCAGCCTTTCAAAGCACTTCATCATGATGGGAGTCAGTGCGACGGGCCGGTAGTCGTTGTAGCAGGTGACTTGAGGTTTCTTTGGCACTGGGATGATGGAGGCAGACTTGAAGCATGCTGGCACTGTGGCTTGCTCCAGCGAGGTGTTAAAAATGTCCGTGAGGACACCAGCTAGCTGACCTGCACACTCCTTGAGCACCCGCCCAGGTATGTTGTCGGGACCTGGGGCCTTCCGCGGGTTGACCCTCCTCAGAGTCTTCCACACGTCGGCTGTGTCAAGGCAGAGAACCTCCTCTTCCTGATGTGGGACAGCCTTCACTGCTGGAGTGCGATTTAGTGCCTCAAACCTCCCAAAGAAGTTATTTAGTCCGTTTAGGAAGTCAGCATCAACTTCATCCACCGGGGCAGGGGGCGTGTTGTAGTCTGTGATCGCCCGTATGCCTTGCCACATGCTCCTGGTGTTGTTGGCGTCGTGGAACAGATGCTGGATTTTCTGGTTATGGTTCCGCTTTGCTAACCTGATGGCACGGTTCAGGGTGGCTCTAGCTGTCCTCAGTGCCTCCTTGTCACCAGACTTGAAGGCTGAGTTCCGTGCTTTTAGCGCGTGGCGGACCTCCTCAGTCATCCAGGGCCGTTGGTTGGCTCGGGTGGTGATGGTCTTTGTTGTGCTGACGTCCTCGATGCAGTGGTTGATGTAGGCTGAAACAGTCATGGCGTACTCATCAACATTGATCTTGTTGTCATATGTTGCTGCTGATTTGAACATGTCCCATTCAGAGCATTCAAAGCAGTCCTGGAGTGCATCCATGGCCCCCTCCGTCCAGACCCTCACCTGCTTCACTGTAGGTTTTGCTCTGATCAGCAGGGGTCTGTATGCAGGAATTAGCATCACAGAAAGGTGGTCTGAGGAGCCGATGTGGGGGCGGGGGGCTGCTCTGAATGCGTCTTTTATGTTTGTATAAACTAAGTCCAGAGTGTTCTCTCCACGAGTAGCAAAATCCACGTGTTGATAAAAATGAGGGAGAACAGTTTTCATATTCGCCTGATTAAAATCTCCAGCAATGATGAAAACGCCCTCTGTGTGTGTAGATTGCAGCTCAGAGACAGTCCGATAGAGAACACTCATGGCCTCCTTTGTATCAGCGCTGGGGGGGACATACACCGCTGTGATGGTAACAACAGTGAACTCTCTGGGCAGGTAAAAGGGTCTGCAGCTAACAGTCAGAAGCTCTATGTCCGGAGAGCAAAAACTTGTGACTATTCTAGCATTTTTACACCAGTTGTTATTGATGTAAACACAGAGTCCGCCTCCTCGGCTCTTACCGCTGAGTTCTTTGTTTCTGTCGGCGCGGAAAGTAGCTAGCCCCTCCAGGCTAATGCGTTGTCCGGGGTTGATGATGTGAGCCACGTCTCTGTCAGAATGAGAGCGCAACAGTCCCTAAACTCCCTCTTTGCTGAGAGCTCGGGTTGAAGATGGTCAGTTTTGTTATCCAGTGAACGTACGTTGGAGAGCAGGATGGATGGAAGCGATGGTCTGTGGGGGTTAGCCTTTAGCTTGGCTGCTAAACCTCCGCGACAGCCGCGTTTCCTCGGCCGGCTGCACCGCTTTCGCTTGGCTCTCCTCCAGCGTGAGCCGCTCGACGGGTCCGCTGCATCGCAGGCCTCCGGGGCTTGATCCCGGAGCACTCCGGAGTCACGTAAACAGTCGAGCGTAGTGGTGGTTACAAGTCCAAATACACTGCATGATCGTAACTCCAGCAGGCGCTGGCGGTCCAGTGATGATCTGCTAGGTAGATAAGCAGTTTGCAGCGGGTTTGGCGGTATATTTTTATGAAAATCTCCGCAAGTTGGTCGGAGCTGTATGCCAGCCGCTGCCGCCAGGGGCGCCGCCATTTTGAAAGCCAATTTTGAATTGCCAATAAAGCAAAAAAAAAACAAAAAAACATCATAGACGCGAGCTGTTCTCGCGAGTCCTTCCGTATAACAATGACCTCGTATGTGATTGGAGGAGCCTGACGAGCCTTCGACTGCTTGTCCAATCACGTGTGAGCTTATGGGCAAGCAGACATGTTTGTCAGAAGAACTTTATCTCCAGTCCCTTTGATTGGATTTTGCTGGTACATGATCAATGGCTGGACGACGTCTCGCGTTCAACTCGCCTTCAACTCCTCTTGGACGCGATCCACAACTTTCAGCCAGTCCGCAGACTGACGAGAAGAAACTGCTGATCGCTGTCAGTGGACTGACGAACTCAAAGAAGAGAAGCTAGCGGTAAATATATGTTCGATTACTGCTCGCTAAGCTAAAAGCAGCCTAGCTAGCTATGCTAAAAGCAGCCTAGCCTAAAGCTACGGCTAATAGTAGCCTTGCAAGAACAAGCTTTATTAAAGTGTATTTTTTGTGATTCACAGGAAGCAGTAGGCCGTCTTCACAACTCGGAGACAAATTGCAGGCGCTATGAACAGGAGCAAGGGTAAGATTTAAAGAATATGCTTTCATTCTGCGGTAAAAGCAAATAGATACGGATAGATACCGATCATAACTGTACATTTTGTTTTCACAGACTAATCTCGCCTCATAATGAGGCGGTGACCTCCTATTATTCATACCACTCTCATTTAATTGTTTTCCAGCTGCCTGTAAGATGTATTATGAGACGGTACGCAGGAGCTTCAGATATACGCAGCCAGAGAACACGTTGCGTGCGGAAGCTACCAAGCATTCAGCTCGGAGTCAAGCTAGAGGAAAGAGGTCAAGACTTTATTTGGTGACTATTTTTCAGGTGCATTGATAGATGTGTTGTGTCCATACGCAGTGCATCCCATCGCATAGTGCTGATTCATTTTTTTTTTTTTTACAGCTGCTGGAATCGAGGGAGAGTGTGCTAGCTGATGAGGAAGTGGAACTCTGGAAGTCCGCCACCGTCAACCTCATGTCTGACGAAGAAGATGGCGTCGTTGGCGCATGGATTGTACGGCCGCCGTCATTTCGTAGGCCGGATCTCTCTGAACTCTGTGATAAGCTGCAGTCCCGGTTAGAGGCGACGCCGAAGTACAGAGCCACGCACAGTAGGCGTCTGCACATCGGACCTGCCTTGGAGAGAATGTTGCCAGTTACCTCCAACCCCGAGGAGGCAAACGGACAGTTGACGGAGTTATAATTTTTGGATACGCATGTGTGGGCAGATCCTCGCGTTGTATATAGTTGTGTTTGTTTTAATAAAGCTCTTTCTTTGCATAAACATCTTCCTGGCAAATGTTCATTTCCTGTATAAATTCATTCATGTCCTTGATGTTAGCCTAATAATAGTGTAGTAGTGTAGGATAACATAAATATACAGCATATGAATAAATAAATATATGAATAAATAAATATATATATATATATATATATATATATATATATATATATATATATATATATATATATATATATATATATATATATATATATATATATATATATATATATTTATATATATATATATATATACCGTAAATTCTCTAATATAGGCCCGGGCCTTTATTTCACTCAAGTGCATCGCGGTCCAGGCCTTTATTGGATAGAGGCCAGTATTAGAGACAGGCCTCTATTGCTATTTGAGCAAAACAGACTACCAGTGGAATGAATAAAAATGAGATTTTGTGTCTATTTGAACCTATAAAACACTAGGTTCATTTATTGAAAAAGTACAGTTACCATGTCTCGCTTGGTTTGAAGTAAAAAAAATATATGAAAATCCTCCAATTCTGTTTAATTCTCCTCCTCAGTTTCCTCCTCCTCTTCATCTCTCCCTTTAATCTCCTCATCACTCGCGCTGCTCCTCCTGTTCTGCTGCGTGTCTGTTCTCTTCCTCGCGCAGACGGGCAGCAGCAGGGCTTGTCGTCCAGCTGCGCAGGGCTGTGGTACTTGTATGTTACTTACTACCACAAGTATAATGTTGAGGTATGCCCAGAAAAAACGTTTATAGCCCCGGCCTGTATTAGAGACCGGCCATTATTTACCTCCTCTGACAGCGAGACCGGCCATTATTAGAGACCCGGCCGCTATTGGAATACAGGCCAATATTAGAGAATTTACGGTATATGAATGAATAAATATATGAATGAATAAATATATATAAATATATATATGTAAATTTATATGTAAATATATATATATGCCAACCAATCACGAGCGACTTTACTTGTTTAAAAAGAAGTGGTTCCGTCCAATACTCAGTAAGAAAATTAAAGCCTGGCGTGGCCACGTGTGGCCAGCATTCATATGCTAATTAGGGCCATTAGTACAGCTGATTGCTCTCCCCATACGTCAGAGTCTGTTTCCGACAATTTGTGGCACGACAAACGGCGACAAGCGCGGGTTGCAAATTGTCGTTAACTGACGAAAATCAGGGAGATCTGCGGGAGTTTACGGGGACGAAAATCTCACTTTTCATGCAGTGAGATATCGAGTTTTCATTGGACAGTCTTCCATGATACCTCACTATCCAACACTGCATCTTAGGCACCTTTACAGCTAACTGGCGGGGTGACTTTAAATGTTACCTTGCTGATATAAAACATATCTGCCCCCTGTTTTACTTTTAGAAATTCTAGGAACCAATAGTAAACCTGCAGATTGAAAGCAAAGTGCTCTGTTAGGAAAATAAGGAACAATCAGATCTCTGATAAGGCTTTATATGTGAGAAGGAGGATTTTAAATTCTATTCTGGATCTATGAGGAAGCCAATGAAAAGAGGCTAGGATAGGAGAGATATGATCTCTCTTTTTATTTTTCATCAGAACTCTGGCTGCAGACATGTCTTGGACACACGTGTGAAGAGAGGGGCGGCGCTCTCCACTGACCACTACCTGGTGGTGAGTTGGCTCCGATGTCAGGGGAGGATGTTGGTCAGACATGGTATGCCCAAACGTATTGTGAGGGTCTGGAAAGGAGGGTCCGTCGGATAGTCAGATCTCGGATTCAGGAGGAGCAGAGTGGTTTTTGTCCTGGCCGTGGAACACTGGATCAGCTCTACACCCTCAGCAGGATTCTGGAGGGTGCATGGGAGTTTACCCAACCAGTGTACATGTGTTTTGTGGATCTGGAGAAGGCATTCGACCATGTCCCTCGGGGGGTCCAGTGGGGGGTAATCCAGGAGTATGGAGCACCGGGCCCTTTATTAAGTGCTGTTAGGTCTCTGGACGACCAATGTCAGAGCCTGGTCTGCATTGCCGGCAGTAAGTCGGAATCCTTTCCGGTGAGGGTTGGACTCCACCAAGGTTGCCCTTTGTCACCGATTCTGTTCATAACTTTTATGGGCAGAATTTGTAGATGCAGCCAAGGTGTTTAGGGGATCTGTTTTGGTTGCCTTCGGATTCCATCTCTGTTATATGCAGATGATGTGGTTCTATTGGCTTCATCAGGGCGTGATCTACAGCTCTCACTGGAGCGGTTTGCAGCCGAGTGCGAAGCGGCCGGGATGAGGATCAGTGCCTCCAAATCCAAGACCATGGTCTTCAGCCGGAAAAGGGTAGAGTACTTTCTACGGGTTGGGGAGGATGTACTGCCCCTAATGGAGGAGTCTAAGTATCTCGAGTCTTGTTCTCGAATGAGGGGAAGATGGAACAGGAGATCGATAGCCAGTTTGGTGCATTGTGTGCTGTGAAATGTGCACTTTACTGGTCGGTTGTGGTGAAGAGAGAACTGAACCAAAAAGCAAAGCTCTCGATTTATGGGTTGATTTATATTCCTACCCTCATCTATGGTCAAAAGAACAAGATCCCGGATACAAGCAGCTGAATTAAGTTTTCTCTTTAGAGTGTCTGCGCTCTCCCTTAGAGATAGGGTGAGGAGCTCAGTCATCTGGGGAGGACTCAGAGTAAGAGCCGCTGCTCCTCCACATCGAGAGGAGCCGGTTGAGGTGGCCTCCCTACTGAAGCTGCTACCCCCGCGCCCCGACCCTGGATAAGCGGAAGAAGATGGATGGATGGATGGATGGATGGATGGATGGATGGATCGATCGATCGATCTGGCTGCAGCATTTTGGACCAGCTGAAGACTTTTAACTACAGTTAATGGAGGTTCTGGTAAGACAACGATAGAATAGTCCAGCCTTGAAGCAACAATGTTATTCTTGTTACAGTAGAAATTTCATATGACATGTTGACATTTATTAGCTTGACTGAATGTGTATATATATATGTGTAAGGTTGCCTGGAACAATAACAGTCCAACCCTGGTTTAGGTCTTCGGCTGGAATGCCATCAGGTGTAATAACCCAGTGAAGAAAGATAATTCTTTGTTTCCATGTGTTCACCATACCATACCATACCATACCAACTTTATTTATGAAGCACTTTATACACCGAACAGGACCAAAGTGCTGTACACAATCATAAAATACAATAAAATTATAAAATAGAGAAAAAAACGAGTGTAAAATACATATTAGTATACAAAAAGAATAAAACAAAGCAAAACCTCTCAAATTGTGCCAAAAGCCAAGGAAAAAAGATGAGTCTTAAGAAGGGACTTAAAAACAGCAAGAGAAGAGGCATGTCTTATGCTCAGAGGCAGATCATTCCACAGCTTAGGAGCTGCCACAGAAAAAGCACGGTCTCCTCTGAGCTTGCATTTTGTCTTTGGGACCCTCAGAAGCAACTGATCAGCTGACCTGAGGGAACGGGAGGGTGTATAAGAATGTAACAGCTCAGACAGATAAGAAGGAGCAAGGCCATTAAGAATTTTAAAAACAAATAAAAGAATTTTAAAATTAATCCTAAAATGTACTGGCAGCCAGTGTAAGGAAGCTAAAACAGGGGAAATGTGGTCGAATTTTCGTGTACCTGTTAAAAGACGTGCATCAGCATTTTGAACCCTCTGAAGATGAGAAATATACAAGTCACTGACCCCTGTATAAAGTGAGTTACAGTAATCCAGCTGTGTGGTCACAAATGCATGGATCACTGTTTCGAAATGCTGTCTGGAAAGAATGGGTTTTACTTTTGCTAGCTGCCTTAAGTGGAAAAAGCTGGACTTTATAACGGCCCTGATGTGCGCTTCCATTTTAAGACCAGCATCCATCTTAACCCCTAAATTTGTAATAACCGGCTTAACGTACTGAGCCAAGGAGCCAAGACTGGTTACAGAATCAGCAGTGGATCTGCCAAAGATCATTACGTCCGTCTTGTCCTCATTGAGTTTTAAAAAATTTAGGGCCACCCAGGCCTTCACATCTTCAAGACATAAAAACAGAGACCGAAGAGAGGTGGAGTTTACATTCTTTAGCGGTAAGTATATCTGTGTGTCATCTGCATAGCAGTGAAAGGCAATCCCATGTTTTCTGAAAATAGAGCCGAGCGGAAGAAGGTAAAGTGAGAAAAGGAGCGGGCCTAGAACTGAGCCCTGTGGGACACCACACGACAGTGGAGCAGAGGGGGACCTATGGCCATCAAGACAGACACAAAAAGTACGTTCAGCCAAATATGATCTAAACCAATCTAGAGCTATGTGACCGACGCCCACCCACTGTTCCAGACGGGAAAGTAAAATGACATGATCAACTGTGTCAAAAGCAGATGATAAATCCAACAGCACCAAAACAACAACGTCACCTGAATCAGTTGCTAAAAGTATATCATTAAAAACTTTTAAAAGGGCTGACTCTGTGCTATGAAATGGTTTAAAACCGGACTGAAAAACCTCTAATATATTATGTTCATTAAGATAGGCCATTACCTTCTCAAGAATTTTTGAAATAAAAGGCAATTTAGAGATAGGTCGATAATTTGCCAGAACAGTGGGATCCAAAGCTGGTTTCTTAAGTACAGGCTGCAGAACTGCATGCTTCAGAGCTTTAGGAACAATGCCTGAGGACAAGCTACTATTTACAAGAGCAAGGACAGAAGGACCTATAGCAGAGAAAGCTTCTTTAAATGATTGGGGCGAAATAACATCATCTGGAGAACCAGTTGGCCTTAAGGGATTAACCACCTCCTGCAATAATTGCAAGTTCACACATTCAAAGCTGTGGAAAACACCAGAACAAGGCACCACAACTGAAGGATCATAAGAAGAGGGGATAATCTGGGCCCTAATAGAAGCAACTTTCTCATCAAAACAGTGTAAGAAGTTTTCACATGCAGCAGGTGAGGTCTCCATAAAGCCACTATGTGAATCATTTAGAACAGAGTTAATAATTTTAAATAGGATAGCAGGACTCTGACTATTTGATACAATCAAACCCGACAGGTTTTGGTTGAGAAAATTACTTTGGTGTGCAGTAATATGGGTTGGCTCAGGCGCTAGCAAAGTGACACGAAGCCCACTCACACCAGAAACACAGCAAAACCCCAGACACACTAACATTTTATATAGGCATGCAATATTACTATGCACGTTAAGCTTTAATGTGATTACTGTGTCAGTAATCAAACTGACATAAAAGATGTGGTTCAAGGTTTTCTCAAGGAAAATATGAAAGAAACTGATTGGATCAGCGACAGTATACAAAGTTTTGTAAAATTGTAGAGAAAATTTCCTCCTTAAAAATGCCAGGCAGCAAGGATGCAAAATGTTTGAAGAGGAGGTGTAAAACATGAGCAAGAAAAAAGGAGTGTTGCACTAACTCCACCCACAGTTAGACTGTATAAAAACTTTTGTATCTGAACTTCCCCCAGTCTTTTGTTTCTGCAAACATACTGATCTGCATTGGACATTTAGAGCTGTAAGTACTTGTGCATGGACAGATTGATGCAAATTATCATATGAAAGCTTATTTGTATAAAGTTAACTATTGTTGGGTCATTTGACACATTAATGCATGTACAGAATTGAATGCATATCATTTATTTGGACTATCATTCTATCATCTGTTTCTTTCAAAAAAATGAGCAAAAACTATTTGTCAAGGAATGACGAGCTTCGCAGGGGAGACTACCTAATGTCCAACAATGGACAATGGAAGGCAATTTTCCAGGTAATAAGCTTAGGTGTTATTTGATAATCCGGTTATACATTTCATGGATGAATTGGATTTGCAAAGTCTTTAACAGTGCACTAAAATTTGCATTTGTAGGATGATGGAAACTTTGTCATCTATGGCTGGAAGCCTGTGTGGGCCTCAGATACCCATGGGTCTGATGCAGTCCGCCTGATCATGCAGGAGGATTGTAACCTGGTCATGTACAATGAATGTAGAAGGCCTAAATGGGCCAGCGACACATACAATCCTGGCTCTCATGTTTGCCGTCTTCACCTATCTGATGATGGGAAATTGTGTTTGTATAAAGATGCCACAGAACTGTGGAACTCCACCATGTCCAAAGGGGGAAAGAAATGAAGAAACACAAAAAAATTAATAAAAATCTTACAAGAAATTCCTTGTTTGTTTTTATTTCTTCAAATAATGTTAAAAAAAGATCCTAGAAGCCATCCATAAATCCATCCATTTTTCCATCCTCATTGTTGCCAACTCTTCAGCAAGCAAAGTCACTATTGGCTGTCCTTAATGTTGCTAGAAGTTAGTAGATGAGGTATTTGCCTAATTGGTATAGTTGGTACTTCTTATGTAAATCCTACTATTCATTATATATATATATATATATATATATATATATATATATATATATATATATATATATATACACAGTGGGGCAAAAAAGTATTTAGTCAGCCACCAATAGTGCAAGTTCTCCCATTTAAAAAGATGAGAGAGGCTGGTAATTTTCATCATAGATATACCTCAACTATGAGAGACAAAATGAGAAAAAAAAAATCCAGAAAATCACATTGTTTTTTTGCAACATATGGTGGAAAATAAGTATTTGGTCAGTTACAAACAAGCAAGATTTCTGGCTCTCACAGACCTGTAACTTCTTCTGTAAGAGGCTCCTCTGTCCTCCACTCGATACCTTCATTAATGGCACCTGTTTGAACCCGTTATCAGTATAAAAGACACCTGTCCACAACCTCAAACAGTCACACTCTAAACTCCACCATGGCCAAAACTAGAGAGCTGTCAAAGGACACCCGAAACAAAATTATAGACCTGCACCAGGCTGGGAAGTCTGAATCTGCAATAGGTAAACAGCTTGGTGTGAAGAAATCAACTGTGGGATCAATTATTAGAAAATAGAAAACATACAAGACCACTGATAATCTTCCTCGATCTGGGGCTCCACGCAAGATCTCACCCCGTGGGGTCAAAATGATCACAAGAACGGTGAGTAAAAATCCCAGAACCACACGGGGGGACCTAGTGAATGACCTGCAGAGAGCTGGGACCAAAGTAACAAAGGCCACCATCAGTAACACACTACGCCTCCAGGGACTCAAATCCTGCAGTGCCAGACATGTCCCCCTGCTTAAGCCAGTACATGTCAAGGCCCGTCTCAAGTTTGCTAGAGAGCATTTGGATGATCCAGACGATGACTGGGAGAATATCATATGGTCAGATGAAACCAAAATAGAACTTTTTGGTATAAACTCTACTCGTCGTGTTTGGAGGAGAGAGAATGCTGAGTTGCATCCAAAGAACACCATACCTACAGTGAAGCATGGGGGTGGAAACATCATGCTTTGGGGCTGTTTTTCTGCTAAGGGACCAGGACGACTGATCCGTGTGAAGGAAAGAATGAATGGGGCCATGTATCGTCAAATTTTGAGTGAAAACCTCCTTCCATCAGCAAGGGCATTGAAGATGAAACGTGGCTGGGTCTTTCAGCATGACAATGATCCCAAACACACCGCCCGGGTAACGAAGGAGTGGCTTCGTAAGAAGCATTTCAAGGTCCTGGAGTGGCCTAGCCAGTCTCCAGATCTCAACCCCATAGAAAATCTTTAGAGGGAGTTGAAAGTGTGTGTTGCCCAGCGACAGCCCCAAAACATCAATGCTCTAGAGGAGATCTGCATGGAGGAATGGGCCAAAATACCAGCAACAGTGTGTGAAAACCTTGTGAAGACTTACAGAAAACGTTTGATCTCTGTCATTGCCAACAAAGGGTATATAATAAAGTATTGAGATGAACTTTTGTTATTGACCAAATACTTATTTCCCCCCATATTTTGCAAATAAATTATTTAAAAATCAGACAATGTGATTTTCTGGATTTTTTTTTCTCATTTTGTCTCTCATAGTTGACGTATATCTATGAAGAAAATTACCGGCCTCTCTCATCTTTTTAAGTGGGAGAACTTGCACTGTTGGTGGCTGACTAAATACTTTTTTGCCCCACTGTGTGTATATATATACACTATATTGCCAAAAGTATTTGCTCACCTGCCTTGACTCACATATGAGCTTAAGTGACATCCCGTTCCTAATCCATAGGGTTCAATATGACGTCGGTCCACCCTTTGCAGCTAGAACAGCTTCAACTCTTCTGGGAAGGCTGTCCACAAGGTTTAGGAGTGTGTTTATGGGAATTTTTGACCATTCTTCCAGAAGCGCATTTGTGAGGTCGCACACTGATGTTGGACGAGAAGGCCTGGCTCTCAGTCTCCGCTCTAATTCATCCCAAAGGTGTTCTATCGGGTTGAGGTCAGGACTCTGTGCAGGCCAGTCAAGTTCATCCACACCAGACTCTGTCATCCATGTCTTTATGGACCTTGCTTTGTGCACTGGTGCACAGTCATGTTGGAAGAGGAAGGGGCCAGCTCCAAACTGTTCCCACAAAGTTGGGAGCATGGAATTGTCCAAAATGTCTTGGTATGCTGAAGCATTCAGAGTTCCTTTCCTTGGAACTAAGGGGCCAAGCCCAGCTCCTGAAAAACAACCCCACACCATAATCCCCCCTCCACCAAACTTTACACTTGGCACAATGCAGTCAGACAAGTACCGTTCTCCTGGCAACCGCCAAACCCAGACCCGTCCATCAGATTGCCAGATGGAGAAGCGCGATTCGTCACTCCAGAGAACGCGTCTCCACTGCTCTAGAGTCCAGTGGCGGCGTGCTTTACACCACCGCATCCGACGCTTTGCATTGCACTTGGTGATGTATGGCTTGGATGCAGCTGCTCGACCATGGAAACCCATTCCATGAAGCTCTCTGCGCACTGTTCTTGAGCTAATCTGAAGGCCACATGAAGTTTGGAGGTCTGTAGTGATTGACTCTGCAGAAAGTTGGCGACCTCTTCGCACTATGCGCTTCAGCATCCGCTGACCCTTCTCCGTCAGTTTACGTGGCCTACCACTTCGTGGCTGAGTTGCTGTCGTTCCCAAACACTTCCATTTTCTTATAATACAGCTGACAGTTGACTGTGGAATATTTAGGAGCGAGGAAATTTCACGACTGGATTTGTTGCACAGGTGGCATCCTATCACAGTTCCACGCTGGAATTCACTGAGCTCCTGAGAGCGACCCATTCTTTCACAAATGTTTGTAAAAACAGTCTGCATGCCTAGGTGCTTGAATTTATACACCTGTGGCCATGGAAGTGATTGGAACACCTGATTCCAATAATTTGGATGGGTGAGCAAATACTTTTGGCAATATAGTGTATATATGTGTGTGTGTGTGTGTAATAATTAGGGGCTGCCGAAGTCACTCTGCTGCCCCTGCCGTTTAGAATGCTTTTTCGTTTTCGAGTTGTGGACAGTACTTTGCCGTCAGACCATAAAAACAAAAAAGCAATGTCCTCTGTGTTTTCTCTTTGATTATGGCATAAAATGTGCAGCCTTAAAGAAGAATATGCAAATGCAAATGTAGGATGATTGATTACTAATTTCATTTATGAGTCAAACACTGCAGCCAAATTCTTCAATTTTTAAATTTTACATTTCAAATTGAATTTTGGTATGTACAGTATTTGCTGGGGTGCATTTTGAAAAATAAATCTCAAATGTCTTTTTCTTTTTCATTTTAATTAAGTAAAAGGATGAGCAGTGTTTAAGAAGAAAATGAAAATGCAAACAGGATTATTGATGAGTTAAATAATGCAGCCACATTCTTAAAATGAAAAAGCATTTCTGGAAATGCTTTTTCATTTTAAATATGGTAACGATTTGCTTCCATAAACATCGGTGGTAGTACATGCAAAATGCAAACCGTACAAAAGGTTTCTAAGAAGAAAAGTGAAGGACAGCCGGTAAGGTGATTACAGTTGCTTAATCACATGGACTGACCATGATTATCTGGTTGATTGTTTAATATTATTAAAAGGAAAAAAATACACTTGGTGTTTATTTGTTAAAGCAGAAAATTTTTTGATAAAAATGTTAATTTATTCATTGCTGTTTAATTTCAATATAAAATACTTAATGTTTATTATTCTTTAGGATTAAATTATTTAAATTGGTGGGAATTGATTTTTTTTTTCTTTTCTTGTTGATTTCTCAATGTAATTAGATGTTTCTGTCTCTTTTAAGGGTTTTCACCTGTGTGATTAGAGGAAAATTATGACCACCATAATAAAGATGACTAAAATGAAGACTACTTGAGTGAACGCCAGTTATATTTCACAGAAGAGACTTCCCTTTCAAGTGGGGATTGCACCTCTAAAGGTAAGCTAAACATAAACAGAGAACTTGACAGGTTGTGCTCATCTAGTTGTGACAATCTTTCTTTCTGATAGTTTTGTGATATTTCCAGCAGATGGCGCCATGTTTGTATATGTCTGTTCATTACACCTGATTCTGAGGTCCATTTTAAGAGACAGGTTTATTAAAAACATGAAATCAGGGAAGCTCAGTTTTCCATTTTACCAAGAGAGTCTACTCAACCTTTGTGTCTGTTACCATAGCAACATTCTCCCAAAGCTAACATGGGCCGTTTCTCAATATGTGTTTTTTTGTGTTTTCATGTGGTTGTGAAACGTCATCAGCATCAGCCTTGGCATTGTTCCAATTCACAAAAACACAAGACCGAGAACAGCCTTGTGTGAAGGATCACTGGCTCTGATGGCGATTTTTTTGTTTTATTTGGCAAAATTTTCATTTTATTTGTGTTTATCTGACTGTGTTCATTATTAATCCCCCACTAAATGAAAAAAGTAAGAATTGATTAATATCTAAACACTATTAATAACAGGAAGGGAAATGCAGGTCCAGATGAGCAGAGCATGTGGTGGCGTCATGAGTACGCATCTGTTCCAATTGACTGATATATATGCTGAGTACTCTAAAGGGTTTTATCTGTTACAGTGTAAATGGGTTTGGCTGTAATTTAAGGACAGATTCTAATATATCTGCAGAATGGGGACTATAAATTTGATAGGATTTTAATTTTTTATTGCTGTTTTGCACAATATGCTTAACTATGTATTTTTTGTTGCTGAATTTTAGAGATTTTGCAGATATATTTTTTTATACATACATTGTTTAGATTTAATTATATATTTCTACCACTTTTATAGAATAGAAAATCCCTTTATTGTCCCACAATGGGCAAATTTAAAGCATCAGAAAGATTATTGAAAATGGTCACACAAATGTTAACCTTAGAAAAATGTATAAGAATAACATAATAGGGAAGAGTTATAATATAAACAATACAATTCTGTAAAGTGTTTTAACAATATAAAACTGGAGAATAAATAACCAATATGCAGCTATGGACATTTTTACAATAATGGATATTTGAAAATAGCAGCAACATCAGAGATGTGCAGAATTACAGCAGCATGTTATTTAACTGACTAAAGTTTCTATCATTACATTTGATTTTATTTGTTCCTGCTCCCGGTGGTTGGAACCTTTATTCCAATCTGGATTCTCATCGTTATAGTCTTTGTTCACTTTATAATCAACAATAAATAAATAAACAAACAGTTTTGGAAACTTCAGTTTTCATTCTTTTCCTGCTTTGTGTGTCAACTTGGTAAAACCTGCCGAAACTCTTTCGGTCTCCTTATTTTCACAGACTTCAAAGGATCCAGTCTAGGTAGACCGCGTCCTTGTAGGATGCAGCCCAGGATTTCAAACAGAGATATAGTGTCCTTTGGCTTCGCCTTCCATAAAACCAATCACGCAGTTGTTTTTCCTGATTCATTCAGGAGAGTTCTTTCTAGTTCTGTGTGAATAATGAAAAATATTAGTCACTAGGTCCGTTAGACATTTTAGATGTCAAAAATACAAACATATTTTCATCTGACAAGAATCCAACTAAAGAATAGGTGGCATTAATTCACAGAGAATTAAATATTTATAGGGAAAGGTTTCTCCAACTGTGTATAGATGGACTTTTTATATTCATAAAGGTAAATTTATGAGTGCTACCATTTCACCTCACAATCTATCATATACAATCACAACCTTTTCTGTTCTCACATTAGCAGCATTACACAGATTTGTATTCACATTTATTTAACAGAACTTGATATAGGTGAGGGCGCACTGATATGTAATAACAGTGTTATAGAAACTGCACAGTCAAAGAGCCATTTAGTATTTACAATGTAATGTTAAAGAGAATTAAATGAAGAGGTACTGACGGGGATCAAAAGGTTATCATCCTTTTTATAGAGAGAGTTCACTTAGGCCTAGTTGCTATGTTTGAGTATATACGTACTTTGTGTTTCTGTTAAAAACGGAAACATTTCCAAAGATAAACAGATTGTTTTGCCAAAAGTCATGTGGCATCGACAGATAAAATCAGTCCAGTACCCATGTGCACTGAAGATAAACAATGGTGAATAGTTCCATCTAACATCATCAGATTGTGGCTCTAGTTACAGATTGATAGGGAGCCTGCATGAGATAAGATGTTTACCAAAGAACCTCATTGGCTGAGACACTCTGTGAAATGTCGAAGATCATTTTTTGCGATAATGACGGCTGTCAAAATAATCTTCCCATTTGGCACGAAAGAAATGACAGTTTGTTGAATACTTGTTTCTTTAAATGAAGTCTCTCCCCATGAGGTGATCCACAGGTCCTACCTGTTTGAACAAAGTTTTTATGCTTCAGCGGCGCCTTCTGCCAGGCGTTCTTTGAGCAGTTTTTTAATTCAATTTGATGTTGAACATCTATAAACAAAGGGATTGCTGGCAGCAGCACAGCTGATATTTCTCTCCAGGATGGTGTCACAGCCAAACAGGAACAGACCAGATGAAGCTGAGAAAAAGCAGAGAAATCACATTGTTAGAGATTGAACTAACAAATTCTGTGGGTGGGAGAATAGAGGTAGAACGAAGAAGAATGATGAAATAGTGGTCCCTATGTCCTCCAGCAGCCTAGGCCTTTAGGAGTATAACTATAGAGATAGCTCAGGATAAGGATTGCCCCTCTAACTATAAGCTTTATCAAAAAGGAAAGTTTTAAACCTACACTTAAAAGTAGACAGGGTGTCTCCCTCACGGACTAAAACGGGTACACTGTAAACCTAAATAAGTTAGCAGTACTCAAAAAGTACTGCTAACTTATTCAGGTTTACAGTGTACCATGTTTGAGTTTTAGAACTCTTTTGAGTTCTAAAACTCAAACATTTGCGTATGACAGAGCTGATATGTTTGGAGTTTATTTTAAATGTACATTTAAATTAAATTACATTTGCCAATTAAGCCAACTCAAAACACAGAATGTTCATTCATCTCTCTCATTGAAATAACTCAAGCAAACTTAATCATTTCAAGTATGAAGACACAGGTTTTTATGTTTAATGAACTTAACATTTATTAGTTTTTTCTTTCAATCTTCTCATTAAACATGACTCAAAAACATAGACTTGATACAACTCAAAATCATTTCGTTCCAAACTTATAATATTTGTGGCAACTGATTGCCTGAAACATAATAAGTACTCTTGACTTAAAAGTAAAAAAAATATATATATTATCTAGATTAAGTTTCAGACAATAACTTCAATCTCTAGCTTTCCAAAAAATGTAAAAACAAAACAACTGGTATTCTCATTAGAGGTGAAGTACAACTCTTGCTTAAAGCATTGGCATCGCCAGACCCCATTTACTGGGGCATGTGCCCCAGTATAAATGAGCTGTGCCCCAGTATAAATCTCATGAATATTTGCAACAGTATTACATTTTTTTAATGCATCAATTTAGATAATTCTAACGGAAGGAGACGTATATTTCTACTCAAATGCGCAGCAAGTGTGTTGGTAACTCCAAATTGAGGATGTATTAGCGCCCCCACGTCAGCGCATGTCACTGCATGAACTGCAGGTAAATTAACAAGCTGCTCTCAACTGAGTTGGATGGGACACTGTGCGGCCACGACATTTTTTTGTAATGGTAACGTTTCTTACCTGTCAATTTTATCATTTTCCCAGTGAAACCACATGATTTATAGGCTACTAACTGAAAATTACTGCACTGGTTTGTAGATGGATATCAGGAAATTCCTCACACGAAGCAGAGACAGGGAAGCAGTAAAACAAGATGAGAAAGAGGGAGGTAAGGTCCCGTTTTGAATTAGTGATTTAAGCTAACTAGTTACATTAGGGACGTTATAAGCAATATGATAGATATTTACATAATTATAGATTTACGTTTTTTTAATGTTTGCTGTAGAGAATGAGAATGAAGGTGCTGGAGTAGGAAAGGGAGGAGGAGGCGAGACTGACAGGCAAGAGACAGGAGAGACAGGACCATGAAGGTGATGAGGATGCAACAACCAGCTTCCACAAACAAGAACGGGACATTAGTGACTTAGGGGGAAAGCATGATGGTCCTAAACAAGTGAAGTTGTCCCACTATCCCCAGGACAAATTTGGAGTTAAAAAATGTTCATTTAATTCAAAATGGTTTGAAAGCTTTTCCTTGTTGAAAAAGAAAGCCTTGTCATCAAGGATATGCAGTGTGTTTTCAACTTGCTTGATAACACCATGTTCCCCACACTAATGCAGGTCATCTAGATCTCCCTCACAATCACAATCAACAGCTGTAGTTGTGAAAGGTCATTCAGTGTGTTGAGAAAGCTCCACACTTGGCCGAGGTGCACAATGGGACAAGACAGGCTCCATCATCTTGCTTTTTTATCAGTTGAAAAGGAAGAACTTTCTAAGCTGAGTCACAGTCTAGTGATTGACCGCTTTGCAAAAATGAAAAATAGGAGGTACACTTTAATGCTCATAAAATAAAAGAAAAACTTAGTTTGGGATGAGTTAAAATTTCCCCCGAACTAAAACTCTGAAACCTAGGAATTAATGATTACTTCAGAATGTGTATAAGGACACTTTCTATTTGTCAAATTTGTTGATGTCTTATTTTTTTATAGCTGCAATGTTGAAAATGTTCATGTTTGTTAAAACAAATATGGTCTTATACTCATTAATATCTCAACTGGTAATTTTGGTAGGAATGTATCAGGGTTGGGCAGTGTGCTTGTCTGTATTTATGTATGGAAGGAGGGGCATATGCACTAGGGGGCCAGTGCCCCAGTAAAGCTTTGTGCCTAGCAACGCCCCTGGCTTAAAGTTAGTTTTTGGTAAAACTTGTTCTATTATTCTTCCTCAGAGGTCGCCTTTGTCATTTGTATGATGTTTTTCTTGTATGTGAAGGTTGTGTATAAAGCTGCCGTCTGGTGGTCAATGGTAGTAATCAGAAACTAAACGACCTGCAGTTTTTTCTATGGTTCACTCTCATTTCTTTGTATATATATATATATATGTGTGTGTGTGTGTGTGTGTCATGTGTGGCCATGTCTTTATTTAATACCTGGTGGGGACAATTTCCTAGGAATATGCTACATTTTGGGGACTCATAGGTACTTGTGGGGACCAACAACTGGTCCCCATAAGGAAAGTTTCTGTTCTTGGGGTGGGGGTTAGGTTTAGGACTAAGGTGTGAATTGAGTTTAGGTTAGGTTTAGGGATAGGTATGTGTCGGTAATGGTTAGGGTTAGGGCAAGGGTCATGGTTAGGCCATATAAATTAGTGGGAAATGAATGGAAGTCAATGGAAGGTCCCCACAAGGATATTGTGACACAACATGGGTGTGTGTGTTTAGGCCTACTTATTCATAGTGTGTGTGTAAGTGCATGAGACAGAGAGGAGAATTTGTACATTCACATGTTTAAATATATCTGAATTTGATTGACTTATTTAGTTCTTTAAAAACAAAAAAGCAAAAACAAGTAATAAATTAATGTTTAATCCACATAGTTTTAAGAGTTAATTATGTTAATGAACAGTTATTTAACCTGCAAAAAGGTTACTGTTAATCAAAAATGGCAAGTTTAAGTAACTTACAAAGAGGGAGCAGGCTATTGGCACTCATTTTTACATAAGTATAAATTCTAAGAGGATTCTAAGTTCACTCTACTTATTTTAATTATTTTGAGCATTTGGGTTTACAGTGTAGTTGGTTCCACAGTAGAGGAGCCTGATGTAAAAAAAAATCAGACCGACGTTCTACTTTTAGAAATTCTAGGAACCACTAGTAAACTTGCAGATTGAGAGCGAAGTGCTCTGTTAGGAACATAAGGAACAATCATATCTATGATATAAGATGGAGCTTGGTCATTTAAGTTATCATGATGGGTCTGATATTTTTTGCCCACATGCAGAAACACTCACAGAGAGATAGTCAAAGTATGAAAGTTTATTTTTCTGATTCATGAACAAAGTGAATTGAAAAACAGGTTAACAGGTTATCTCAGCTTGGGGCGTACAGCGACCAGGAAACCTGGAGCGTCTACACAAAGGAGAGAGTAATTGGTGAGTTCAAGGGTGGTGGGAAAAAATGCAGATGAATGAAGCAAGGACTCAATGTTTGAGTTAGAAGGAGGCCAGGGGTTCCTGTTTGTGGAGGCCTTGGCTGGTTGTAGGTGGAGATGTCGTTGGAGGGTGTACAGGTTGGCTTATGGTGGCATAGAGGAGCAGCGGAGCAGACTCAACTGGAAAAACTTGAAGAGGTTGGTGTTCAGAAAAGGTGAGCAGTGTAACTCTCAGCGTCTTGAGAGGATTTCTTACTGAGCTGGAAGGACTTGAAAAATCCCAGTGGATCTGTAGATTTCCTGTCAAAGATTCACAAAACAAGTGTAAGAGCATGAATTCACTGGTTAAGCTCAAAGTTTCACTAAGCAAAGGCTCAGAGGGGCTTGAGTACCCAAAACAGGCAAACACTCTGGTGAAGAGGGGGTGACAGTCAGCTGTTCAAATACTCCTCGGAGTTGATGGCAAATTCACTGCAGGTGTGGGTAATTGAGACAAGTAGGGAAGCCCTCCAGGACAGAAGTGAGCCAATGGCACCATCTGGTGGATGAACAGTGAAACTGAAAAAGAAACACAAAGCTGCCCCCACAAACTGGAACCACAACATGAGGCTTTATATGTGAGAAGGAGGATTTTAAATTCTATTCTATATTTAACAGGAAGCCAATGAAAAGAAGTGTCTTCACCCGAGTGTCTTGGACACTCGGGTGAAGTGAGGGGTGGAGCTCTCCAGCGACCACTACCTAGTGGGAGTTGGCTCCCATGGTGGGGGAGGATGCCAGTCAGACCTTGTATGCCCAAATGTATTGACAGGGTCTGGGAAAGTTACAGCCTTAGACACCATAGGGCTCTGGCTGTTGTGGGGCTGTGTTGGTTAACGCAGCTCTGCAACATTGCGTGGACATCCGGGGCAGTTCCCCTGGATTGGCAGACTGGGGTGGTGGTCCCTCTATTTAAAAAAGGGGACCGGGGGGTGTGTTCCAACTAAAGAGGAATCACACTCTTAAGCCTCCCTGGTAAGGTATATTCCGGGTTTCTGGAAACGAGGGTCGGATAGTCGAATCTCAGATTTAGGAAGGGCAGTGTGGTTTTCGTCCTGGCCGTGGAACACTGGATCAGCTCTAAACCCTAAGCAGGATTCTGGAGGGTGCATGGGAGTTTGCCCAACCAGTGTACATGTGTTTTGTGGATCTGGAGAAGGCATTCGGGGGGTCCTGTGGGGGTACTCCGGGAGGATGGAGTGACAGGACCTTTAATAAGGACTGTTAGGTCTCTGTACAACTGATGTCAGAGCGTAGTCTGCATTGCCGGCAGTAAGTCGGACTCGTTTCTGGTGAGGGTTGGACTCAGCCAAGGTTGCCCTTTTTCACCGATTCTGTTCATAGATTAGATTAGATTAGATTAGATTAGATTCAACTTAATTGTCATTACACATGTACAGGTACAAGGCAACAAAATGCAGTTTGGGTCTAACCAGAAGTGCAATAGCAGCAAGTGCAGGATAAATCATGGTTCCATAAATACAGGACATGGGTTTTCTACTGAATGAGTATAGAGATAAATACTATTATAAATAATTAATATAATATATGGATCACTAGTGTTATGAACTAAATTTACAGCTGAATATGTAACAAATATAATATACAGGTGGATATTACTATAAAAAAGACAGTTATGTACAATAGCATAATATACATATGGGTTTTACTATAAAATGAATAATGTTTGGACAGAAGCTTTCTAAATTAAAGTGCAGTGGAAGGTAATTGCATATTACAGTTAAAGTACGTTATTGCAAATGTATATGTAAACAATTGGTACTGTGATTAAACAGTCGGCAGTGCAAATATAAGCAGTCGGCAGTGCAAATCAATAATCAGTCAAAGAGAGTAGTGCAAGATGCATATAAAGAGTTGTTACAATAGTAACAGTCAGGAGTGTAGGTGAACATTACAGTCTTGTAAAAAAACAGAATAGCAAAATGGTGGTAGACGTGAGGAAGGAGAGTAGAGTCCATCCGTGAGGGTTAGAGTTCAATAAAGAGACAGCTCTGGGGAAAAATCTGTTCTTTAGTCTGCTGGTTCTGGTCCGGAGGCACCTGAAACGCCTGCCAGAGGGTAGGAGAGAAAACAGTCTGTGGGCTGGGTGGGATGAGTCCTTAAGAATGCTGCGGGCTCGATGTAGGCAGTGTTTTTCCTGGATGTGCTCAATTGTGGGTAGTGAAGTTCCAGTGATGTACTTTCGCCACCCGCTGCAGTGCCTTGCGCTCTGCAACAGAACAGCTTCCGTACCACACTGTTACACAGTTGGTTAGAATGCTTTCTGTTGCATAGCAATAGAAGTTCACCAGGATAGTTGAGGGGAGCTCATTCTTCCTCAGTGTTCTCAGGAAGAAGAGGTGCTAGTTAGCCTTCTTGACTAGGCAGGAGGTGTTGGTCGACCAGGACATCCGCTGAGATGTGGGTCCCCAGAAACTTGAAACTGGAGACACGTTCAACAGCTATTCCATTCATGTGGATGGTGTCGTGGGTGCCTGTTGAATCTTTCCTGAAGTCTATGATGAGCTCCTTCATTTTGTTGGTGTTGAGGAGCTGGTTATTTTCAGTGCACCATGTGGCCAAGTGCTCGATCTCCTCCCTATAAGCAGACTCATTGTTGTTGCTGATGAGACCAATCACCGTGGTGTCGTCCGCAAACTTGATGATGGAATTAGACACGTTCACAGGCTTGCAGTCATGGGTGAAGAGGGAGTAGAGAAACTGGTTTAGCACACAGCCCTGTGGTACACCAGTGTTGAGTGTGATGGACGTGGAGCAGTTGGAGCCCTATCGGACATTCTGTGGTCTGTTGGTCAGAAAGTCCAGAATCCAGTTGCACATGGAGGTGTTGATGCCCAGGTCTTGAAGTTTGGCTAATAACTTAGCCGGAATGACAATGTTGAATGCTGAGCTAAAGTCAACAAACACCATGCGTGCATACGTGGTCTTATTGTCCAGATGTGTGAGCACAGATTGCAGTGCCATGGAAACTGCATCCTCTGTGCTCCTATTGCTGCGGTATGCAAACTGGTGTGAGTCCAATGTGGATGGTACCAAGTCTTTCAGGTGTGCCAGGACCAGCCACTCAAAGCACTTCATTATGATTTGTGTGAGTGCTACAGGTCGGTAGTCGTTAAGGCACCTTGGGCTGGAGTTTTTTGGCACTGGCACAATGGAAGTACATTTGAAGCCTGTTGATACAGCTGCTTGGGCAAGAGATAGGTTGAAAATGTCCGTAAAAACCCCATAACTTTTATGGACAGAATTTCTAGGTGCAGCCAAGGTGTTGAGGGGATCAGTTTTGGTGGCCTTAGGATTGCATCTCTGTTATTCACAGATGATGTGGTCCTATTAGGTTCATCAGGGCGTGATCTACAGCTCTCATTGGAGTGGGTCGAAGCCGAGTGTGAAGCGGCCGGGATGAGCATCAGTGCCTCCAAATCCAAATCTTCAGCCGGAAAAGGGTAGAGTGCCTTCTCCGAGTTGGGGAGGATGTACTGCCCCTAATGGAGGAGTTTAAGCATCTTGGGGTTTTGTTCACGAATGAGGGGAAGATGGAACAGGAGATCGATAGGCAGATTGGTGCGGCATCAGCTGTGAAGCGTGCACTGTACCGGTCTGTTGTGGTGAAGAGAGAGCGGAGCCAAAAAGCAAAGCTCTTGATTTACCTGTCGATCTATGTTCCTACCCTCATCTATGGTCATGAGCTTTGGGTCAGGACCAAAAGAACCAGATCCCGGATACAAGCAGCTGAATTGAGTTTTCTCCATTGTGTGTCTGGGCTCTCCCTCAGAGATAAGGTGAGGAACTCAGTCATCTGGGGAGGACTCAGGTTAGAGCAGCTGCTCCTCCACATCGAGAGGAGCCGGTTGAGGTGGCTCGGGCATCTGATTTAGGATGCCTCCTGGATGTCTCCCTGGTGAGGTGTTCCAGGCACGTCCCACCGGAAGGAGGCCGAGGGGGAGATCCAGGACATGCTGGAGGGACTATGTTTCTCGGCTGGCCGAGGAACATAGCGGGTTTGACAGACTGTACCCCTGAGGTCAAGGAGAATGTGAGTGCGATCAGAGATCGTTATACTTGCAAACACATTTTGGTGAAGAGCAGGCAAGTAGGTGAAGAAGACTGAGAACTGTTTCGCGGAGGTAAGACCTTTTAGATGAAGACTGGAGATGAACTGAGGTTCACTGGTTGCCTGGAACAATAACAGTCCAACCCTGCTTTAGGTCTTTGGCTGGAATGCCATCAGGAGTAAAAATCCAGCGAAGAAAGATAACTCTTTGTTTCCATGTGTTGACATTTTGGTTGAGAAAAATTCTTTGGTGTGCAGTAATACGGGTTGGCTCAGGCGCTAGCAAAGTGATAGCAAGCCCACTCACCAGAAAAATACAGGTGGCAAGGATGCAAAATGTTTGAAGAAGAGGTATAAAATATGAGCAAGAAAAAAGGAGTGTTGCACTACTGTAACTCCACCCACAGTTAAACAGTATAAAAATGTTTATCTCTGAAGTTTGCCCAGTCTTGTTTCTGCAAACTTACTGATCTGCATTGGACATTTAGAGCTGTAAGTACTTGTGCATTGACAGATTAATGAAACTTATCATATGAAAGCTTATTTGTATAAAGTTAACTATTGTTGGGTCATTTGCCACATTCATGCATGTACAGAATTGAATGCATAAAATTTACTTTGGACTATCATTCTACCACTGTTTCAGAACAATGAGCAAAAACTATTTGTCAAGGAATGACGAGCTTCGCAGGGGAGACTACCTAATGTCCAACAATGGACAATGGAAGGCAATTTTCCAGGTAATAAGCTTGGGTGTAATTTGATAATCCGGTTATACATTTCATGGACCAATTTGATTTGCAAAGTCTTTAACAGTGCACTAAAATTTGCACTTGTAGGGTGATGGAAACTTTGTCATCTATGGCTGGAAGCCTGTGTGGGCCTCAGATACCTGTGGGTCTGATGCAGTCCGTCTGGTCATGCAGGAGGATTGTAACCTGGTCATGTACAATCAATCTAACAGGCCTAAATGGGCCAGCGACACATACACTCCTGGCTCTCATGTTTGCCGTCTTCACCTATCTGATGATGGGATATTGCAGTTGCATAAGGATGCCACAGAATTGTGGAACTCCACCATGTCCAGAGGGGAGAAGAAATGAAGAAACACAGAAAATAAATAAAAATCTTACAAGAAATTCCTTGTTTGTTTTTATTTGTTTAAATATTGTTAAAAAAAAGATCATAGAAGCCATTCATCCATCCATTTTTCCATCCATTTGTCCATCCTCATTGTTGCCAACTCTTCAGCAAGCAAAGTCATTATTGGCTGTCCTTAATGTTGCTAGAAGTTAGTAGATGAGGTATTTGCCTAATTGGTATAGTTGGTACTTCTTTAATCCAGCTGTAAGAAAGAGAATCATCATCATCTGCAAGGCAGAAAGTACCTAAAATACCATGAATACATTTAAAACTAAAAATCAAATTAAGTACTCAACAAAATTACATTCCTCTGATAGCAGGGTGCATGACTATGTGGAAGTACTCTAAAAGAGGGGAGGCTTCTTTTTTTATTAAAGGGTTGGGGCTTCTGTGGAAAATTATGACCTATGCTATTTTCTGTTTTGGTAAATCGGCCATTCTGTTGAATATTTGTTTTTGTCAGAGAAGAGTGAAGTGGGATAGGAAGTTGACTCCACCAGATAAATGCTTTCTGGGATATCTTGGAAACCAGTGAGCAGTTAAAGGTTTAACCAAACTATCACCCACTGACCCAATGAGACAGTCATTGGCAGCCATTAGTTTTTAGCCACCCCTCAGTAGACAGCGGTTATTGCCTGGATAACTCTAAAAACCTAAAACACTGGTTTAAAAGATGCGTATTTGATTTATTAAGGATAATGTTTAATTTTGTAATGATTTGTATAACCAGAGAACAACACCATTGCTGAGTTCCATACTTTCACAAATAAAGCTTGATTTTCTTAAAGGTCCCATTATGCTACATTTGCAAGTAAAACAAACATGATCAATGAGGCCTCCAGAGCATGGTGTTGCCTTTATTCTGGAAAATTCCTTTAAAATTAGGCAGATGGCTTTTACCAAAAAATTATGAGCAAACATAAGCTAGGAGATGGAGATAGGCAAATGAAAGGGAAACAACTGTGAATTTCATAAACAGGCTTCAGGACACATATTACTGATACAACGTGCTTATAATGTTAATTTTGCATGATATGGGGAATTTAAGATTGAATGCCAGAATATTAATGTGAACTCACTGGTTTGATGTAGGAATAGATCTTACGGGTAATAATTTCCTCAAAATCAGCCCAGTGGATTAGTTTCACTTCAAAGGCTTGTGCATAGACAGTGTGTCCTATTAAGCTGTGGTAGTAGGTAATGATATAGTCATGTGTTTTCTGTTTGACTATATCAAAGGTAAATAATTAACCTGCTATCTGATCAGTTTTAGATTCTGTTTCACACTTCACACTAACATTTCTCTATCACCAAAATTACATAAGAATCTGCTACACTGTCATTTATTTTTATATGATCTCTGATCTGATTTTACTCTCATTTATTTTTCTCATTTATCTCATTTACAATTTTGAGGGGTTTAAAGAGGATTCTTGTGAAAAAATATGAATGAAAAGTCAAAAAGTATGGGTTAACAGTGTTTGTATTTATTCAATACATTGTGGTGTTAAAAAGTTACCACTGAAGTGAATTTTTTTAAAGTGCAGAATGACACAAAGAATAATATGAGTGAACTTAAACCTTAACAGTTTCTGACATGAAGATTGAACCCAAGTAAAAGCAGGAAGGGACAAACAACCTGAGCATTAAGATGGCAAACAGGAAGAGGAGCAGAATGTTGCAAAACTTTCAGGCTGATTCAAAAACAACAGCAAACTGTAGAGATACAAAATTAATTGGTTGATGTGTTTCTTTTTGTGTGCGGAATTTTCTTTAATGAAACTCTTTAATTACTGACTAACAATTTAAGGCCATAATTAATTTTTTCCTTTATGCGTTGAACTAGAAGGATTTGCTTCTGCTGATAAAAAAGTAATTTACTTTAAAGGAAAATTCCGGTTTTTAACACTTTTAGCCCATTTTCTGTAGTGTCCAGGGTGAAATCGAATGATCGACACCAAAATTTTGACGATTGGTCCTGTCTCTGCTATTTGGCTCATGCAGAATCCCCCCCTGGCTGCTTCAGAATGGCTTCCATAGTGCATGTCCGATAATGTCCTTAAAACAACCTTAAACGTTCTTTTTTTAAAATATGATACTCACCGGGTCGTCAGCGCTGTTCAATGACGTTCCAAAAAAAGTTTCCTGAAGAAAAACCGTTCCTGTCTTGTTTTATTTAGCATTTTGTAAATCCCAGAACTATTTTTTCCGATACATCAAAACCACTTATAAACTTCCGCTTCCCGTTCGAATCTGAAGCGTTGCACACTCCAGACCACTAGTTGGCGACGGTATCCTCTACCGTCAAACACAAAGTCCAATATGTCCTCCTCAAGAATCCACCTTTCGTATTCCATTTTCAGAGTTTTTTAAAGTGTTTAACAGAGACATTAGCACCTCGACGTCGGAGTACACAGAGTGAAGCAGAAACACTTGGGCCTTGCGAAAAGACTACAACTAAGCGTAAACAGGCCCAATTTCCGTTTCCGGTGGCGGAGGGATATTGACTATTCCAACAGAACTCAATGGGATTTACAAAATGCTAAATAAAACACTACAGGAACGTTTTTTCTTTACGAAACTTTTTTTGGAACGTCATTAAACAGCGCTGACGACCCGGTGAGTAGCATATTTTAAAAAAAGAACGTTTAAGGTTATTTTAAGGACATTATTGGACATGCACTATGGAAGCCATTCTGAAGCAGCCAGGGGGGGATTCTGCATGAGCCAAAAAGCAGAGACAGGACCAATTGTCAAAATTTTGGTGTCGATCATTCGATTTCATCCTGGACACTACAGAAAATGGGCTAAAAGAGTTAAAAACCGGAATTTTCCTTTAACTTTTTTTAATAAGAACTTTATGTGGATCTTTTTCACCTATGCATAGCACCAAGAACTGTAGAGAATTGATCGTTGTTTTTAAATGTCAATCCTTTTGGGGGTATCTAGGGTAAGACCACCCCTTACTTGACCTCTGCACATCACTATTTCAAAGGAAATTTAGCACTTTAATTCATTATATCTGACCTTATGAATTTTTCTACAAAGCTGAAATATGACTAAAGTTTAGACTTGAAAAGGTCTCAAACACAGTTTTAAGTCAAATGTTCTTGTAAATGTATAAAATAGCAAAGTAGAGGCCTTTGCTCCTTTACATGTATGTGGATGAGCTTTTTGTTTTACAAAGCACTTAAAGAACAAGAATCACTAGCAGCTGACTGGTTTTGGTTTTTCTCTTAGACTCACTAAAGTCCAGAACATGGAAGATCAAGCTCTAAAGAAGAACAAAGGTGAAAATCCAGGGTCCAACTGTCTGTCTATGAGGAGTGAGCGCTCCAAAGAAAGACCTCCAGTATTCAGTAATGAACCTGGATCCTTAGAGACAGAGTAAGAAATCAGTTTCTGATTTATGTGATTCTGCAAAAACCAATCAAAGTTGAAGCTTTCATTTTAAACTGACGCAGGGAGACTAAAACTTACTTATTTTAGCTTTGTTTAGTTAAGAGAGCACATCAAACTTTGAGGGCAAATATAATGAATGTCATTTGCGTCTTTGGAGACCTCTACCAGTTTCCAGGTTCCATTAAAGTCTAATGTTCGATGGAGTAGGAGCAATAGCAAATATGTTTGGAAAATTATAGAAGGGCAAGAACTTCCTGCTCACACCTTCAAAATCAACCCAGCACAGCATTTATTTCAGGCCAGGTACTGACAAAGGGTCAAATGCTAGACTGCAGTCTAAAGTCTGAAAAAGCTCTAATTGCTTTTTTTTTTTCTCCTTTTAAATATGATTTCCACAAAGGTCTGCATTACAGAAAATACCATTATGTCCAAGACAGACTTTGGGGCTTATTTGCTAAATTAAGTTAAACATTAATCTTCTTTCATTCATCTTAAGCTATAGTTAACAAATATACCTGCACTAATTAACAATGAACTTAGAAACATACAGCTGTATTAAAATGCATTACAACTGCCCTGTATACCAGGAGATAATTGGTGATTACAATACTATTGTAACTAGTCCAGTACAATGGGGTCATTGTACTGAACAAGAGACTGCGTCTGTTAATTATATATCAGAACAGTAAAACTAAAGAGTGAACTCAGAAACAAAGTCCAAAGAATCATCACAAAGTCAGATTTAGTTGACCCAAATTTGTATAAGGAAAAAAAAAACTGAAAACGAAATAACTTGTTTTTTCCTGCAGCTACAGCAAACACAGGAAAATGGCAAATTTCCAGCTAATATGAATTCTGCCAACATTAGTCTCCTCAAAGATCCTATGTTTCCGACCAGCTATCATCCCATATCCTTAATTAATGTGGATATTAGAATAACCTGTAAAGCTTTAGCAAAACGATTAGATAAAGTCACTCTTCTCATAATCCACCCAGATCAAACTGGTTTCATTAAAGGAAGGCAGTCAGCCGCTAACACACGCAGACTGCTGAATTTAATAGATTATTCCTAAAGTAAAAATATAAAATCTTACTTATTGTCTTTAGACGCAGAAAAGGCATTTGATAGAGTAAACTGGAAATTTGTATTCGCTACTCCACATAAATTTGGTGAAGGCAATTTCTTTATAAATTGGTTAAAAATCTTATACAGCTTCCCAACAGCCTGTGTCAAGACAAATAATTAAACATCTTCCAGCTTTTGTCTCCAGAGGGGCACCAGGCAGGGATGCCCGCTCTCTCCCTCACTTTTTGCTATTTCTATTGAGCCTCTAGCTACAACAATCAGACAAACTAATGCGATTAAAAGTATAAAATGCATGAAAATAGAGCATAAAATTTGTCTTTCTGCAGATTATTACTTTATCTCCAGCACTCAAACATTTCCCTTTCTCAAGTAATTAGATTACTAGAATCTTTCTCAAAATCTCAGATTACTCTATAAATTGGTCTAAATACCAATTAATTGCTCTCTACACAATCCTCTAGGTTTACAACTGCAATCAGGAAATATCAAATATTTGGGAATTACTGTGTCAACTAAATTAGCTGATTTACCAAAACTCAACCACATCCCTCTTTTAAAAAAGATAGAAGAGGACCTAGAAAGATGGAAATCCCTTCCGGTCTCCCTTATGGGTAGGGTAGCCTCAATTAAAATTATGGTCTTACCTAGAATTAACTACCCGGCCCGAAGCAGGAACTACATGGGTTAGTGTAACCCTGGTAGCGGTGACACCACTACCCTCCCCCCATCCGTATGTTAGGTTCACCTATTGGGTAATCGCAGGACCGGTCCTCTGTGTCCTGATATTATTGGATGTGAGTGTTATGTCTAAATGTGCATCCGCATTTTAAAGTTTTTAAAATTATTTATTTACTTTTTGGGCCCTAGGGCCATGGCCGGATCCACTTCCAGGTGGCTGACTGCGGGCGGGGCCCACGGACTCATCCCCACAGCTCCCGGGGGGCTCCAGCGTTGCAGTGGCTGGGGGTTTTCCTTGCGGTCGACTCTCCTCCGCCTTTGGTGGGGAGACGGATTTCCTGGGTTGGCCCCTCCTGGGCGCCTTTGCTCTTGGGGTCCCTTTGGGCGTCTGGGGCTTTGGGTCCCCCGGCACTTGCCTCAGTGTTCCCGAGGGGGGCATCTTCGGCTATTCACAACCACTATTGAGAATTTTTCCTTTAGATAAACTACATGGCTTGGTTCCAGGTACTTAGAGATTCACTTGCATACAGAAGCCCATATTCTTATTCTCAGCTACCACAGTATACACGTCTGATTGAATAATACTACTTATACTTCAGTGATAGTATAAAGGTGTGACTTTATTGTATCTCTTACACAGTGTGCGAAATACCTGTCAATATTTGGGGGGTCCCCATCTCCCGATTGTTGCGCAATACCAATATAAATTTTCTCAATATGCAGTAGGCCTATAACATTTCAAAGTCAAAGTCAGCTTTAATGTCAATTCTTCACATTCACCAAACATACAAGGACTCGAGAGGACGTTTCTCATTCACCAACAGTGAAACAGATAAAGTGCACAGGCACTAACAGATAACATCAGTTCCGAATACTAAAATTTAAACATTCAATTTCACTATAAAATATTAAATGTACAACAATATAAAATATGCAATACTTATGCTCGTGCAAAAATGCAGATGGTAATGGCAGCGGAAAAAAATATTATTATTATTATTATTACCAATTATGTAAGATATATCATTTGTAACAGTAACAGTGCGAAAGAACAGTTAATAAATATAGTATTAATAGTAGTGCAGGAGAAAGTTTGTTTGGAGTGATTTTTTTTTAAAGGGGGCTCAGCTTCCTGACAGCTTGGTAGATGAAGCTTTCTGTTAATCTGGTGGAGCGGGCAAGAGCCTGAACAGACAGTCAGTCTATGCAAACACACACACACACACACACACACACACACACACACACACACACACACACACACACACACACACACACACACACACACACACACACACACACAAAGACTATCTCTCTGTCTGTCTCTCTCTTTAATGCACGCATATGTCCTGCTTTAAAGGAATAGTACACCCAAAAGATGATTAGCCTTCATTTTCTACTCACCCCCATGCTGAACAACACTCTGGAGTAGTTTTTTGATATCTCAAATGCATCTGGAGATCTGGGAGGCTTCTTGCTGTCTGCTGACATTCAAATAATGGAGGTCCATGGTGCCCGAGGCAGAAAGGTCCATAAAAGTCCACAAAAAACATGTCAATATTCCTCCATACTGCTCGTCCGATGTATTCCAAGTGTCCTGAGTGGGTAGCGTCCATAATTTACTCGAAACAAAGTAATTTAGAATGTTTTTAGAGCCTAAACAGTAGTGTATAGGATTTCCTTTTTTTTTTTTTTTTTTTTTTTTTTTTTTTTTTTTTTACAGTGTCCTGTCTGGCAAGGTGGCAATAAGAATAATGGTCTTGATGCCAAAAGGAGCCCAACAGATTTTACTTTCACAAGTGTAGCGGTATGGCAATTGCCATACTGCTCCACTTGTTTCATGCATATAAACTGCTTTATTATAATTATGCAGGGAGTTTAACAGTTCATATGGACACTGCAATGTAAGTAGAGCAGAAAAACAGAAGAAGAAGAAGGAAAAAGAAAAAGAAAAAAAAAAGGACAAAAGATGAAAGAAAGAGGAGATAGAAAGGATACAATGACAAAACATTTTCAGTCTGCTTCATCACCTGCAATGAGATGAAAAAAAAAAAAAAAAAAAAAGAACAGCACAACCAAAAGACATGGTACGAGATATACAATAAAGCAAACACCTTGAAACTATCGCTAAAGTAATATTATTAAGTCTGACATGTACTCTGTGTTACCTGAAGATATGAATGTGGGGTTTCTGTTTGGAAGTGAATCTCTAAGTACCTGAAGCCTAGCACCTGTAGTTGTTTGTGAGGGTGAACTTGTGCATGTAAAGTTTTAACCATAGAAAAAATGCTCAATAGTGGTTGTGGAGAGCCGGAGAGGCACACCCCCCAGAGCACTGAGTCCAGCGCTGGGAGACCCAAAGCCCCAGGCACCCAAAGGGGCCCCAGAAGCGAAGGCACCAAGGCGGGGCCAGCCCCGGAAGTCAGACCCCCACCAAGGTAGGAGGAGAGACAGCCACAAAGAAGCCCCCCAGCCACCGCCATGCCGGCGCCCCGGGGAGCCGCGGGGACGAGTCCGCGGGCCCCGCCGGCAGCCGGCCACCCCGAAGTAGGGCCAGGCACCGAACACCAGCCCCCCCACGGCGCCGACCGAAACGCCCCAGCCCCACAGAGCACCGAAACACGCCCCGCCCCCCGGCACCAAGCCCCGGCGACCGGCCGCAACACCCACCGCGACCGCACCACCCAGAAAAAACACTCAGGCGGCCCCGGCCGGGGCCCACGCGCATCCGCCGCGAACCGGCCGCGAGCGCCGCGGGACCCCCCCAAAACGCCCCCCCCCGGCCAAAAGCGCAGCCCCTCCCCACCAAGACCGATGCCAACAGCGCGCAACGAAACACACCGCGCACAGAATCAGCCCGAGAGCAGAAAAGCCGCCCGGCGCAAAACCGCAAGAAGAGCAGACCGCAGCCGGCGCAACCACCCGGGGCAGCACAAAGCCAGAGCGGAGCGAACCACGCCGCCCCCCCCACCGGACGAAGCCAAAGCAGCTCAGCCACGTCCGCCGCCCGCCACCCCGCACCAGGCCCTGACACGCGGCCAGAGCAGCTCCGCCGCCCCGGCCCCCCAACACGCGCCGGCCATAGCCACTCCAAGCCCCCACCCGCCCCGCAGCCCCACCCGCCGCGATCAGCGGGAACAGAGCAGCCCCGCCATGCCTCCAGGAGGGAAAACCCACCCAAATACCCAGCCAGCGCAGCCAGCCCGCCCAGACCGGCCCCCCCAACACCACCCCCGCCGGAGCCGCCCGGACCCCCACACACCAGCGGCGCGCCGCCAGCAGGACCCCCACCCAGCAGGCCCGCCCACCCCCCGAGAAAACAGACATGCCAAACCCCCCCCCCAAAAAAAAAAAAAAAAAATAAAAAAAGAAGGAGCCCCCACAGTAGGATTTCCTAAAAGCGCGTTCATGAGTCTACGGAAACCGCGGCAGACCAAACCAGATGAAAGTGCGCATTCAGCGTCTGCTCTGCCGATAATGCAAGAGTAGAAGAAGAAATGTGCTGTTTACCTGTGCAAAGAAAGAAACAATGAAAGAAAAATGTCTGAGGACTTCAGTGTTGAGGAAGAGCATGAGTTCTTTGCCGAGCTGAATGCGCTGGTTTGGTCTGCCGCGGTTTCCGTAGACTCGTGAACGCGCTTTTAGGAAATCCTATACACTACTGTTTATGCTCTAAAGACATTCTAAATGACTTCGTTTCGAGTAAATTATGGACGCTACCCACTCAGGACACTTGGAATACATTGGACGAGCAGTATGGAGGAATATTGACACGTTTTTTTGTGGACTTTTATGGACCTTTCTGCCTCGGGCACCATAGACCTCCATTATTTGAATGTCAGCAGACAGCAAGAAGCCTCCCAGATCTCCAGATGCATTTGAGATATCAAAAATGTACTCCAGAGTGTTGTTCAGCATGGGGGTGAGTAGAAAATGAAGGCTAATCATGTTTTGGGTGTTCTATTCCTTTAATCCAATTTCTGACAAATGAAATAGGGTTATATTTGTCCAGAGGAGGTCCGTTGAGGTCCACAAACAGGAGTGAAGACCTGCTGTCTTCACGCAATCTGTTCCACGTTACCCGTGTTTTTAACTGCGGAAAAGCACATGGCTAATTTGCATACGCGATCAGGATATTCTGGCTTCACTTGGCAAAAAACAGAACATATTTGTGAAAAAAGGTTTTGAATTTTAATACTGGACATGTTGAGCTTAAAAACATTTAGTTACCATTAGTGACAAAAAAGTATTGTTATGATGCGATTTAAGACCCCCTTAAAATTTTGCTTCTGAGGCTTTCAGGGGGTCTCATGGGTTAATCGGGGGGGCCGAGCCACCCGTATTTCGCACTCTGTGTATAGTACGGATCAAACCCCGACCATAGCGGTGAGAGAGCTGAATCCTGACCACTAGACAATCAGGGACATGTTTCTGACCTTTTTAGTAGGGTTTCTACATCATGTCTGTTAATCAACAATGTGATGTGAAGCTTTGCAATATGCTCCTCATGTTAGATGAGTGTCTGTCATCATCACATTAAAATAGAGACAGTTTAACCGCATGTATTGAGGTAAAGTAAGAGATGATTGTGTTCTAAAAGTTTTCTTTTACGAAATTCACAAAAAGTCATTGTCATGGTAAGGTTAAAATCGATTTTCCTTAAACACAGTTGTCCGGCTTTGGATTCCAATGCAAGATTTTGATTCCCTTTGGCATAGACTGGATGACAGGTCAATAATGCCATGGCCTGCAAAACATTTCTACAGCAAAATACCACTAAATTGTATCAATTTGATAGACTGTCTACCCAAAAAAACTACTGTACAAGGGACATAGTAAAAAATTTGGTAGTCAGTTGGGCTTGGAAGGTGTGATTGAGTGGTGTGCACAGGTAGTAACCTCATTTACCAGGAAGAGTTTACCTAGCCAGATGGTCAGCACAAAGAAGTGTGACCAAATGGGTTGCATTATATCTTTTAAGCAGAAATACACTTTTAGCTACTGAAAATCAGCTTTGAACAACATTATAGATATGCATTCAACTAAGTGGTGAGGTTGCATAATACCAACTTTGGTTTAAGATTCAATAACATCCATTCCCACTCAGTAGGGCTGAAACAGCAGTCATGTTAGTGTAGAGTACTGAAGCTCTACATCAAGCCACCATTTGGTGACCCAATATACAGTATATACGTGCACTGATAGATCCATATCTGTGCATCAGTACTCTAACATATTCTTTCTCTGAGGTCGAATAAAAAAGGAGGAAAATAAAGATTTTTTTATAAAGTTATTTTTTGTCAGCTGCTTTGCAGTATTGTCTTGAATTGTATCCTTTTAATGTTATTCTGAGACATTTTCACAAGGTCAAAATCTTTACCAAACATAAAGTTTAGCGTCCATTTGTAAGTCTGAGTTGTCTGAGTAACAAGACTCCTGTAGACTCAGAGAGAATCTTACTGTTTGTTTTGTAACAATCTTGTTCCGAATTCAGCATCAGAACTGTATCACTAGCTGGAGTTGAAGAGGGAGGTCCGTTTTGACAAATTGTCTTTGTGTTCCCCCATGTTGGAACCTCTGGAATCCCACGGGTATAGAGAATGGGCAAGCATGTGGTCAATTTTGATTCTTCCCTGCAGCAGGTTGGCGGTCAGAATCGTCTGTCCCCAAGGAAATGTGTTTTGGAGAGTGGATTTGTCACTCTTGAGGATTGGTGCAGCATAGCAAAATTATATATTTTAATCCACAGATGTCCAAAGCTAAAATCTGCATGCAGATTGTTCCAAAATGTCCAAAATTAATGTTGTTGCTTATGGCATAACAAAGCCAAACCCTAAGTAATTGATTTTGCCTTCCAATTCCCTCTTCTGATGAGGAGAGCAGAGTGGCGCAGCGGAAGCGTGCTGGGCCCATAACCCAGAGGTCGGTGGACCGAAACCACCCTCTGCTATTTACTGTCAATCTCTTATGCCAGATTTAAGCCAGCTCAAAAATGAGCAGTGACATTTACAGCAGCTGTTGTATTTTTCTCATTAAATATGTGTCCACTGCAATGTCCTACCATCCCCAATGCTACTCCTACTTAACTTTTCAAACTACTTGTAATGTAAGAGGAGAACAGGCAATGTTTTAAAGAGATCGGTTCTGGAATGAGTTCTAATGCTGCTTTGAAAGAAATCCCTCTCCAGTAACTCCCAGTCTTTTAGAAATTTTCCCAAACTTTCAAAATGTACTGTTCAGAATGATACCAGCAGCCAGATGCCAGAATTTGTTGGTTCAAGTAACCTTTGGGGTGGATGCAAGTAGAGTGGTGCTGTCATTTTCAAGCTAATACCACCTGCTTAAATCTAATGTAAACAAGCATCTTACACTGAACCAGTCCCAAAAAACAACAGTAATGACAACAAATAATCGTTATGGGCTTCCAATCTGCATGTGCATTGAGCTGTGCAGAAAGGACCTTCCCAAACAGTTTAAAAGTGTGGAACTTATCCCTTTACTAGTTTTAAACTTTGAAGCCCCTTCAAGAGCAGGTAAAGATTTTCAAACAGCAAAACTATAATGCAGTAGATCATTTTAGATTTTTTGGAGTTAGCAAGTCCTGCATGGCATAACTGTCACTTGCATCAATCACCAATGAGGGGATTTTTGTGCCTCTTCTTCTCATATGGAGGTTGGATTTCAAGCTGCATCCGCTTTAGGAGTTTGCGAGAGTGATTGACCAGCTGACTCGGAATGAGTACAGACGTGTAAGACAAAGACAATAAACAAACGAGCTAGCCAGGAGTCGAACCTAGAGTCTTCTGATCCGTAGTCAGACGCGTTATCCATTGCGCCACTAGCCCATACTTGACAAGACATAACCATCATTGTGCGAAGCGGCGGATAAAGTTGCATCATAGAAAGTTAGGGGGAGAATGTTGTTAAATACTGGGAAAAGCTAAAACATATGCCCCGTGTGAGGGTTGAACTCACGACCTTCAGATTATGAGACTGACGCGCTGCCTACTGCGCCAACGAGGCCATGAAAGCTGACTTTGGGACAGGGACTGACTTTGTGCACGGACCTTTCCCATATCCTCCACAAGAGGGTTTGATGAGATCTGTTCCTCCAACATCCTAATGGATATATCTCCTGAGCAAGGGATTGTTTGTTCCAGTGCCATCTGCTGTGCAATCCAGTAGGTTGCTTGTCTGGAACCAACCCATAACCCAGTAGTCAGTGATCTGAAACAAAGTCCTACAATACATTGTTTTTCTTTTCAAACAAGGCCACTGATATGGGTTTAGGCCTCATTTTCTGAGCATAGTTTAGCAACTCTTCTTTGACATTCACCTTCCTATATTCGTCCACTGATAGATCCATATCTGTGCATCAGTACTCTAACATATTCTTTCTCTGAGGTCGAATAAAAAAGGAGGAAAATAAAGGTTTTTTTATAAAGCTATTTTTTGTCAGCTGCTTTGCAGTATTGTCTTGAATTATATCCTTTCAATGTTATTCTGAGACAATTTCACAAGGTCAAAACCTTTACCAAACATAAAGTTTAGCGTCCATTTGTAAGTCTGAGTTGTCTGAGTAACAAGACTCATGTAGACTCAGAGAGAATCTTACTGTTTGTTTTGTAACAATCTTGTTCCGAATTCAGCATCAGAACTGTATCACTAGCTGGAGTTGAAGAGGGAGGTCCGTTTTGACAAATTGTCTTTGTGTTCCCCCATGTTGGAACCTCTGGAATCCCACGGGTATAGAGAATGGGCAAGCATGTGGTCAATTTTGATTCTTCCCTGCAGCAGGTTGGCGGTCAGAATCGTCTGTCCCCAAGGAAATGTGTTTTGGAGAGTGGATTTGTCACTCTTGAGGATTGGTGAAGCATAGCAAAATTATATATTTTAATCCACAGATGTCCAAAGCTAAAATCTGCATGCAGATTGTTCCAAAATGTCCAAAATTAATGTTGTTGCTTATGGCATAACAAAGCCAAACCCTAAGTAATTGATTTTGCCTTCCAATTCCCTCTTCTGATGAGGAGAGCAGAGTGGCGCAGCGGAAGCGTGCTGGGCCCATAACCCAGAGGTCGGTGGACCGAAACCACCCTCTGCTATTTACTGTCAATCTCTTATGCCAGATTTAAGCCAGCTCAAAAATGAGCAGTGACATTTACAGCAGCTGTTGTATTTTTCTCATTAAATATGTGTCCACTGCAATGTCCTACCATCCCCAATGCTACTCCTACTTAACTTTTCAAACTACTTGTAATGTAAGAGGAGAACAGGCAATGTTTTAAAGAGATCGGTTCTGGAATGAGTTCTAATGCTGCTTTGAAAGAAATCCCTCTCCAGTAACTCCCAGTCTTTTAGAAATTTTCCCAAACTTTCAAAATGTACTGTTCAGAATGATACCAGCAGCCAGATGCCAGAATTTGTTGGTTCAAGTAACCTTTGGGGTGGATGCAAGTAGAGTGGTGCTGTCATTTTCAAGCTAATACCACCTGCTTAAATCTAATGTAAACAAGCATCTTACACTGAACCAGTCCAAAAAAACAACAGTAATGACAACAAATAATCGTTATGGGCTTCCAATCTGCATGTGCATTGAGCTGTGCAGAAAGGACCTTCCCAAACAGTTTAAAAGTGTGGAACTTATCCCTTTACTAGTTTTAAACTTTGAAGCCCCTTCAAGAGCAGGTAAAGATTTTCAAACAGCAAAACTATAATGCAGTAGATCATTTTAGATTTTTTGGAGTTAGCAAGTCCTGCATGGCATAACTGTCACTTGCATCAATCACCAATCACTGCATGAAAAGTGGGATTTTCGTCCCCGTAAACCCCCGTAAACTCCCACAGATCTGCCTGATTTTCGTCAGTTTCCGACAATTTGCAACCCGTGCTTGTCCGCGTTTGTCGTGCCACAAATTGTCGGAAACGTACCGTGACGTATGTGGAGAGCGATCAGCTGTACTAATGGCCCTAATTAGCATATGAATGCAGCAAACCCGCGCGGCTGGCCAGGTCTGGCTTGAATAACCTTCTCAGTATTGGCTGAAACCACTATTCTCAAACAAGTGAAATCGCTCGTGATTG